>NC_041221.1:24214391-24226580 GCF_002837175.3 Physeter macrocephalus
GCGGGCCTCTCACTGTTGTGGCCTCTCCCGTTGCGGAGCACAGGCTCCGCGGCCATGGCTCACGGGCCCAGCCGCTCCGCGGCACGTGGGATCCTCCCGGACCGGGGCACGAACCCGTGTCCCCTGCATCGGCAGGCGGACTCTCAACCACTGCGCCACCAGGGAAGCCCCCAACCAAATTTTTTTAATGTGACTATTTTTGATCCAGCAATTCCATGTCCAAGAATGTAGAGTATTTCCCCAAAAAATGCTGATACAAGGGCTCAAAGACATGTATAAGGATGTTTCCTGCAGCCTTTTTCTGTCCCTTGCTCATTTTTTCTTACTTTTTATTTGCAAATAATTCAAACTTACTGAAAATTGGCAAGAATGAAAATAGTACATAGAATGCTCATGCACCATTTTCCCCAAATCCCTTACTGTTAACATTTTGCTTCATTTGTTTTATCATCTTTAACTGCCTCTCTGTCAGCCTCTCTCAACCCTTTGAACAAAGACTACTTACATCATAGCCCTTTAATCCTAACTACTTCAGTGTGTGTTTCCTAAATGTAAAGATAATGTCTTACATAATCACAACAGTTATCAACCTCCGGAAATTTATCATGGAAACACTACTTTTATCCAATCTGCCTTCCTTATTCCAGTTTTATCAACTGACTCAAAAATGTCCTCTGAGAATTTTTTTCTTCCATTACAAAATCCAACCCAGCTCAGGTACTGTACTTAGTTACCATGATTCTTTAATATCTGTCAGTCTGTAACATTTCCCACAGCCTTTGTCTTTTATGACATTGACACTGTTATGGAAGGAATGTTTGTGTCCTCCCAAAATTCATATGTTGAAATCCTAACCCCCAAGGTGATGGTATTAGGGAGGGCATTAGGTCATGAAGGTGGAGCCCTCGTGAATGGGATTAGTGCCCTGATAAAGAGACCCCAGAAAGCTCTCTCACTCTCTTTCCAATATGTGAGGAGGACACAATGAGAAGTCTGCAGTCTGAAACTTGGAAAAGGGTTCCCACCAGAACCCAGCCAAGCTGACACCCTGGTCTCAGACTTCCAGCCTCCAGAGCTGTGGGAAATAAATGTCTGTTGTTTAAGCCACCCAGCTTATGGCATTTTGTTATAGAAGTCCAGATAGACTGAGACACACTATTAAAGAATACAATTTATTTTTAACAGACTCTTCCTCATTTGGGGTTTGTTCCATGGTCCCTCATAGCCAGATTCAGGTTATGCTCTTCCAGGCCAGAAAACGCCATGAGTGATGTCTATCCTTCTCAGGGCCTCATATCTGGAGGCCCTGGATAGTCATCTACTCCTCACAGGTTAATTTTTACCTCCTGGTTAAATTAGCGTCCAATTTCTCCACTGTGTAGTTGCTATTTTTCCCCTTGTAAGCAACAAGCAGTCTGTGGGGAGATGCTGTGAAACCATACAAAGATCTTCCTCCTCTTCAAAGTGTCCCTCTTGGTTTAGCACCCACTGAGGACTTTTGCCTGAACCAATCTTTAATGGTCATAAGATGATAATTTTCCAGCTCCAGCACGCCCTCCACATTTATCTTGGCACTCAGCAAGCCTTAGTCCTCACGAGTGTGCCACAAGGTAGAGATAAACCTGGGAGAATTCAGGAGCCTGGCACATCAAGGAAGGTTCCGGGGCTTCGGTGGTCAGGATACCTCCTCTGCAATGAGAGACAAGTTACTGCCCTTGCACTGATAACCACGAAGAAAGAGTCACAATCTTTACAGGTTTCTTTGGATTGGGGAGGTAAGACAAACCATGTTTGAAAATGCTTCTCTAGCCATATCGCCCATAAAGTAACCCTGTCAACCTGGATGGTGCCAGTTTCAAGCAGAGTCTGGAGCAAGGAAAGTCTCCACGAGAGGTGAGACCGCAGTGAACACTGCCCTGGACTTTGACTTCGGGGCCATCTGACCCAATGATACTGGAAGTGTCTGCAGCAGGGGGATGCTGCATGGAGCCTCTGAGAGGCTCCAAAAAGAGCTCACAGCACAGACCCTGAAGGTGCAGGAGTGGGTCACTGCCTCCCTCTGCCAAGGACCTTCTCCATTGCGCAAGCAGCTCCTTTCTTACCCGACCTGGTAGAAGAAGAAAGACTAACCACGAGGCACAGGCACAATGTGAGCTGAACTGCCCGTCGAGAACTGGACGCCTGATCTACCAAACCACCGTGAAGAACAACTGAATGTGCACAAAAGCATTCCATTATAAAATGGAAACCGTACGTGGAGATCTGGTCCAAGCAGGTGTAGGCAACATAATTGACCTGCAAAAGGAGGTGGTTTCAGCCTCCAAGATGCCTCCTTAGAGTGTCTTGTTTCACCCCTCTGTCATCCTGCACTATGGCCTCGTGCGGATTCCCTATGACCAGTTAATGAAGGAGGAAAGAGTACAAGCTTGACTCATGGATTAATTGAGTGGTCACCTGAACACCCTGGAAGAGGGTGCCTGCTGCACTCAGGACCATTTCTGAAAGACAATGGATAGGAAATCTTCCCCCAAGGTACAACTTCAGGAGGCACATGTGGTTTTCATGTGAAGGATAAATGGTTGAAGATGTGAATATACCCTGAGTGATCAGCGGGGGTCAATGAGTTGACCAACTAGTCAGGGCCTTTGAGAAAACAAAATTGAAAAACTGGTAGTAAGGAGGTTGGAGGAGAGCTGTGTGAAAGGACTTCTGAGAATGTGAACACATTTGTGTTCATGCAAATGCCCACCAGAGGGCAGCCACCGTGGAAGAGGCACTCTATATCAGGCGGACAAGAAGACCCGGGCATGGGGTCAGGATGGATGCCACACAAGGACTCAACAGCCTAACTGCATGGCTGCCTTCGCCAAGATATATGTGGCCACCATTGCTGCTGAGCACCCAAATTTCCAACAACGGAGGAATATACTGAGCCTCCACTCTGGAACCATCCCTGGGAGGACCAGCTGGTCACCTGTTGGCAGGTGAATTACACTGGACCCCTCGCTTTATAGAGGAGACAAGTCTTTGTCCTCATAGGGTAGCACAAATTCCAAGTGTGAGTTTTCTTTTCCTGCCCTCAGCCCTTCTGCCAGTCTCACCATTAATGGATTTACAGAATGCCAGAATCCCTGAACAAGCACCCTGGTGTCCCACATAACATCAACTAGGGGACACTTAAAGGAAGTGACTCAGTGGGATCACGCCTATAGAACCCCCTGGGTTTACCTATTGCCCAGAATCAGCTGGCTCGAGAGATGATGGGATGGTCTGCTCAAAGCCCAATTACAGTACCAGATGGAAGCAAACATCCTATAAGGTTGTAGGGTAGAATGTCTGCCTTAAAGTTTAAGGATTAAACCAATGATCAACATATGGTGCAATCTTCCCCCACAGCCAAGAGCACAGGCCAAAGAAACAAGGGGTGGAGGTACAAGTGTTTACTGCTCTCGCTCTTAACACACCAGAAGTTTTACTTCCCATGCCCATGACCTTGGGTTTAGTGGATTTGGAGGTCCATGACCAAAGCAGAAAACAATCATGTTTCTGATCAACTGGAAGCTGAGACACCTTCCCCTGTCCCCCCTCCACTTCCCAGTGAACCAACAGCCAGAGGAAGGGTCCAGTGGAAAAGAGGATATCAAGTATGTACAGCCTACAGGATTTGTTGGGGTACTTCTTTGTTCTCCCTTGCCCCACATTCCTGGCCAAGAAAAAAAAAACTGTAGAAAAGTCACCAAGATCTCACACCCTGCAAGAATGAAAGTGGGGGTCCTCTCACCAGTAAAGAATCCATCCAGCATGGGCTTGCACATGGCAGGGAGACTCAAGTATGGGTGGTGGGAAAAGATGTCTCTCTAGGCCCTGCGACCTACCAAGCTGGGCATCACGGCAGCTGCGGTGATCAACCTCGCTGCTGATCCCTGCCCCATGTCTATTTCCTTAAATGAAGGACACAGGCTTGGCTGACAATTGAGATTTCACATGGAAACATGACCAAATTAATATCGCTTTGCAGTGAGGGTAGCCGGTGGGACTCCACACATTCTCTCTGCTGGAGACATGAGCTCTTCATGCAAAGGACAGAAACGGATGCTGAGGGCAAAGGGGTCGCCTGTCCCAGATCCTTCCATTTGCTTTTCAGGGTCTGTCTCCACACTTCTCCACCCTGGTGCCTGCCCCAGGACTCTGGACTGATTAAACTCTACAAGAGGCTCCCAGAGAAGTTGGCTTCCAGTTGGGTTCAGCTAGCAAGAGCCCCAGCAGAGAGGGAGGGAGGGAGGAGAGTAAATCAGGACGTTTATTCTCTGGTTCCTCCACGGAGGTCACATCGGTCTGGTAAGTCTGTCCACAGACTGTCACTGTTCCTCTCAAGGTGGCTTGTTCCAGCCACTCTGTCCTCTTCTGGGTTTCAGTAACCTGTCCCTTCCCTCTTCCTAGGGTGGCAACTGCTCCACCATTGCTAGCCCTGGTTCCCGTGCTATGCCATGGTTTCCCAATACCTGCCATAACTCTGTAATGAGTTCCTTTAAAAATAAAACCTCCTCAATTTATCCTAACAGAACATGCCATCTGTTACCCCTGGGGACTCTAATAACCACAAAAGTTTAAATACCACGCCCAGGACCATGGATCTGGGAGAAGGTAGGAAGGGGCAGTGTCTTGAGAGTAGACTCTGTACAGCCTTGTGGGAAGTGCACCTGGGTCACGTCCGGGCCCCTCGCCCCTCCAGAACTGTGAGATAATAAATGCTGAGCATGTGGTCATCTGTTACGGCAGCAAAAGAGCACATGGGATGATGAAAATTTCTCTCCCATGCACCCTTTCTTAGAAAACTACCCAAGGATGTGCTCTAGCAAAATTAGGGAGTAAACAAGGAAAGGGGGAGGACAGACTCCAGGAAATAGAGTCTTCCACCAAGGACAGTGGAGAGGGAAAGACCCTGGGGACCGCTGGTGGCACACCTGGAGAGGAAGGCACGGTTGGAGCAGGGGGTCAGAGCCTCCAGGAGGGCAACGGGCAAGGGAGGCTGAGCTCACTGCCCAGGAGGGAACCATCAACCATGAGCCTCTGGCAGCCATAAGCGCAGGACACGCCCAAAGCTGGGAGTGTCTGGAGAGGGGCTCTGAAAGTGGAAAGAAATAAGGCCCCAAAATACCAAGCTGGGAGGAAAACCCCAGGAAAGCAGAGGCTGCCTTCCTATTACAGCTGGTGGCCAGGGGCACCTCCACTGTAAATCTCAGTGGAAGGAGTGACACTTGGCAGGGGTCCCTGTAGAGGAGTTTGTACATAGACAGTTTTGATCTTCCTTTTGAATCCAGATAATGAAACATCGGTGTGGGGAGAGAAGGAGAGAGAAAGGGAGGGAGAGACAGTGTGTGGTTTTCTCAAGCTGAAGTAACAAGAATTAGATGTTTAAATATATTACTTAGAGTTACACAGTTAAACAAAGGCGCAATGAAATAAGTGATGTAGCTATTGGGATAGGGAAGGAAGGAGGGGGTGAGGGGCCGAAGCCTCATCTCTCTCAGCAGGAAGCCAGTAGATGGTGTTTGGAGTTGATAAATCAGGAGAGAGCCGGGTAAGAGCTTTAGCTTAGAGACATGGCGGAACAGCCAGGAGATTGAAACACAGAAACCCTTCAAAGCAGGTCTGTCTGAAGCCCTCAGCTGGGCTGAGGGCGCAGAGCAAAGCACTGTCCCTTTTCATTATATGGCCCCCTGTACTATTTGGTTTCCTAATCCTGTGCTTGAAACCTTTTTTATACACCAGAGCAGATGGGGGGAGAGGGGGTGGGGAAGGAGGAAGGCATAGAAGGAAGGGGCGGGGGAGGGAAAGACGGAGGAAGGGAAGAAGGGAGGGATGGAGGCTGGAGCGGGTGGGCGAAGGCCCCCTGGACCTGCAGTCACTAAAGCCGGAACCCGCGGCTTCTACTCCAGGCCGTTGCAAGGAGCCCCCGGCACTGCTGCACCGGCAGGCGCCCAGGAGAGGCTCAGGGACAGGGAAGCCCGGGTCACGCTGGCCGGACGGTACGGTGGGAAGCGGTGAGCGGGGAGGGGGGGTGGGGAAGGAGGAAGGCATAGAAGGAAGGGGCGGGGGAGGGAAAGACGGAGGAAGGGAAGAAGGGAGGGATGGAGGCTGGAGCGGGTGGGCGAAGGCCCCCTGGACCTGCAGTCACTAAAGCCGGAACCCGCGGCTTCTACTCCAGGCCGTTGCAAGGAGCCCCCGGCACTGCTGCACCGGCAGGCGCCCAGGAGAGGCTCAGGGACAGGGAAGCCCGGGTCACGCTGGCCGGACGGTACGGTGGGAAGCGGTGAGCTGAGCGCACGCAGGGCGAACCATCATCTCGGGGCAGCTTGAACAGGTGAGTCAAGGAAGGAGAACTGGACAAAGGACTGGACGGCCCCTGCTCCTCCTGCCCGGTGTCCCAAGGGAGGTAAGATCGAGTGTGACCCCGGGCAGAGCAAGGTAGTCCTCCGCTCTCAAGGGCCCATGTGAGCAGATCGGGTCCACCCAGATAATCCAGGTCGAACCCCACCTCAAGCTCTGTGACTTTAACTCCATCGGCGAAGTCCCTTTTGCCACGTAAGGTCCATGTTCCCAGGTTCCAAGAATCAGGGCGTAGACGTCTCTGGAGATCCTTACTCCGCCGACCCCATTCTGCAGGTCTGAAAAGACGTACAATGTTGTTGTTTCTCTCCCCTGAGAGAGGTGAGAATTCAGAGGTGAGAATCATTTCCTCTCCATCTTTGAAGGCTGCTCCCTGGTCCTTAAGCGCTCAGGTTTCAGGGAGGCCACAGGCACAGAGGATGCTGCAGGCACGGAGGGTGCTGCAGGCGTGGAGGATGCTGCAGGCACGGAGGATGCTGCAGGCACGGAGATGCTGCAGGCACGGAGGATGCTGCAGGCGCGGAGATGCTGCAGGCACGGAGGGTGCTGCAGGCGCGGAGGATGCTGCAGGCACGGAGGATGCTGCAGGCGCGGAGGATGCTGCAGGCACGGAGGGTGCTGCAGGCACGGAGATGCTGCAGGCACGGAGATGCTGCAGGCACGGAGGATGCTGCAGGCGCGGAGATGCTGCAGGCACGGAGGGTGCTGCAGGCGCGGAGGATGCTGCAGGCACGGAGGATGCTGCAGGCACGGAGGGTGCTGCAGGCGCGGAGATGCTGCAGGCACGGAGGATGCTGCAGGTGCGGAGGATGCTGCAGGCGCGGAGGATGCTGCAGGTGCGGAGGATGCTGCAGGCGCGGAGATGCTGCAGGCACGGAGGGTGCTGCAGGCACGGAGATGCTGCAGGCACGGAGGATGCTGCAGGCGCGGAGATGCTGCAGGCACGGAGGGTGCTGCAGGCACGGAGGGTGCTGCAGGCGCGGAGGGTGCTGCAGGCGCGGAGGATGCTGCAGGCACGGAGGATGCTGCAGGCACGGAGATGCTGCAGGCGTGGAGGATGCTGCAGGCACGGAGGATGCTGCAGGCACGGAGATGCTGCAGGCGCGGAGGATGCTGCAGGCCATGGTGCCCATGTCAGCTAGGGTCTCCTCAGAAGCTCAGACAAGGGTTTGGGTATGATGGGATATTGGGAGGTGACCCAGGGACAGGGAGGGGTGAGGAGGGGAGGGGAAGTGGGGAAGCTGGTGAAGGGTGTGTCCATGGGCAGGTCCCCCCGGGGCAGCTGGAGCTGGGGCCCACTGGAGTGTCTGGGGGCCTGCCCAGTGCCACCTGTTCCCATCCCTGTTGGGTGAGGGGGGGGATTGTCCCCCGTGCAGCATCTCCCTGCCCTAGGCTCAGGGTAAGCTGTCCAGCCGCCGGAGAAAGGCCTAGGCAGAGGACGTGGGGCTGGAGGCAGCAGGCGTGGGCCTGTGTGGGACTGTCCTCCAAGCTGCAGGAGCCTCCTGGGCCGGAGGCGGGGCAGCGGTGGGAGCCCAGGGCACTCCCTGCAGGCTGTGCGCAGCCTGACCTCACGTCACTGCCTGTTCCGAGATCCATAATCCTGGGCACGGCATTTAAGCTCTGCCTGTTGGTCAGGCTGGATCCAGGCTCCAGCAGCGCCAGCAGGCCTCCCTGTGTGTCCCCCCCAACCCCAACGCATGCTTTGCCCTCTTGCTGGTGGCCGTCTTCCCTGGGCAGCCTCTGGAAGCTCCAGGCAAATATCCCACTAGCCTTCCACCTGGTGGAAAGAGCAGGGCACGGAGAAGAGTCGGGGTGGGATATCGTGGACTGGCTCGGGGCACCAGCCCACCTTGATTCACCCACTGAGTCACGAGATGGAGATGCCCTGGGAGCTGGGCTGGGGGTCAGGCCCTTCTAGCTAAACACAGGACCTGAGAGTGGGGAGCCCACGTGGTTCCCAAAGGAAAACCGAGATGCTATTTCCGAAGAACAGAGAAGCTCTCTGCCCGCCCGGGGTGTCACAGGACGGCAATGCAGGACTCATCTCCACCAGCTGGGGCCCAGCTGATTTCTAAGCACCACCAGCACACGCCAGCTACCAGGACACGCTCGGTCACACACACTGACACAGACACTCGAACAGACCAGTCCCACGTTTGATGAGACGTGTGGTTGGGACACTCAGACACTCAGCCGAGAGGATGTTGAGACAAGAACCAATTTTGTCATGAATATAATCCAAATGCTTGTGGGCTGGGTGACCCAGGAGCTCACTTTTCCTTTAATATGTAAATAGAATGGTTTAAGCCTCTTTACCCCAAAGTGGACAGCCCCCCACCCTCCCTGTATGTTTGGGGGTTCTCCGGGGCCCATAGGTCCTCCAGTCCCCTTTTCCTCTGTCTTCCTTCACAGATGCCATCGTCTCCACGCAGATACCCCTGGACTTGACTCTTCTAGCTCCGCTTGCTATAAACCACCCACAAAATGTACATCTTTTCCTTTATTTCTCCAAAGACAGCTCCCTCAAGGTAGCAGACTTTTACTAAAGATTCAGGGTGATGCTGAGGAGTTATATCACAGAAGATAAATTAAATAGCAGACATTTCTGGTTTTAAAAGGAGAGCCATTATTTGAGGAACTAACTTGAAAGCCAAATTTCTTCCCAGATCCCCCAGGCCTCCCATTGCAATTCTGTCCCTGTCTCTTTTGAGGCCTTTTCCTGTTCCTATTGCTATGCAAGTAACCACCCCAAACTAAAAAGTGAAAAACATTTTCCGCGACGCGCCTACTAGAAAGGCCGAAATCCAGAACACTGCCGACACTAAATGCTGGTGAGGGTGTGGATCAACGGGCACCCTCATTCGCTGCTGGTGGGAACGCAAAATGGTACAGCCACTTGGGAAGACAGTCTGATGGGTTCTTACAGAATTCAGTGTAATCTTACTGTACCATTCAGCAATCACGTTCCTTGGTATTTACCCAGAGGAGTTGAAAACGTATGTCCACACAAAAACCTGCATGCGGATGTTTATGGAAGCCTTATTCATAATTGCCAAAACCTGGAAGCAACCAAGATGTCCTTCAGTAGCTGAATGGATAAATATATCATGGTGCATCCAGACAATGCAGTATCATTCAGCACTAAAAAGAAATGAGCTAACAAGCCATGAAAAGACATAGAGGAATCTTAAATGCATAGTATGAAGTGAAAGAAGCTAAGCTGAAAAGGCTAAATACTGTATGATTCCAGCTATATAACATTCTGAAAAAATCAAGTAAAAAGTGGTTGCCAGGGATTAGGTGGGGGTGAGAGGGGTAGGAAGGGATGAGTAGGTAGACCACAGAGGATTTTTCAGGCAGTGAAAATATGGGAAATCTCTTTACCCTCCTATCAATTTTTTTTTTTTTTTTTGGCTGCAGTGTGCTGCATTGCATGCAGGATCTTAGTTCCCCAACCAGAAATCGAACCCATGCCCCCCTGCATGGGGAGCTCAGAGTCTTAACCACTGGATCACCAGGGAAGTCCCTACCTTCCTCTCAATTTTGCCATGAACATAGAACCGTTCTTCAAATCTTTAAAAATATTTTTAATGTATCATGCTGACACATTCTAGGGATCAGGAATCAGACAGGGCACAAATGGAACAACTTCCTTCTCATGATTTCTGGGACCTCCTCTGGGAGGACTCAAAGGCTGAGTGTGATTGAATAGCTGGGGGCTGAAATTTTCTTCTCTCATATGTCTGGTGGTTAAGGCCAATTGTTGGCTGAGAACTTCAGCAGACTGTGGACCATAATATCTACACATGTGGTCTCTCCACCTGGGCTCGCTTGGGCTTCCTCACAACATGGCCGCCAGGCTCCAAGAGCAAGCATCCCAGGAGAACAGGGTAGAAGTTCACGGCACTTTTATGACCTAGGCTTGGAAGTCATATGGTGCAACTTCTGCTGTATTCCATTGATTGACGCAATCACAAAGGCCTACCCAGGGTCCAGGGGAAGAGGACATGGCCTCCACCTCTTGATGGAAGAGGCTGTGGGATGGGAGATGTTTCCATCTTTGGAAAATACAATCTCCCATAAAGCCTCTTCACATTTCTGATATCCTCTCTTCCATACCCCTCAGCATCTCAGAAACCTCAAAATCCCTCTAACTTGATTACACAAAGCAATTCATTGCTCCCTTTGTCCCTCCTGGCTACGCCCTGGGAAACTTCCCCTTTCACACCAGAGTATTTTCCTAAATGCCAGAGTATTTTCCTAAACAGTCAGCACTATTTAACAGCATGCAGGTGCCCAGATTTAGGTATTATCATGAAATACCTAGCCAAAAAGAATATCTTCTATAAGATCGACTGTGTGTTACTCAGGCATAGAAATACTGTTTCACCATAATGTATGGAAGCCACATCTGCAAAGCTGTATTAATATAGTTTACCCATAGTAGGGGGGCAAAAATATTTAGTAAGTGAGTAGATAAATAAATGAATGAATCAAATATGAACTATCAGCCAAGACATGGAAATAACCTCATTACTTGGAATTGAGTGTTTTAATGTCATTCATTAAAATAGACACTGTCTATATTTGTGATACATGTGTGCTTAAAATTCATGGAGAGAATAAGCATTTTAATTACAAAATGCTAAAATCATTAACAATTTAAAGATCATCAAGTAAGCAAGTCTGCTACGCCCTTTCAGACAAACCAGACAAGTGCAAGGGCAGACAGCTAAAGGGCAGGTGCAAGAGGAGGGAGGAAGGGGCAGGGCCAGTTGCCCCCCTACTCGTGGACCCAGAAGAATTTAACCCAACCTAGCAAAATGTAAGAGGCCCAGGGATGCTGTGCGCGAAGGGAAAGGACCAGGGGTTGCATGGGGATTATGACCCCTGGGGGATCTCAGCCTCTGCTGAGGGACCAGGGCCATACCCACCCCTCCCCCACCGTGACCCCCAGTCTAGACAGCCTCCCACATCCCACTGCTGAAGGCAGCCTGCCTTCTCCACCTTGATTCCTTTGTCTGCTTTCGGAAGGGGCGGGGGAGGGAAAGACGGAGGAAGGGAAGAAGGGAGGGATGGAGGCTGGAGCGGGTGGGCGAAGGCCCCCTGGACCTGCAGTCACTAAAGCCGGAACCCGCGGCTTCTACTCCAGGCCGTTGCAAGGAGCCCCCGGCACTGCTGCACCGGCAGGCGCCCAGGAGAGGCTCAGGGACAGGGAAGCCCGGGTCACGCTGGCCGGACGGTACGGTGGGAAGCGGTGAGCTGAGCGCACGCAGGGCGAACCATCATCTCGGGGCAGCTTGAACAGGTGAGTCAAGGAAGGAGAACTGGACAAAGGACTGGACGGCCCCTGCTCCTCCTGCCCGGTGTCCCAAGGGAGGTAAGATCGAGTGTGACCCCGGGCAGAGCAAGGAAGTCCTCCGCTCTCAAGGGCCCATGTGAGCAGATCGGGTCCACCCAGATAATCCAGGTCGAACCCCACCTCAAGCTCTGTGACTTTAACTCCATCGGCGAAGTCCCTTTTGCCACGTAAGGTCCATGTTCCCAGGTTCCAAGAATCAGGGCGTAGACGTCTCTGGAGATCCTTACTCCGCCGACCCCATTCTGCAGGTCTGAAAAGACGTACAATGTTGTTGTTTCTCTCCCCTGAGAGAGGTGAGAATTCAGAGGTGAGAATCATTTCCTCTCCATCTTTGAAGGCTGCTCCCTGGTCCTTAAGCGCTCAGGTTTCAGGGGGGCCACAGGCACAGAGGATGCTGCAGGCACGGAGGATGCTGCAGGCACGGAGATGCTGCAGGC
>NC_041221.1:24230993-24245108 GCF_002837175.3 Physeter macrocephalus
GGGGGATCTCAGCCTCTGCTGAGGGACCAGGGCCATACCCACCCCTCCCCCACCGTGACCCCCAGTCTAGACAGCCTCCCACATCCCACTGCTGAAGGCAGCCTGCCTTCTCCACCTTGATTCCTTTGTCTGCTTTCCCTCCACTTCCAGGAAGGCCCCTCTCCTCAATTCCTATCAACTAAATCAAGCCCACCCTTTAGCACCCAGTCAAACGCCACAGTCCCCAAGAAGCAAAAACATCCCCGTCACCCAGCCCAGCACTGATTTCACACCCTCTGTGCCCCCCTGTTCTCTGTGTTCTCTGCTACTGTACTTACCTTACACGAAGGTAAGTCTTGTCTCTCAAGAATCATGAAGGCCCAGCATTCAGGCTGCACTTACTTGATGAGCTGACTCCGTGTCGGCTCCATTTCATCCACTCGGCAGCCCCAGGAAGCACTGTGACTGATTGTCCTCATTTATGGAACTGAGGCCAGAGAGTAAGTGACTTGTTCAAGGCCACATGACCAGTTTGAAATACAGGTGAACCCTGGGGTGCCTACTGGGTCCATGTGACGGCCAGTCCCAAGGTCTCCTGGAGTGAGGGGAGGGGGGTGGACACGCTGAGGAGTTCATGGTGGTGCCCTCACGTCAGGGTTCCTGTTCAGGGTCTGGTGGTACAATGCAGTCACATCTGCCTAGTTAGAGACCTGCAGATTACACTCCTTATAAGGGCAGAGTATGCAATGAAATAAGGAACCACAAGTATCTCTTATTACCTCACAAAGATTTATAAGTGAAGGCAAAGTGCTTATAACAGTTGTCAAATATAAAGAGGTTAGTTGCAGCAAAAAAATAAGTTTTCCCAATTGTTGACTTTTGTTTAAGACAACCAGTAAGTATTCAGCGATCATAAAAATACTTTTGAAAAAACAGACACACTCCATTTGTCCCTTCAAAGTCAAAGTAACATTTTAAAATGAGTATGAAAGAAAGAGTAATGTTATACAGAGAGCTTCTGAATACAGATATATGGAAATGTTTTCATTATTATATGACTTTGCTGGCCAAAACAAGATAATACATCATCCACTAAACTCTCTTATCTGCACACTTAAAACAGAATTTTCTAAGCTGTTTAAAAGGTTTCCAAATGAATATTTTGAATGGATTTTGATTCCATATGTTTTAAACTGCATAACTGGTGGCTGTGATTTTTAAAATGAGTTTCTTCGAAGACGGGAACTCAATTTCCAGAATTTATTGTAAAATGAGATTTTTATGAATCTTTGCCAAACTTATCCATTAACACTTGAACCATGACTTTTCCATATTCACGTGATTAAATGATAAGGAGGTTTTCTTCAACTATAAATGAAACAAGATGAACAAAGCTGCCTATATTGGGAATTGCATATAAATACAAGATCAGATTTTGAAAACGTCATTGACAAATTTGCAGAAGTTACAGCTTAAGAACAGAAAATTTAATGATACTATTTGCCACTGCAAAAAAAAACACTAGTAGGTACATAAAAGCTTTTTTCTCTTTTTCCTAGAAGTATATTAATGGAATTTTTAAAATATGAATCTATAACTTTTTCCTTTTTATTGTAATTTTTTATTTTTCATTTTTTAATAAAGGCCCTGGCATGATTATATAGACAAAATTCAATAAAGGAAAAATTTCACTGTCAAGAAAAAAAATGAATTTCATGGTTTAGTAAGCACAGCCATTTGAATCTACATATATTTGCAAAGTCTCACTCTCAGTTAAGATGATATTACAACCCATATCAAAGGAAACTGAACTTAAAATCTAGCCTTCAGATCACTGTATCACAATAAAGTAAACAAGATTTTTTAATAATGCATATTTGATTATATTACTATTATTAAAAGTGCTTAATGTACTCTAAAGAGAACAGAAAGAAATGGTATAGAAAATTTCAGTACTATTAATAAACAGGAATAAGTTATTCTTTAAATATTACAAATCTTAGCTCATTTTAAAATTCTATTTCATATATTTTATCTATGTGTATTGTCAATGCCCTCCAGCCAAAGCCACCAGAAATACACTTGTGAATTTCTGGTGAACAAGTTGCAGTTATTACTCATGGTGAGGAAAGAGACCACGCACCATGGGAAACTTGGGGTGGGGGGTCAGTAAGATGGTGTTAGATAGAACCAACTATAGGATTTGGCCTTTGATTTGGTGATTTGGATGAGGATCTAAGGGAGGGGTTCTCTCTAGATTGGATGCTGTCAGAGAGAGGGGGGCAAGCCTATGAGGGGGTATCTCAGTACATCTTATCCCTGGAGACAGCCGACTAGAGCAGAGATGAAGCTGTAACTGGTGAAACAGGGATCACTCGTGTTGGCCAGGAGGGGCGTGTTAGGTGTTCTGCGGGTGGCACAGTGATCTTGTTTTCATCTGTGCTTAGACAAATTGATGAAGGGGCTTTGCTTGGTCTCACTTTATCATGGGCTCAGAGTAACCTTATCTGAGGTACGTGTTCTGTGAGATCGTCTCCATCCAACAGGAGATCAGCGTGCCCGGCTGTGAATGTCCAGCCACCGGTGGATGTCGGCACTGCTCTTTCCACTTTCCTGGCATAGCATTACAAAACGACAGACACACCTCACAGACATGGCAGGATCGGTTCCAGACCACCGCAATAAAGTGAATGTCGCCATAAATCGAGTCACACGAATTTTTTGTCTCCCAATGCATATAAAAGTTATGTTTACACTATACTGTAGCCAGTTAAGTGTGCAATAGCATTACATCTAAAAAAGCAATGCACATACCTTAATTAAGAAATACTTTGTTGCTAAAAAATGTTAGCCATCATCTGACAATGCAGGGTTGCCACAAACCTCCAATTTGTAAAAAACAAAAAAAAGCAATACCTGTGAAACTCAATACAACAAAGTGCTATAAAACAAGGTATGCCTGTACACTGCGCAGTAGTATTATAGTTCACATGTCATCACCCCGAAAAGAACCTGTACCCCATTCGCAATCACTCCACATCCCTTCTCTCCCCAGCCCGTGGCAACAACTCAAAATTTGCCAATTCTGGACATTTCATATAAGTGGCTGTGATAGTTAATTTTATGTGTCAGCTTGGGTAGGTCATGGTACCCAGATATTTGGTCAAATATTATTCTAGATGTTTCTGTGAACGTATTTTTAGAGGAGATTAACATTTAAATCAGTAGACTTTGAATAAAATGGATCGCTCTCCATAATGTGGGTGGGACTCATCCAATCAGTTGAAGCCCTTAATGGAAAAAGACCAACCTCCTCAAGCAAGAAGGAATTCTCCCAGCAGATTGCCTTTGGACTCAAAGTGCAACTCTCTCCCGGCTCACCAGCCTCTACCAGGACAATTTTGGACTAGTCAAGACTCTACAATCATGTGCACCGAATCCATGAAATAAGTAAATTTATATGTATACAGTTGACCCTTGAACAACACAAGGGTTAAGGGTGCTGACCCTTTACACAGTCCAAAATCCAAATATAATAAATATAACCTATAGTTGGCCCTTCGTATATACTTATTTCTTCCATGTCCTCCACTCTGCATCTGTGGACTCAGCCAAACTTGGACACAGACCCACACAGTACTGTGGTATTTACTATTGAAAAACATGCACGTATAAGTGGACCTGCACAGTTCAAACCTTTGTTATTCAAGGGTCAGTTGTGTACACACACACACACACACACACACACACACACTCACGTCCCATTGGTTTTGTCCCTCTGGAGAACCCTAACACAATGCTATTATAGAACATGTGAGATTTTCTGACTGACTCCTTTCACTCAGCATATTTATATGACTTCTCATTTAATCCTCAAACCCTACCATGCGAGAAGCATCTACATCAGCGGTAAAGTGGAGTGGGTCCTTCTAGCCAGAATGATTACAGCAGGAATAATGGGCACACGATTCTGGCTTCATGGTGACCATCTTAACACTCAGAATGCACCATTCTGATGTTTGAGAAGCCCTCCTGCAAACTCAGTGGAGAGGGCCCCTCTTCCAGGAAGCCTTCCTGGATCTGTCCTCCACTCCAGGCCAGCATCTCCGCATCACATCCCTCTGCTCTACTTGTCAGACTATATTCTAACGGTCTGTGAACTCAAATGGCTTCTTGCTAAGACTGAAAACCTTGAATGCGAAGGGCTATGTCTATCCACCACCAAACTCCCATCCCCCATCTCATTGTAGTTCCCAGAATGTTCCATACAGACTTTAGAAAGGCCTGGGGAAGCCTCACCCCAGAGCCACCTCTCCTCTGTCCCCAAGGGAAGGTTCTGCTCCTAGTCCTTCAGCCCCACCAGAAACTCTGGCCTCTTTGAACCCATGGACTGCAACCCAATGGGCCTCGTCCGCAACCAGCAGCCAGGCCTGGCACCGACCCTCAGCATCTTATTTTCTGTCAAATAAAATGAGTTTTAAGTACACAGCCTTCTGTTGTGTCCAGCTTCTAAATGACAGGCCCGCCCGCCAAGGGCTGCTGCCTCCTGGCTTCCCTCAGCATGAAGTGGGACAAGCCCTTCCAGAATTTTCCCTCCAGCGGCTGGCTTGCCTTTTGGCTACATGCTTCTCTTTCTGCTCTGTGACAGGGACCACCTTCCCCACCCACACACATCCAGAGACTAGCTTTAGCTCTGAGTGTTTTTTAATAAAACATTCTGAATTCCTGTAGGGTAAACTGGCAACTCCCTTTTGAACCAAAATCCATTATCCACCATGAACATGGTCCCAGTAGCCCATAAATAATGGAAATTTGTCAGTATTACCCCCAGAGTGACCCAATCTTGCTTCACTTTTGGACATTATTATCCAAGGGCAAGGGACCCTTTCAGTAGCAGAGAATGAGGCAGAAGTCAGCATTCTTTTATCTAGGGCCTGACTCTGAGCCCGTCCCTTGGGCAGTTTGCAAGAAGTTTCCTGGTACCTCAACAGAGCACTGGCCCATCTGTTCAGTGTTCAACAGCTCCGTGGAGAGCAGTCCACAGCACAAGCCAGAGCCCGGCTGCAGAAGACAGAGGAACATGATCCCCTGAAGCCCCCAGCCCACCAGGGAGCAGGCTGCAGCCGTGACAGCTGAGCACTGTCACGCTGTCTGGAAAGACCCAGATTCTTCCCAAATCAGAGAAGTCACTCATAATCTGAAGAATCCATACTGCTGTGTTGAATTGTGTCCTCCAAGAGGGATACATTCAAGTCCTGTACCTGTGAACGAGACCTTATATGAAAATAGGGTCCGGGACTTCCCTGGTGGCACAGTGGGTTAGAATCCGGGTTTGAGCCCTGGTCCAGGAAGATCCCACATACCGCGGAGCAACTAAGCCCGTGTGCCACAACTACTAAGCCCACGTGCCACAACTACGGAAGCCCGTGCGCCTAGAGCCCGTGCTCTGCAACAAGAGAAGTCACCGCAATGAGAAGCCTGCGCACCGCAACAAAGAGTAGTCCCGCTTGCAGCAACTAGAGAAAGCCCGCGTGCAGTAACGAAGACCCAACGCGGCAAAAAAAAAATAAATTAATTAAATTAAATTAAATCTAAAAAAAAAAAATTTAGCCAAACTTTCCATGAAAAAAAAGAAAGAAGGAAAGAAAATAGGGTCCTTGCAGGTGATCAAGTTAAGATGAGGTCATTAGGGCCCTAGCCCAACATGACAGGGTCCTTATCTAAAGTGGAAATTTGACCACAGACATGTCACAGGCAGAGAGAAGACGACGTGAAGAAGGCCAGGTGATGACAGAGGCAGAGATTGAAGTGCTGGAGCTACAAGCCAGGGACACCAAGGACTGTTGGCCCCGCCAGCAGCTGGAAGAGGCCAGGAAGGGTTCTCCCCAGTGTCAGAGGGAGACGGCCCGGCTGACACCCTGATTCCCGACTTCCAGCCTCCAGAACTGTGAGACAGTAACTACCTGTTGTTTTCACTGCTCAGTATGCGGTGCTTTGTCACAACAAAACGGGGAAACCAACACACTTACCTCAAAGCAGAAGCGTTGTGTCTATTCGTTATTGGCTTAGCCATTGCTAGGCACTTTCTACACATCAAGGAAACTTTTCTAAACACCAAGTCATGTGCAGGAGATAGATAATGAACAAAGAAATAGATAAGAAAATGTTAACGCTACACAGAGAATTAGTAGGGAAAGTGTCCAGTGGCTGCACTGGGTGGTCAGAGACTGGTCCCTGAGGAAGGGAGGCTGAGAGGTGAACAGCTTAGCAAAGCCCTGAAGTGGAAACGGCGGTGGCATTTCTGAGGAGCAGAGGGGACAAGTCAGGGTCAGAGAGATGGGGCAGGACTGGAACCAGAGTGTCCTGATTCTAAAAGTCTTGTGTGCAGGGACATCTCCAAACACTCCCTGTACCAGGTCCCTGTGGCTTCAGGAAAAAAGACCACGTACTAAGTACCCGAATACAGGGAAATTTATTCCCGCAGTTCAAGAGGCCAGATGTCCAAAATCTAGGTGTTTAAGCAGGGTTGGTTCCTTTTAGAGACTCTGAAGGAGGGTCTGTTCCTTGCTTCTTCCGCCTTCTGGTGGTGGTTGGCGCTCTTTGACGCCCCTCACCTTGCAGGTGCAGGACTCCAATCTCTGTCTCCATCTTCATCTGTGTCCAGATTTCCTTCTTACAAGAACACCAGTCATCGGATTAAGGCCTCCCCCCAACCCAGTATGACCTCAACTTAACTCGATTACATCTGCAAAGACCCTGTTTCCAAACGAGGTCCCTGGTACCTGGGGTTAGGACTTGAACTTGTCTCTGGGAGCACAACCCAACCCATACCAGTACCAAAGGCTTACTGTCTCTGGCAGGGGATGGGAACAGCCGGACGCCCTGACACAGGGCTAAGGGTAGCCCAGTTTTGGCCCAGACACAGTGCCAACATGGCCCAGATGGCCTACAGATATAAAGATACTTCATGTGCAGGGAGAAGGGTGAAACTAGACACACAGCAGCCGGCAATGAAGACCTGGCAAGAGGAAGGATGCTCAAGTGGTGCCAGGAGGAAGATGGCTGATAATTTATCCCCCACCCAGCCCCCCCCTGACACACACACACATGCGCACACATCCACGGTGCCTCAGCACAATGCACGTCCCCTGGAACTGACACAGAGCCCCAGAGAAAGGGGAGGAAGACCCCAAACCTACTGAAATCTCATGCCTGGCACCTGGCAGAGGGAGGACCTGGAACAGACACCAGAGGTGTCTGCACACCTGGCCTTGGGGGAGCTTTGGTCCACGTCATAGGAAACCTTCTGCGGCCACCAGGCCCAGGCCACAGCCCTCGAGGAGTAAGGCTTGTCCAGGCTGTCCAGTGCTGGGGTGGACACTCCTGTGTGGCGCTCCTCCTTAGGGACCAGAGGGCCAAGCAGACAAGCCTGGTCCAGCGATACAGCCCAGCATAACAGCCCCCTCCCAGATTGCACCAGGTCTCAGATCCCCAAGGCATGATGGAGGAGAGGCCTGAGGGGGAGGACAGGGATCTGCTATTAAAACCTGTGGGGGACACAGAGGCAGGAGCACCACGGCCCTGCTCCCTGTGACCAAGGGGATGCAGGGGAGAGAGGCTTTCTCCCGACCCGGGACCTCAGGAGCACAGAGCCCTGCGGCCACCCCAAGAGCTCTGGCATTTGCATGGCAGTGAGGCCCCCGGGGGTGGCAGTGCCTAAGGGGTGGTGATGCTGCAGCAGCATCAGCCCTGAGGACCCTCCCCATGGTCAGTGCATGAAGTCGGCAGCTCCGGGGGCTCCAGCAGGACGGGGGGGGGCCACAGGGAAAACGATGGGACCACTTCATGAGGACCCAGGAGGCCAGCCCTGGGGACTCCCAGCACCAGAGGGCCCCTCAGAGCCCTCTGGCACAGCAGGAGGGGACACGGTCAGAAAGCAGCAGTCTTCACTGTGAAGACACAGCCTGGGGAAGCTCTTGTTCTCAAAGCATAGGGTGGCCCATGGGAGTCTGTCTGTTTTTAGGATGGTGAAGGAGCCAATTTCCAAACTCCTACCTACCTGTTCTGTGATTCCCAACAGTATCACGACAAATTAAACAATATTCAGCCACCTGGCTGTCATTGTGTGCTGACGAGGATGCCAACAAGGTCTGTGGTTAGAAACTGAGTGTATGTGTCCCCCCCAAGATTCATATGTTGAAGCCCTAACTCCCAGTGTGGCTGTATTTGAATATAGGCTCTCTGAGCAAGTAACTAAGGGTAAATGAGGTCATAAGGATGGGGCCCTGACCCAAAAGGATTCGTGTCCTTATAAGAGAAAACTCCAGAGAGCTCATTCTCTCTCTCCCTTCCCATGCACACACTGAGAATAGCCATGTGAGAACACAGCAGGAAGGTGGCTGTCTACAAGCCGGGAAGAGAGCCCCGAATGAACTTTTTGGCCAACCCAGTAGTACAGCTCTCCTTTTATTTAGGCTATCTTTTATATTCTACTATGAAATTTTATAGATTTCTTCATTTAGGTTTTAACATTTCTTTGTTTAGGTTTTGCATCAGTTAAAGATGTGTTCACTTGTGAGCTAGAGAAAAATCTAAACAGCAGTGACTGTAACAAGTAAGGTTCACCCTCCCTTCCTCCCTCTTCCTCCTTCCCTCCCCTCCCCTTGCCTCCCCTTCCTCCTTTTCCCCTCTCTCCAAGAAGCCCAAGGTAAGGCAGTCCAGGGCCAGAGATCATCTGGGAACAGAGCATCTTCTAGTCGTTTCTTCCACCAACCCCAGCAGGAAGCTTTCACGCTGTGATCACAAGAAGACTGCTATACCTCCTGGCATCTTGTCTGTATCCTAGGCAGGCAGAAGGTGACGTTCTCTTCTTATCTGGTGAGGAATGCCCTCCCATGGAATTCTGCCTATGTTTCCTGAAGCAAGTGACCTTCATCACATGGCCAACCATAGCTGCAAAGGATGCTGGGAGATCATGTATTTTTAGGTAAGTATATTGCCAACACAAACAAAATTTCAGGGTTTTTTAGTAAAGAAGAAAAGAGGGTGGCTATGCTCCTGGCATGGTGGCCACAGGTCTGTTCTCAGGTACCTAACAGATTTCGTTGCTATTATGAAGGGGATTGTTTTTTTTCTATTGCAATGTCTAATTAGTTATTGGTAGCTAAAGAAAAATTAAAGATCTTTCTATGTTCAACTTACATTCAGCACTCCTGCTAAACTAATTTATTGGTTCTAGTCATTCATCAGGTGATTCCTTTGGTTTTTCAAACTGAACAACTAAAACATCTGAACATAATCACAGTTTTATTTCTTCCTTTAAATATTTTATTTCTTTTCTTGAAATGTGGCTAAGATGTATAATATAGGAGCAGTGACTAGACTTTAATTTTGTTACATCATTAAGTAAGTCGGCCCCTATGACTTTCTGGTATATATTCTTTATTAGTTCAAGGAGCTTCCTTCTATTCCATTTTCTCCATGATTATGTGGTGAATGAACATCTATTGTGGGTTGGGGGAGGGAGGTTAGCATCTATTATGAAAACCATGGAGGTTTGGGTTTTTTTTTTTTTTTTCATTTAATTTCAGGCAGTTAACCACACCGATAAATATTCTTTGTTGAAGCAACCCTAACTGGCTCGAGATGTACTACCCTATTAATAAACTGTAAAATACAATTTGCTAATATTTTTTATGCTTTTTGCATGCAGATTCATAATGAGCCTTTGGAGTTTTTTTATTCTTTCCTTGTGTGGTTTTGAAAATATGTTTTCTACTAACTTCATAAAATGGGTTGGTTAGCATTCCATCTTTTTCTACACTCTAGAACAGTTTCCCCAAATCTAAGTTATCTTCTCGACTATGTGGTAGAACTCATCTATTAAACTGTACGGCATTGGTGGCACTTGCTTATTGATCTTTGTCTATCATTTCCATTTATTTTATGATTGTTTCTCTACTTGTTCTTGGGTCTATCTTGATTATTTGTGTCTTAGGAACTTTTCAATATCAGCTACTTTCTTAATATATTAGTATAAAGATATTTAGTTCTTAAAAAACTTTTAAAGGTCAAATATATCTACAGCTATGGATCCTTTTTTGTTTCCTCATGATATTTATTTATGCTTTCTTTTTTTTATTGATTATATTGGGTTGGCCCAAAAGTTCGTTTGGGGTTTTCCTGAATGAACTTTTTGGCCAACCCAATACCTGCACAAAGCTTGCCAATTTTATTTGTCACTTTAAAGAACTTGTTTCTGGTTTTGTTGATTAACTCTACTGGACTTTCTGGCTTTCTATTTCATTATTTTCTGCTCTAATCTTTATTATTTCCTTCCTTCCACTTTCTTCAGGTTTGTTTTGTTGTCCTTTTTTTAAGTTTTTTTTTTTACAGCTAAGAAAACTTAGCTCATTTCTTTTCAATCTTTCTTGTTTTCTAATAAACGCATTTCTGACTCTAAATTCTCCTTTGAGTAACACTGTGGCTTCATCTCACAACTTTATATGCACAACTTTTGGAGTCATTTGGTTTTAAGTATATAACTTCCATTTTGATTTTCTTGTTAAAACATGAATTTTTTAGAAGGTATTTTTTAATCTCCCAATGCATGCAGGGGATATTTGTCTATCTTTTTGCTGGTGGTTGCTGTTTTCATTGCACCACCTCCAAAGAATAAGGACTCAGTGACTTCAATCTTGGGAAATTGCACATTTTCTTTGTGGCCTAGGACATGGTTAATTTTAATAACTTTTCCTATATATTTTTTAAATGAGCACACTCAGTTGGGTGTAGAGTTAATTTTTTCAAATCCTTGATAGTCTTATTAATTATTCTTTTACTTGATCGATCCATTTTTGAGAACTGTTATTTGTTTCCTGTGGCTGCCATTACAAATCGCTGCAAACTTAGCGGCCTAAAAACAACAGAAATTTATTTTCTCACAGTTCTGGAGACCAGAAGTCCGAAATCAAGGTGTCAGCTGGGCCGTGCTCCCTCCTGAGACCCTAAGAGATAATCCATTGTCTGCCGCTTCTAGCTTCTGGGGGCTGCCCACACTCCTTGACTGGAGGCCACCTCACTCCAATCTCTCCCTCCGTCTTCATAAGTCTCCTCCTCTGTGTGTGTCTAATTGCCCTCTGCTTCTCTCTTATAAGGACACTTGTGATGGCATTTAGAGCCCACCTGGGTAATCCAGCATGATCTCATCTCAAGATTCTTAACTAATTACGTTTGCAAAGACTCTTTACAAGCAAGGTAGTATTTAGAGGTTCTAGGGATTAGTATGTAAACATATCTTAGGGCCACAATTCAGCCCAGTGCAAGAGGGGTGTGTTAAAATCTCTTCAATTCTAAGTTGGTCAATTTCTCCTTACGATTCAAAGAAATTTAGCTGTAAATATTTCAAAGATGTGGTATTAGGTATAAACAATGTCAAAACTGTTGTATCTCCTCGATGCATTTTCACTTTTATTAATATGAAATGTCTGTCTCTGTCCTTCTTAAACTTCTCATTTCGAGTTCTAATTTATCTGTATGAATATTGCTGCATTTTCTTTTTTAGTTAATTCTAAAACTTTCAGAGTCATTTTGTTTCAGCCTGATTTTTATTTCATCTTTATATCATCACAGCTGATAAATGTGGGCTTCTCTCTGCCATTACAACATATTTTTTCCCTTCACCCTGCTTTCTCTAGGCTCCTTTTGACCCTATGCTCCCAAATCTGACTTCTATTTACCCCTCTGCACACCTGAAACCTTAGCCTCAGCGGTTTTCAAGTTCCATGACAACTTCCGGGGTAGGTTTAGGTTCTATGAAGAATGCCACAACTGCCCCCAAAGAGCACAGGTCACACTTCTTTCAAGCACAAGTTCTGAGAACTGTGTGAGTGACCAGTTACTTTTCCACTTTGCCAGAACTCCACCATTATTTCCATGCTCCCAGCGAAGAAACCTCTCGCTCGATATTTCGAGTGCACTCGCTATTTTAAAATGCATCCGGTCACACTGTTCTTTAGTTGAGAACTAATGCGTTTCAAAGCATCCTGTAGACACAGCCAAAGCACACACTTTGAGAGTTACTTAGGAAAGGGGCTCCGTTTTAAGGGCAGCTAATGAAAGGTGAACAAACCCCGTCATTTGTCATTCGCTGACTTTTTTTTAAGCAAGCTCCGGCAGAGTTGATTCTGAACAGGACAGAGTTACAGAAGGGCACCAGTGTGCCCGGGAGAGCAGGGCCACGGGGGCACAGAGAGCGTACCTCCTCACCACCCAGAGCACACGCTCTTGGCTCAGTTGAGCTGCAGCTGCTGAGCTAGTAAAGATCCCAGAAGAGAAGGACCACGGCGACTCAAGAGACAGGAGTGAAAGAAGACAGCGCGGCCAAGAGAAGCTCCAGGTAAGGCGGAGGCCTTAGGGAGGGAAGGGATTCATAACCCAGAGAATACACCTGGCTGAGGCTTCTCACGTTGCTGCTATCTGTGTTAGAATCATCTGGGCTCAAGTAAAAGAAGGTTCTGTCCCAGTCATCATTCATGTTTCTTTTAAAGGCACAAACTCCAGCATAGGCAATTTCGATGGGAACTGAACTATTTATTTACTGGAGTCTTACTTATGACTGCTGCATTCAGGCAAGAGAAAAGATCCGGCTCACACAGAAAGCGGGACTGGCTTCCTCTCTCCTACAACTCCAGAGGGGGCTCTGTCTGACCCAGAACGAGAGCCAGTTATAAAACCTCGGCAAGGCCAAGGGCAGCACTGCTCAGCGAGGGAAGCCATAAACCAGATGGAAAGACATCCTTGCCCTGTACCTTCCCAGAATGTGCCCTCAGGTCAGGGCTTTAAATCACTCTATGAACCAGTTTCCACGTCTGTAAACAGGTGACCGGGCATCCACAAATTCAGAACTGCCAGGAGGAAAAATCGGTAAAAGGTGATTAGACAAACTGGCCACAGGAAGTGCTGGGTAGGAACCTAGCGGCCCGCACACAGAGACCAGGTGTCTCTGCCAGGGATGAGAAGGGCCCCGGGGAGAGGATGGGGCCTGGGAGAACTCTGGTCCCCACCTGTCACCCCAGCTCCCTGAACGGCCTGGTCAGGACCTGTCTGGGGACCGTATCCCCGGCTGTGAGACCAAGGGGCAGCGCACCTGGGTCATCAGGCCAGGGGAGCAGAGCAAGTGCTTCTTGCCATGGACTGTCCACCTCACCCCGGAAACTCTCAGCAAGGGACAGAAGGGGAGCCAGCTAAGGGCTTCTAGCCGCCTCCACCTTCAAGGAGCTGGGAGCTAACGCCGCTGCTCCCTCCAGGGCACTAGGTCCTTCCCGCATGTTCTCCAAACCTCTATGGGAGGTGAGGCTGTCTCCGGGGTCTCCTATTCCTTCTACATGTCCACACCCTCCTCCTCCCTAACCCCAGCCAGGCAGTCAGGCCCCAGGTGTGGTCACCTGCTGCCCCGAGTAGCCCTCTGGCTCTGCCTCTCCAGGGAAGCCAGGCCCTCCCCCGACCCCAGGAATTTACCATCCACCTCCTTGCACCGGGACTCACGTCCAGGGACCCTGGAAGGGACACGTGTCATTGGAACCAACTAAGCATTCATCCCCTTTCTAACAGAACCCAGGTCTGCTTCCAAGGAAGGGCTTCTCCCACCCCCAGCCTCACCGTGTGCGGTACTGGTGGGACAGTAAACACAGGTGCTGGCAGGTCCCTGGCACCTCCTCCAGGAGGGCACTCCCCCAGGGCCCTGGGGACCCTGGGGAGGGCAAGCGGCCTCGTTCTGGCCAGCCATGCGGGAGCTAAGAGGCCCTTCTCATTCCTTTTCCCCTCCCATCCCCCATCTGGATGCAAATGCAGTCGAGCCCTTGGACCCCACAAAGGGAGGAGCCTGGGCTCCTGAATCGCCACGTGGACCTTGCCCAGCAGCCAGGACACCCTCACTGGACTTTTACAAGAAAGCAGCCTCCACGGGGCTCAGTCACTGAAATGTGAGGTCTTATTTGATACGTGAGCTAAAGCCTCCCTGAGGACCGAGGCAAATGGCAAAGATACTGAAACATCGCGCATGGAAGGGCGGATGGTTCCAAAAGACAAGACTTGTCTGACATCCTGTTCTTTTTTTTTTTTTTTTTTTTTTTGCGG
>NC_041221.1:24245118-24248767 GCF_002837175.3 Physeter macrocephalus
CTCTCCCGTCGCGGAGCACAGGCTCCGGACGCGCAGGCTCAGCGGCCACGGCTCACGGGCCCAGCCGCTCCGCGGCATGTGGGATCTTCCCAGACCGGGGCGCGAACCCGGTTCCCCTGCATCGGCAGGCGGACGCGCAACCACTGCGCCACCAGGGAAGCCCTGACATCATGTTCTGTTTCGCTCTGAGTGTCCACACTGATCCGTCTCCCAGCCCCCAACCTGAAACCCAGTCCTAGTTTTACTCGAAGTCACAAACGCCCTACGACTGTGTCCTGCAGTCCTGGACTGCGGTCTCCAGGACTCAGTCCTCGCCCTCGGGCTTCCCTTCCTGCTGGCCCTCGTCCCGCCTCCTCCCAGGCTTCAGGCTTCGTGACACCTGCACTGACCTTTTCTCAAAAGGGCTTGGGGTGGGGTGGGGGGACGTTGGGGAAGTCTGGGGAGGAACTCTACGGGGAGGCGCCCAGACAGCTGGGTGGGCTGATTCGCTGCAGGGAATCATCAAGGGCAGAAGCATCACCCACCGCCCCCAGAGCCAGCAGGACTGGTTGGCTGTCTTCTTCCCTCCAGGTTTCATGACGCTTAAAAGTCTAGCATTGCTCAGGCCCGTTTCCTTGCGAACACTGCCTTGCGGGAAGTGCGTGCTTTCCCCCGCGAACTCGGAGGGTCGGTGCTACCCTTCAGCTCAGCTAAGCCTCTCTCCCGGCTCCTCCAGGTGAGCGGGCAGCACGGCCTCCCTGCCCCCCGGCCGCGTGGGAAGGCTACTCCCTGCCCTCCTGCACTCCCTCTCCAGCTGGCCCTGCGGCCCGTCTCTTCTCCGAGGGACTCCTCCAGCCCCGGATCCATGCAGACCAAGAGGACGGATGTGTGGCGCCTCCAGAAACCTCCCTGCTCTCGATGGCAGATCTGCCGGGTTCTGCCATCCCCCTCCCCCAGTCTCACCGTTCTCAGCACGTCCGCCACGCTCACAGGACCCGATACCCTAACACAGGCGGCGGGCACGCCACTGGAAGGGAGATCTGTGTGTCCAGTGGCCCTTCAGTCCACATTCACTGAGCGCCTGCTGTGAGCCCAGCAGAGAGCAGGGACCCAGCCTCAGGGATGGGGAAGCAGGCCCCGCCCTGCCCTGGGGGAGCCACTGTCCCCAAGGTGGCAGTCATGGTGCGAGGCAGCCGGGGTTTCACTTCACAGAGCCTCACATGGGGTGGGAAAGGGCTGGAAGGGGTCAACTGTAGTGGAGAGGGAACCCAAGACTCCCACATACACAGCCAGTCCCTGCTCGAGTCCAGGGTGCCCTGGGCTGGCCAGCTGTCAGCCTTCGGCCCTGCATTGCAGGTGGATTCAGTCCAGCAATACACCACTTGATGTGACGCGACCCTTGGCTTGGCCAGGGTCCGTGGAGGAGGCCTCTAGGCCCTTTCCAAACTCAGCCACCTCAGGTCCCCAGGCTGGAGACCCTTCCACCTCCTGGCTGCCCAAGGGGCTGGCTCTCCCCGGGCCCCTCATTTTCTGGGGCTCCCTAAGGTAAGCACTGCCTTCTTACGTAGGAGAGTGTCTTGCCCAGACCAAAGTCTCTCGAACCCTCTGTGGGCAAAGGCCAGGGTTTTATTTCAAGTCTGCCGCCCAAGGGACACTTGTGTAAAATTAACAGTAAGAAGTTCCTAGAAAAGTGGAAGGAGAAGAAAGACATACAAAATATATACCTAAATTTTTCATAATTAGCCTCAACAGACATAAAATTACTCTATGAAATTGCCATGAAAGTTTGAAACCACTCTCCGTTCTATCCTTATCTCACTGCAGAGGGTGACACATGGTTGTGTCTGGCACGACCCGCGAAGCACCCTGGAGCGGTGCTGCCCCAGACCAGGGGTGAGCACGCGACCCCCCAGGGCGGCCAGATCACCTCATCATCTGCGTGCTATCTGTGACTGCTCTCGTGCTCGGGAAGCAGAGCTGAGTAACTGGGACGAGCACTGCCTATCTGGCCTCTCACAGAGAAATGCTTGCCGACTCCGCCCTAGACCATTTCAGGGGACACTGTCCATCCACCCATCTCAGCACCGCTGGTCTGCTCGAATCTATGGCTACTCACTCACCTTCTCTTTTCTTATTTTCCATGAGAAAATTACATCGGTAATAACGATGAGATGATATTCACTGAGGATATTAGTCTCCTAGGGCTGCTATAACTGATTACCACAAACTGGGCGCCTTAAAAGCACAGGAATGGATTCCCTCACAGTCCCGAAAGCTGGAAGTCTGAAATCAAGGTGCCTCCAGAGGCCCTAGGAGAGGATCCTTCCTTGCCTCTTCCAGCCTCCTCCAGCCTCTCGGGGCTGCCAGCGTTCCTTGGCTTCTGGCTACATCACTCCAGTCTCTGTCTCCTCACGGCTTTCTTCCCTACGCGTCTACCTTTTCCTTTCCTGCCTTTTTCAAGGGCATCTGTCACTGGACTTAGGGACTATCCGCATAACCCGGATGATCTTGTCTCAAGATCTGCAACTTAATGACATCTGCCATGACCCTCTTTCCAAAGAAGGTCACAGTCACCGGTCCCTGGGCTTACAACCTGGATTATCTTTACCTTTCGGGGAGGCCACCGTTCAGCCCACTTCACCCAGTGTTTGTGCCAGGCGGCTCTCAATTGAATATCATCCTCCCAACCGGTTTACGGCACAGGGACTGTTGTCCCATTTAATAAATGAGTAAATCACGTCCCCAGGGGAGCACAGGAGGGGCAGACCCAGGCTTCAGGTCCGAGCAGCCTGGTCCGGAGCCCACAGCTGTAACCACTGAGCACACCCCAGCCCCGGCGTCACGGCGGCCGCTCGCTGAGGGCCTCCTGTTCCCCGCGCTGTGTGTGTGTCGCGCCCTTTATTCTTCACGACGACCACGGAGGGGGTGGTGATGATTATTTGCACTTTTTAGGTGAGGAAATAGACTTTGGGGTTCAAGACTAAAGCCGCACAGCTAACGAGTGGTGACGTTAAGGCTTGAAGCCAGGTCTCTCTGACAAGGAAGCCGTGCTCACATCCACTGCGCCCGTCAGGACTTAGTACGACCGCGGGCCAAGCCCCGCGGCTGGGCCTCCCCCAGGCCTCCGAGTCTCGTGCATCCGGCCCAGATGGGAAGTGAGGTGGAAGCCGCGCCCACCTCTCAACTGCGTGGCCCGGAGGGGCGCCTCCAGTTCACGGCCCGCTGGCCAGCACCGGACGCGCCCAGGGGCGCCTGGGCCACGTCCCCACGTGTAGTGAAACTACTTACAAAACGTTCAAAATTCTCAGGGTTTCGGCACACAGTTAGCACTGAGTGAATTTCAACGAGTAAATGAATGTATGAATGAATGAACGAATGAATGAAGTTAACCAAGGGAAACGAAGGCGCCCCACAGCTTGTCCAGCAGAGGGAGTGGGCAGGCGCCGTCTGGATACAGCACCACTGTGCAATGCACAACCTGCACAACTGTACAGAGCAGCTCTGAGTGTTGATGGTGAGACCAGATGAGCAGCAGTGGCCAGGCCAGTCAGCAAAGTGGAGTCCAAAGGTGTGAGGGGATCTCAGGAAGGACCTAATGCTGCTGGTATTGGCCCCTCATATATATACATATATATATATATATATACTCACACACACACACACACACACA
>NC_041221.1:24249197-24252941 GCF_002837175.3 Physeter macrocephalus
GGCTCACGGGCCCAGCCGCTCCGCGGCATGTGGGATCTTCCCGGACCGGGGCACGAACCCGTGTCCCCTGCATCGGCAGGCGGATTCTCAACCACCGTGCCACCAGGGAAGCCCTGGCCCCTCATATTTTAACTGCTGGTGGAGAAAAGATATGGGGAGTGAAGCACAAGCTTCTTGCAGCACCAGAGGGCAAACATGTCTAATTTACAGACGCCGTGGTCTGGAAATGGGTCAACCAGATGCCCCAAGGAGCAATCAGACCCCTGCCTGTGGGGTTGTCTTGAGCCCTGGCTGGGCTCTGGTTTTGGAAGGACAGCCTGGCCAGTGGATGACTCCAACGGACGGCAGTGTCGTATTGCTTTCAAAGGTCTGTGTGACACCAGGCTGCCAGAATGGCGCCGACATGCTGATTTGGGAGGTTCTCACTCGTATCAGACACAGGACAATTTCAGGGTTCTGAGCTCCTGAGAAGTCACTGCTGACCCGCGGCCCTGAGCCAAGCGCGCAGGTCTGTGGATCGGCTCTTGTGCATCAGTGTTCCACCCAGGGTGCTGCCTCTGGTCCCCAGCACCCAGGGACAGCTGGGGTGTTAGCAGGTGTCCTTTACCCTGGCAGGCAGAGGGGTCACCCCAACTCTTCTGCAGTCTCCACGCCACATGGCAGGTGGTCCTAAGGCGGCTGCACCCATCTCCTCTTAAGACTTCCCAGACCACTGCCTCACAACACCGTGGGCCTCCTCTTCCAGCTCCAATCCACATGGTGACATCACACTCTTCCAGGCCAGCCTTTTTTTTTTTTATGTTTTTTTCCTGTTAAACAGGGTGTGTTTTTATAGCAGTTTTAGGTTCACAGCAAAATTGAGCTAAAAGTACAGAGCATTCCCACATACTCCCTGCGCCCCCCAACACAGCCTCCCTCACCATCAACATCCTTTCGAAAATTTTTATGTCTATTATTATATTTTTTTCACAAAGGAAAAATAAAATCAACATCAAGGCACACTTCACAAATGGGCGCAGAAAATTATGAGAACCACTGAACACTTATAATAGTTCACATGCACACACACGTACACACCCAATGGCCGGGACATACAGAATGCTATTTTTACAAACTCTTCAGCTCTTGGATAATTCAGGATTTGTCAGGCTTCCCGGTTATCTGAGAATACCTCGTGGATTGTCTCTGGGATAACTCAAGAGACTGTCTGCAAACCTTCAGGCTGACATTTTTACAGAACTAACAGTAAATCTAGTGGGACTCCTTTGCGGTTGTACTTCCCTAGGTACAGGATGAGGGAGGAACGCTGCCTGCGTCAAAGGGCCACTCCTCTCACCCCGCCCTGCCCCTGGGTTGTGGAGTGTAAAGCTGGGATCAACACCGAAGGAGAGCACATCCTAAGAATGCAGTGATGGGCATCTAAAGAGTTAAAAGACGCGGCTGGAAGATGTGCTGCTCTACCTTTATGCTATAAAATTAGTATACTTAACACGACCACGAAGCAGTTATCATCCAAGTGTTACTGCATTCTCTGGGGCAGGGTTGCATTTGTAATCATCACTGACAAAGCACAGTAACACCCTAGAGATTGTCCCTGGAAGCCAGTGTTCCTGGACAGCTCGAGGGACGATGTCATCGTGAATAACATAGTGTAACCAGCCCTCAGTAAGTGGTCCGGGGAGCTGCACAGGCAAGATGACCTGTGTTGTTTCAACGCAAACAGGTTCCAAAGAGCCATGTGTTGTGAGTGACCACAAGGTGAAGGATGTGCAGAAATCAGGGACTGATGCCTTTGGCCATAAACACGACGAAGAGATGGTGCCTAGACCTGAACAGGAAGAGAGGGTCCTGAAGAGGAGGAAGCACCTCCACACGCACTGGTCGGAGAATAAGTAAGCACATTAGTATCTCTTCTCTACCGTGATTCCAAATCTTCGCTGATACATCAATACACCTCAATGGGCCCAAGCATTTTTAACACGTTTCAGTCAAATTGCTAATATGGCCAGAGGCCCCAGGAAAGAATATTTGCCCAGGATCCCACACAACCTACGGGAGGCCCTGGTAAACACCACAGTAAACACTGCCTGATGGGCCTAAGGAAAAGGAACTAATGGGCTCGCCGATGAGAGCTGGGAGAAGCCAAGGGTACCTCAGAGGAAAATGGAGAATGCGATAATAGGAAGGAGGTTTTTAACAATGATTAATAATAATAAAGGATTGACAGTATGGTTTGCATTTAAGAACAGTTATGTTGTCCCTATGTCTGATACTTTGGACAGAAGAGAAGAAAATCAGCTCTACACCTTGTCAGAAAATAAATACATTGAGATTTAGAAAGTATACACGCGCCCGGGACATTTTCTTCTCCAATAATATATCACTAACCTAGCCAACAGAACCAACAGAGACATTAATATAGGTTTAAACAAGTATATCTCCTAGGCAGATCCTTAAACTCCTTTAATTTTACATTAGGACATAAAATCGCTCATTCTAATGGGTTAGTAAACGCATAGTCCTTCAGAAGCCCCACTGACAAAAACACAACATAGGCAGAGGGAAATATACTGTTATTTGTGCTCTGGCTGTATTTCCATTTCCTAATAGCAATAATGAACTTGAAGCATTGCATTTGCATACAGATAGGCCTAGACGCCTGTTTCGCTGTGGCTGTACAGTTAAGCACGTCATTAATGTGCACTTCCCAGCCTCGAAACACAATTTAAAGGCCATTTTATGAAGAGCCAAATTACAGCAATGTACTTGAAGCATTTGGGCTGAGGCTTTTCCCAAAACTGTTGCCAACAGGGCAAGGTTCTGTGGCACATAAAAGTCAATCACAACGTCTGGAGCGGTTACAGCTCATGGATTCTGGCTGTGCTCTACATTTCTTAATGCCCCCCCCCCATCCATGGTGTACTGCCACCCATTCCACTTCCCAAGCCTCGCCGCTGTCCCTTCCTCCATCCCCCTCCCTGCTCAGCGGCCACCGGGGCCACGCAGAGCGCTGCGCGCCTGTGCAAATAGAGTAAAATGCACAGGACCCGCCCTCCAGCAGCGCAGAGGCTACTCGGGCCACGCGGCAGGCGGCAGGCAAGCGCAACACAGTGTATCACTGCATTCCTGTCGCCGTGAAAACAGAGAGAAGAGAACGTCTGCCAGGGCCCCTTTGAACCCAGCCTCGGTGAACAGGAGCTCAACAAGCAAACAAAGGGACGGGGTGTGAGAAATGGCATCCCCAGCAAGTGTAAAAGCACAAAGGTACGTTTAAAAACAAAACAAACTCACAAATGCACAGCTTTCTCAGGAAACAGAGGCACAGTGGCAGATGGTGTGGCTGAACTGTAACACAGGGGAAGGGGCTGGAAAGTCAGGGCCAAATGATGAACATCCTTTACTGTGAATCCAGTTCACCCTGCCGGCAACTGAGGGCCACCAAGGAGGTTTTCTGTGTTTTGCTGGTTGCCTGCTTGCTGCTGCTATTGTTTCCTTGCGTAGGAAGAAGAGATGGTAAGTATTCTACAGAGCAGCAGTGTGGAGCATGACAGTGATGGGGGTAGAAAAGAGGAAGAACAGAGGCAAGGAGCCCAGCTACAGGCCACCCCTGTACTTGGGCACCAACCCAACTTCTGAGGGGAACTGATGGACAGAGACCTGGGGCTGTGAGTGATTTTTTTTTTTTTTTTTTTTTTTTTTTTGCGGTACGCAGGCCTCTCACCGCTGTGGCCTCTCCCGCTGCGG
>NC_041221.1:24253158-24264761 GCF_002837175.3 Physeter macrocephalus
CGACATGTGGGATCTTCCCGGACCGGGGCACGAACCCGCGTCCCCTGCATCGGCAGGCGGACCCTCAACCACTGCGCCACCAGGGAAGCCCCTGTGAGTGATATTTAAGAAGAGGATTCACCTCGGGCTTGGTGTCCAAAAAGAAGAGAGGGAAAAATGGCCACAAGCTTCTACCTTGAGTAAACAGACAAAAGCTAATGCCATTTTTAAAAATTCAAGAACGTCAAAGAAAAAACAGATTTGAGGGGTCAATAATTTTGACTTTGGCCGTGACTTTTGGCTATCCACATGGAGAGGTCCAAAGGTCAAACTGAGGCAATTCGCAGGTGTGGAATTTGCATGGGTCCCAAGGGAGGGGTGAGGAGGATACAAGAATGGGGCAGTGGTCTTGCCAAAGGAAGCCAAAGCTGAGACCCTTCCCCCCCACCGGTTTAAAGACCTTAAGGAACACCTAGAGATAAAGTCTATGCAAGTCAAGTGCTGTTGGCCAAGGGCTGAACCCAGGAGAAAGCATCAGGGGTCACAGGCCTCGGAGGAACTGGACTTTCTGCCGGGTCACAGAGCAGGGTCATAAGTGAAGGGCGGAGGTGCTGGGGGCTGTCACACGTGGGGAGGAAGGGCCGGGGGTCGGATATATCAAGTCGGGTGTGGGTGTGACGAGTTCAGCTGAAGATGCTTCAACAAGAGGGACCCGTAAAGGGCAAATGGAAACGCGGGTCTAGAATTCAGGAGGAAAGTCCGAGATGCAGGGACGACTCCGGTAGTTCACACAGGAGCTGAAGAAAACTCACCATGTGCAGCTGGGCCCCCAGGAAGGCCCGGGGGTGGCATTTACCTCGGTGAATTCTCTGCGGTCTGGGGCTGGCCTCCAGCCGGGCCGCCCAGAAGCTTGATCCGTGCAGAGTGTCAGAGGGTGAGGGGCTGGGGTGCTGACTCACGCTAACGGAGCAACGACATGAGCAACTACACCCAGACTCGCCAGTTCACAATGTGAACTACAGCTGTCGAGTGGCCGAAAGCCCCTGTTTAGCGTAGCCATTGCGTTCTCTGTCTGTGCGTAACCTGGAGAGAAGACCTAGGAGTGCTCACTTGGTGAGCAGGGAGTCGGGCCCTGGGAGCTACGTGGTCTCCCATGTGCTGGCAACAGCCTGGTGGCCTGACGTGCCAGCGGCCCCCAGGTGCCCCCTACCTGGGTGTGCCTGACAGGCACGGTGAGCATTAGTCCCGCTCTTGTCTCCTTTCTCTCTGTTTCCCTCCAGACAAGGTCTCTGTTGTGCCTCCATCAAATCACACCCTAAATCCACCCTATCACTCCAGCCTCAAGAATGTTCCGTGCTCCCTAGTACCAAAGAATGGAGCCCAAAGGCTGTCCCAAGGCTGCCCAGGGTCGGGCCACATCCCGCCTTTCCGGACTCACCTCCTCCAATACGGTCGCACACGTCTATTCACTACAGAAGGCAGTTCGCTGCCGCACCCCCGTCTCCTGCTGGCTCCGCGGGCCCCGAGCCCTCATTTCGGTGGTACTAGTGATGATCAGCCACATCAGCTGAGCCTCTTCTCTGCCGCAGGCACTGTGCCAAGGGCTGCCGCATACCTCTGGGTCCATCTGGTCCTCCACCCTGGGACATTACACAAGCCTGGGAACCCAGCCCTGGGCCTGGAGTCTACGCTCACAAAGATTCCACCACACGTAACTTACATGTCCGCACGGCACTCATGTGGTCCGCACGGCACGATGTTTGTTTAATCGACAAGCGAATAGTTTAGATTTGTACTACGAGAAACCATGGATTAGAATCACGAAAGACACTTAAATTTAAATGCTTTATTAAAAACCAAATATTTTCCTTTACAATAAAATAAGATTGTCAAGACTGCTTCCCTCATTTTATTTATTTATTGAATTTTTTGGCCGTGCCGCGCAGCTTGCGCGATCTTAGTTCCCCAACCAGGGATTGAACCTGAGCCCACAGCAGTGAAAGCTAGAGCTGAGTCCTAACCACTGGACCACCAGGGAACTCCCTGCTTGCCTAATTTTAAAACCCATATTAATTTATTCTGTACACATCTCCTTGGAGGTGTAAGATTGCATTTCTTTTCAAACATTCTGTCCTTCAGACAGCTCCTCCCCCAGATCTCCAAAGTAGTCTGAAGTGACGAGGTTTTACTGTGTGAAGTGATCTCCTGCTGTCATGAGGCATCGTATAGGGGTTAAGCGTCTTGACTTGAGACTTTGCCTTCTTGAGTGTAAAAGTTGGCTCTACCACAAAATTGCTGGGTGATCTTAGGAAAGTTAATTAACCTCTCTGACCCACATTTCTGCATCAGTCAAATGGGGGTGATCATCATGACCAATCCCCCCCTCACTGGTGAGGTCCGCAGATAACCCGGGTATGGGATGGCATAGAGTAATCACTCAATAATCACCAGCAGTTGCTATTCTACACTATGTTCTAAAGACCTTGTTGAATATTTTATTTTTATTTTAAAATGGGATGAAAAGCTGTCTTTGCTCAATTCTATTCAAGAAACTCTTGGGAAAATTGTATAAATCAATCAATCAATAAATAAATATAAAATTAAATTAGGGGGTGGTGGTGGCGTGATGAATTGGCAGATTGGGATTGACATATCTGCACTAATATGTGCAAAGTAGATAACTAATAAGAACCTGCTGTATAAAAAAATAAATAAATAAAATATAACTTTATAGAAAGTTCATTGTAAAATTACTTGGTGATTATAGGCTGTGCACGACACCATTTTTCAACTTTTCTTTAGGTTACACAGTTTTATCAAAAAAATGTTAAAAATATTTAAAATATTAAAGTGTTTTAAAAAGCAAAAAAAAAAAAATTAAAGTAAAGTAAAAATAAAATAAGGTAAAATCACACACTTATTTTGGACCGATGGCCAATCTCTTTGTTTTCTCCTGCGTGGCTCCGTTGCAAGAGGGAACACCGGGCATCTGTGCCATAATCAGCAGCACTGACTCATTGCTAAAAGAGAGGAAAGCTCAGAACTCTAAATTCTCAGTCTTTCAGTCAGTCTCACCATTTTCTAAGCATTGCACCAACATCATGAAATACTTTAAAATCAATAAAAATAGATCTGGCTGCAGAAGGCAATTATTTGTACATTATCTGAAAACAATAAGGTAAAATATACTTTCCACTCAACTTTCAGGATTATATGTATTACAGGTGAGTTTTTATTTTGAGCTAACTTTCCACCCCCTTTCTTTGCTTTTTGCTCCAGTTGTTAGTTTCAGAGGGTCAGAGAGAGTTCAGTTGTAGAGAGAAAGTACTAAGTGCTGAACGGCTCTGTCAGGCTCCTGTATTTAAGGAGACAGAACTGCATATTACCAGAAAATGATTGTTCAGCTACCTTTTCATTAACAATTTGTCTAAAAGGAGACAGACTTAACTGCTTCTATTGAAGTTGGGAAGCAACAAATTGAATGTGTTCCATAAGGATTACGTCATACTTCAGACATATGGTGAGCTACAAACACCAAGACAGCGCATTTGGAAATAGCGGTGGTTCCAGGTTGTTTGGTGGCTGTTTAACTGAACAGCCATAAATTCTTCCAAAAAAAAAAAGAGGAACTTATCATTATCTGCACAACCTCAAGTGGAATACTGTAATGATTTTCTTTTATATATATTTTTGGTCCCTGACACATCACAGAAAAATTTCTTTGGGGGACCTATACCGAAGTTTACTAAGGAAACATTAGCTACAAAATACATCCCAGGTCAGTCCTTGTAACGGGTTTCCACATTAGATCACAGAGGAGACCACCAAAGGTGAGGCGGGGAAAACTTCTGAATAAGCCCAGGGTTAATGCAGAAAAGACTTCACGAAGTACACCTCGAGACTGAGGTCCTGGGGCAGACAGTCCAACCAAGTTGCTTCCACATCTGTCTACAGAACAGGATGTCCATTTATTCCCCATCCTCACCCCATAACGTTCTGAATGCAATACTCTACCTTTCAACACTCCCAATGATAACATTAACTTGCATTGTCATAACTTATATGGCCAACAAGTATACAGCAGGTGAAAACCCCAGAACCCCAACTGCGGTTTATTCTGTTGTGTCTCTGAGACATGTTTCCAAAAGGAAATCCACGCTTGGTCAGTCATGGTAACATTACTCATTAATGTTGTATGTAAGTTCAAGCGCTCCGTGCCAAAACAGCAATTCTGGTTTCCTACTTAATAGAAAGAGATCACTGATTACTGCAGAGAGGGAAAAAACATACTGAAAAATGCCTAATTCTGCACAGAACAAAGGAAAACCACAGAGGCCACACTGGACAAAGCTGGTGCCAAGGGTCAGCTATGGGAAAAGAAGAGCATCATTAGAGAGGAGGAAGGGAGAGTTGTTTTCTAACGAATTTTCAAAGATACTGTGGTAGGTTAACAAGACTGTTGTCTTGTCATGCAGAAAAACACTAGAGCAGCTGTCCTCAAACCCTTTTGATAGCAAGCATTTTTTAACTACCCCTTAAAATAGAATACATATAAAATATAGTCTATAAAAATACTCATTAAGGTAGCTCCTATCAAAAAAAAAGACCAGAAAATATTAAGTGCTGACGAGGGTGTGGAGAAATTGGAACCTTGTGCACTGTTGGTGGGAAGGTAAAATGGTGCAGCCACTATGAAAGATAGTATGGAGGTTCCTCAAAAAATTTAAGTAGAATTACCATATGATCCAGCAATCCCACCCTGGGTATACGTCCAAAGGAAATGAAAGCAGGAGCTCGTCTTCACAGCAGTGCTATTTACCATAGGCAAGAGGTGGAGATAACCCAAACGTCCACTGATGATGAATATGGAAAAACACAGTGTGGTCTGTACATGCTGTGGAATGTTATTCTGCCCTAAAAAGGAAGGACGTCCTGTCACATGTTACAGCACAGATGACCCTTGAGGATGCTAAGTGAAATAAAAAACCCACAAAAAGACAAATTCTGCATGATTCCACTTATAGGAGGTACATAAAGTACTCAAATTCATAGAAACAGAAAGCAGAATGGTGGTTAACAGGGGGTGTTTTTTAATGGGTATAGAGTTTCAGTTTTGCAAGGTGAAAAAGTTCCAAAGGTGATACAAAATATATATAATATATATATACATCCTAACGCAAACATAATTTTAAAAATAATCATCACGGTGCCCTAAAACTGTAATAAAAAGGGGAAAATAAATTTGCTATAAAATGTACATATATTTCAACAGAGAAAATCTCAGAGAACGCAATACTGGAGGATGTAATGCAGCAGTCAGATGCTTGCTCCTGTCCTTAGAAACTTCATGAACACGAAAGGCACAGAGGTGAGTGGACAAGGTGACTACACTGGTAAGTCAAACCCCACAAGTGACTTTCCAGCTCTAACTGTCAAGTTCCAAGCAAAAGGATTTATATGGTGGCTGCCTTCAGAAAATTTAGAGAGGGTCACACCTGTGCACGTGGAAAACAGAGAGTACTTTCACCCGTATGAAAGTCCCATGGCAGGAAACAACACGAGACTACGAATGTGCATCGCTCAGCTCTGAGTGCCGACATGGCACGTGGGATACATTCAGTAATTATTTTGTTTCATGAACAAGTAAATGAAAGAAAAGGAATCCGGAATTTCTACTCTCTGTTTCCTTGCTTTTCATAATCCCAACTCTATGCAAAGGAAAACCCTTCCAAATGTAAAAGACAAGATGTAATCTCTGTCCTTCTTACATAGCTTCTTAGAGACTGTCATTGAAGACACGGGCGGGCATGGAGAAATTCCTCGGCAATGAATGGCATGCTAAATGCTGTGGTTTAACCCAAAGTACCATGGGCTAGAATTCTCTTCCTGTGGATGACACGTTCAAGGATCGTGATGACAGGAAGGATATTAGGAAGCTCTCTCTGCAGAACATATGGCCTCATTTTGCCACATTCTTTCCCCGTGAACAGGGCAATGGTGTCCTTGGTCAGTAACTCTGTGTGTTTCCTTAAGCAGTTCTGGGCATGGCCTTTGTCAATGTTCACTGGTAGAAACTATGTAATGTGTGGTTGTAATTGCTCAAATTGTAAGTACTATAAACGCAAGCTTCTACTGCATTATTTTTGTTGTTTTTAGGTCATTCTCCCCAAGATTTCAAGGCTTATGTAAATTTCGAGATGAACCATTACATTTCCTGCGTGTAAATTTTGAAATTCTGGAGATTTCTTGGGTTGCGGTGTCTCCTTGGCTGTACACTTTCAAAGGCATCAGTGAAAAGACCCCACGAGCACCAAACACAATTAGAAACCTGATCTTTGCTCAAAAAGGAAAGAAATAGTAACAGTAACTTAGATATTCAGGGTAATCACCTTTTAGTAAATAAATATTTAATTTTAAAAATTAAAACAAACAAACAAAAAAGAAAGTCCCATGGGACATGTGAAAGTCCGGCAGGACCCAGGGCCATCCGTCCACGGGCAGCACTACCTCACGCGCTGCAGGATGCAGGGTCCCTAGGCCATGCTCACTAAATGCCAGCAGAGCCCCCCCGAACCTTGTCACAAGCAAAAATGCCCCCTCCAGTTTCCATAATGTAGCACCCCCCCAGGGAAAACCACCCCAACAGAAAGTAGTGAGAATTGCCTGACTAAACCATGAGACCCAGAGAGAAAATCAAGGGGGGGGCCTCTTACCCCAGATTCTGTACCCTGCCAATCAAACAGCTCAGGCCCCACCCCTAGGCCCTCGCCCAGGGGAGAGCCACACAAGTCTCAGAATGCAAGCAAAGGGTCCTCTCTGCAAAGCCATCTCAGGACGAAATTCAGATTTCGTGTTTTAATTTCCTTGACACACAGTTTATGCCCTCCCCACACAAGTCCCTGACATGGAGTTTTATTTTACTTAAGACTCTTGGAAAAAAAAAGGTTTCAGCCTCAAAGGAGCAAAGCACTAATGGTGAAAACCTATGTGCTGTTAGACCACTGAGGGAACCATCCTTGATCTTCCTGATGGTCCCCAAATAATCCCCTGCTTGGAGACACCCAATCTGCCAGCAACTGGCACTGATCCTGGATGGAACCTGAGTGTCCTTGCGTTTTCACTTGGTGATTGGCATCTTCTTTCCTGCTTTGTGGAACTGTGTGGCCGCCCGGAGACTGAACAGAACTGGCACGGCTGCAATGGCACAACCAGCCTCTGCAGCTTCCTCTAGCCCCAGCATCTACCAGTGTTTAGAGGAAACAGAGACAAAGAGCGTAATGAGGAGTTACGTCAGGGAGAAAACTAGACTCCAACGCCCATCAGATACAAGTTAGCATCTTACCCACCTGCCATACACAGAAGGAGAGGGGCAATGGGCTTCCTTCCGGGGCTAAGTCCACATGAGAAGGATCTTTAGAGGTTCTAATGCCAGCCAGTTCTCCCTGCCCTCATGCATTTAACATACATTTATCGCACAATGATGTGTGCTGCTACTAATACTAAACACTTATTGCAAAAATGAGACCCAGTCCCTACACCCAAGCAGTTCCAACTGAGGGTGCTGATACTGTAACAGAGATAAACACAGCATCCCCGAGAATACTGTGGGGTAGGGCAGGGATAGGAATTGGCAGTAGAAAGTGATAACTTCCCCCTCAGTAAAATGCCTGAGATCCTGATTGGGGCAAACGGGTTTCACATGCCTGAATGACTGAGAACATTAAAAACTGGAAGCAAGCTTTGTGTCTAGACAGAGCTGAGTCCAGGAACCTATTTGATATGCAATTTTCTACTTAGCAGAGCAGGTACACAGAATTCAATTTGGGGGTGATCTGTATTCTATTCAGTTTCCACAATATCATTCAAATGTAGGCAGGGACCGGGAATTTATCTTCCTGCAAATTCACTCCCTAGGGGTCCGCTGGCTCACAGCATGTTTCAGTGCAAGCTAGGTGGGAGGCAGAACAGACAACAGCAAGAAATTACAGCCAAAAATCGCCCTGCGGGAGCCTCAGCGCTAAAACCACTGGCTTCTGCCTGCTCCTATAATTGCGGACCAAAAACCACTGCCAGAAGAGGGATAACTACCCTGAAAAAAAAGAAGCCTCTCCAGCTACCCAAGGAGCTGGTCTTGCTCTAGTCTGGAGCAGAAACATATTCTTTGCTAACATATTTCCTTGAGCTAAAATATTACCATTTTATCACGTTTTATCACTTCTAAAATTTGGAATGTGTTTTGCAGTCAAACTGCACATTTTAAACAGTAGTATTTTGTTCTCCTCCTCAACACACCAAAAATACTGCTATTAAACTGATAATGTATTTTACAATCAGTGATATCTTAGAATCTAGGAAATTCAGTAATTACCATGATTTAAGAATTATAGAATAACTAGAAACTTAATACTGAGAGGCTAAGCATTGCTTTCCACACATATCCATTTCATCAAATGTTTTTTGTTTGCATCCCAGCAACCCAGAGGTTCAACTTTTGGAATTTCCAGAGAGATGTTAGACCCACCTCACACCTAAGGCCTTGCAAGGTGAACCTCCTGACCAAGCTCTCCCTGGGCAGGAGCCGCCCACCTCTCACCAGTCTGAGGGTACACCAAGCCGAGACAGAGGGGTGGATTAAACCTCTGAGCTCAGACCAATGTCAAGTCCTCAATTTTAAGAAAGCAGTGCCCCTGGCCACCACTGCCTTCTGCGTCTGGTGGGGCCAGTGTGGGTAGTGAGTCAAATCTGCAATGGCCAGTGTCTGTCCCAGAGTCCCTGCACTGCTGCAGAAAGCTCAGGCGCCTCTTCATTCAGCAGTCAAGCTTTGTGAATGACCAGGCAAAATGGTACATTTCTTGGAAGCACGTGACTAACAATGACAGTCTTGGAGAAAAGGTATCCAGAGAATAAGTATGACGCTGACACAGTCCTGGGATAAAGCTAATTGGCAGGGAATAGCTCACTACATAGTGGGGTTACCTTTAACCTTTCATCCTCTTGTTCATTCATCCTCCCTGGCTATCAAATCTCAAGCCCCTCATCTTGGGCGCCAGAGTAACTCACTAAGAAAGAATCAAAAATGATACACTATAGACATTTCCTTTCAAATTCTTGATCCCAGGACTAGGGAGAAATTTTTTTTTCCCCCTAACCAGTCTAGGGTTTTCATAAGAAACAGCTAAATGTGGAACAAGGTTCAGAGCGCTTTAGGAAGGGCTAGAAATATCCCCACCTGTGGCTGACAAACTTGAAAAGGCCAGGGGTGACTTGAAAGCTGACTGTGGTGAATCCATTTAAGGAGCTGTTAATAGCCTGAACAGTAACACAGAAGAGCCAAGAAATATCCATTCTCCATGGGAGCCTGTTTGAGTCAGGCATCTGTCAAAACACCTACAGAAGCAACCCTTGAGGTGGGAAATGAGAAGGGGAGCAATGCAACAAAAAAACCCCAGACATTGTCAAGAAATGCAGTTTTGCTGAAAAAAAAGCTAAAGGGAAATATGAGGCTAATATTTGAGAGTGAGAAAAATATATGGCTTCTCTACTATTGCTTGGAAATTAAAAACTGGAAGGCAAAAAAAGCCTACATTAAGGTTTACAAACGTTGTTTTTAAAATGCTGGTAATGGCATAGTTTACCAAGACAATACGAAAATATAAAAGTCACCAAATGCGAGTGTATGTGTGACACTGTATATTCATGGGAAAAGACGGGATATTCCAGAATAATGAAAAGACCTGAGTTTGGGTGGAAGCCAGCTGGATGCTGCGTGCTCCAAGGTCCCAGAGAATAGCAGAACCACAAGACAGAAGGAGCCAGGGGGGGACTTCCCTGGTGGCCCAGTGGGTAAGACTCTGCACTCCCAATACAGGGGGCCCAGGTTCGATCCCTGGTTGGGGAACTAGATCTCGCATGCATGCCACAACTTAGAAGCCTACATGCCACATCTAAGAGTCCGTATGCTGCAACTAAGAGCCGGCACAGCCTAAATAAATAAATAAATATTTTTAAAAAAAAAAGGAGCCAGGGGACAAAAGCCACCCACCACCTGGGAACCCCCAGTTGGGCTATCCCATGAGTAAGAAACAAATGTCTGAAATTTAGAGGTTTGCTTGTTCAGTAACTGGTGTGACCCTAACAAACACACAGCTCTATCTCTACTGATGCACGATCTTGACGTTTCCTAAGTTCTCCGTGTCCACGTTTGTAAAATGGAAATATTAACAGCCCTTTACAGGTTTGTTGTGGTAATTAAGTTGGGAAGGGGATGGAAATCTGAACCTGGAACATTATAAATCTCCAGTACAAGCTTGGATTTGTTTTTTTCCAAGGAATACAGACAAAGAATGACCAGGAACTGCAATGAGGTAAATAAAATTTAACATCAGCACTAACAATAAGAAATAACTAATTAGAAACAGATATAAGGGGGAAATAAAAAACTTAAAATATGGCCTTGCTCCATGTGTTAGGCTGCAATGGGTTTTTCCATCTTAGAGTTCTTCCCTTTGGAGTAGTTCCTAACGTTGGGATAATTTGGAATTGTAAAGTGTAGGATGTGAGGTAGAAAACTACTGCTTAAGACCTATTCTTCCTCTGCCTTTGATTCACATGCTGATCTTCCCCATTAAATTAAGTGTGTCCTCATAGGGCAGGTAGGAACTTTCCGGAAGAAAGGAATGTGAGCAGAAGTGATGAGAGCTATTTCCAAGCCTGGTTCCTGTATTCCACCCCAACCCCCAGCCCCCACCAACATTCTTTCCCCTCTTCCTGCTGGCTGGAGTGCCAAAGGATGAGGGTGACCTTGAAAGCCATGTGTGGAAAACTGCAAAGCCCAGCATCAGCCAAAGTCCCTGAATGAGCAGAGCCACCTGCCAACCTGCAGAGCGCCCCTCAGAACTCTCACAAATGGCTGATACATTCGGCTTCTCTGATTTGAGGTCTTGTGTTACGGCAGCTCATGTTACCCCAATTAATAGAGACTTTCCCTTCTCTGTATCTCCAGTGCTTGCAGCAGAGCATGGCTCAGCTATTAACTGAATAACCCAAATGCAACATCTATACCTGTGAGCAGAGCTATCCACAATTGCTCCCAGGTCTCAGAAAAACAAAATAAGACTTATACTTCGCAACACCTATCCTTCTCAAACTCTTCCAAAATATAGCAGAGGGAGGAACCCTCACAAACTCATTCTACGAGGCCACCATCACCGTGATACCAAAACTTTTGACAAAATTCAATACCCATTTATGATAAAAACCCTCCAGAAAGGAGGCATAGAGGGAACTTACCTCAACATTATACAGGCCATATATGAAAAAACCCACAATCAACATCATTCTCAATGGTGAAAAACTGAAACCATTTCCACTAAGATCAGGAACAAGACACGGTTGCCCACTCTCACCACTCTTATTTAACATAGTTTTGCAAGTTTTAGCCACAGCAGTCAGAGAAGAAAAAGAAATAAAAGGAATCCAAATTGGAAAAGAAGTAGTAAAGCTGTCACTGTTTGCAGATGACATGATACTATACACAGAGAATCCTAAAGATGCTACCAGAAAACTACTAGAGCTAATCAATGAATTTGGTAAAGTTGCAGGATACAAAATGCACAGAAATCTCT
>NC_041221.1:24264971-24265893 GCF_002837175.3 Physeter macrocephalus
ATGTCAGAAAGAAAAACAGAGCTGGAGGAATCAGGCTCCCTGACTTCAGACTATACTACAAAGCTACAGTAATCAAGATACTATGGTACTAGCACAAAAACAGAAATATAGATCAATGGAACAGGATAGAAAGCCCAGAGGTAAACTCACACACATATGGTCACCTTATTTCTGATAAAGGAGGCAAGAATATACAATGGAGAAAAGACAGCCTCTTCAATAAGTAGTGCTGGGAAAACTGGACAGCTACATGTAAAACAATGAAATTAGAACACATCCTAACACCATGCACAAAAATAAACTCAAAATGGATTAAATGTAAGGGCAGACACTATAAAACTCTTAGAGGAAAACATAGGCACAACACTCTATGACATAAATCACAGCAAGAGATCCTTTTTGACCCACCTCCTAGAGAAATGGATATAAAAATAAAAATAATGGGACCTAATGAAACTTAAAAGTTTTTGCACAGCAAAGGAAACCATAAACAAGATGAAAAGACAACCCTCCAAACGGGAGAAAATATTTTCAAATGAAGCAACTGACAGAAGATTAATCTCTAAAATTTACAAGCAGCTCATGCAGCTCCATATCAAAAAACCAGACAACCTAATCCAAAAATGGGCAGAAGTCCTAAATAGGCATTTCTCCAAAGAAGATATACAGATTGTCAACAACACATGAAAGGATGCTCAACATCACTAATCATTAGAGAAATGCAAATCAAAACTACAATGAGGTATCACCTCACACCAGTCAGAATGGCCATCGTCAAAAAATCTACAAACAGGGCTTCCCTGGTGGCGCAGTGGTTGAGAGTCCGCCTGCCGATGCAGGGGACACGGGTTCGTGCCCCGGTCCGGGAGGATCCCTCATGCCGCGGAGCGGCTGGGCCCGTGAGCCATGGCCGCTGGGCCTG
>NC_041221.1:24266579-24293768 GCF_002837175.3 Physeter macrocephalus
CATAGCACAGGGAGATCAGCTCGGTGCTTTGTGACCACCTAGAGGGGTGGGATAGGGAGGGTGGGAGGGAGACGCAAGAGGGAAAAGATACGGGGATATATGTATATGTAGAGTTGATTCACTTTGTTATTAAGCAGAAACGAACACGCCATTGTAAAGCAATTTTACTCCAATAAAGATGTTTTTTAAAAAAAAAGAACATGGAGCTACAGCAGCATAAAATAAAGGAGAAATGTTATTTGCCAGGAAAAAGAAAAAAAAGACGTATACTTCCACAATGAAGAAAAAGGTCATCAAGAAATGAGAACACTGAAACCTGCGAGTATCTGGTCAGGCCATCTAAAGAGTACATACAATCTAGAAAACACCCATCAATGAAGTAGCCATCTGCTACTTCCTCCAGCATTACCTCCCTTTATTCAAGGCATAGATTTCCAAATTTCTTTACAAACCTCCCACACCACTCAGCTCTGTGGTTGAGAGACTGACTCCACCGTCCCCGCCCCACCCCATGCAAGGTTCGAGTCAGATGGGCTAAAATCAAATAGATTCTTCCATCCCCAGCCATGGAGATTGATTCGGGCATGGTTTTGGGAGTCGGGCCAGACCACAGAGTCTAAAACAGACTGGAATTAAAAGCGTGAATTCAGTCCCCTTCAGTACGCCACCGAGTAGCAAACAGTGCAAAAGATATTCCTGAGATAAGGTTAAACGTAAGAGAACAAAACACCCGTGGCTTTCCTATATGCTCAAAGAGGCAGGTCCAAAATTTAATAGTCAGTGCAGCCTTCGTGGAGGAGTAATTCACCAGGTCAGAGAAGCTCAGAGCCGAGAATTCATCATTTTATAGTACGAGGATGGGCTGGGGGCACATCAGCAGACAAGGGTCTAAGCAGTACCGTGTAAGGAAACCACAACTAAGTGACATGTTCCATGTTCCATGTCTCATGTCCTAGGAGTCATTGAGCCTGCAGTAGTTCCGGCCATGACCCACCACAATCCAGCCCCTTGTGGGGATATAGGTGGGCAACTGTCACACCCCACCATGTCTAGTTACCCTCAGTGACACTACGAGTGTTCCCAGGACACAGCAGGGCATTACACAATAACAACAACAGTAATAATAACCCAACATTAAATTGGCATGTCCTATCAGCCATAGTGTAAACCTCCACTTTGAGCAGGTAAAATATGCAAATCCATCAGTAGAGCATTTCTACTCCTGTGCCTATTGGAGCATGTGAGGTTGCAGCTATGTGGCTTGACTTGCAAGACTGTTCTTTGGGCTTTCCGAGTCATATTTCTCCCGGTAGGACCCACTTTCCAAAGCGTTCTTTGGAAACCCATGGAGGCTGCGCTTCTAAGGTGAAGATGCCTGGGGTCAGCAATGCATCCCGGGAGCACTGGGCTCACGTGCGTTTGGCTAGGCCAGCCCCTCCATCCCGACAGCCTCTGCTTTCTGAGGACACAGCTGGTGCAACTCACTACCCCCGTGACAAAAGGCTACCATGAGAACTGTACTTCATGATCCTGCCTTCTCTCTGCCATCCAGAATGCAGCGGGGTGACGGTGTCCCTCAAAACTCACGTCTACTCCAAAACTCAGAATGTGACCTTATTTGGAAATAGGGCCTTTGCCGATGTAGTCAGTTAAGGATCTCAGGATGAGATCATCCTGGATTGGGGGCAATCCTTAAATCCAATGACTGGTGTCCTTATGTGAAGAGAAGAGGATACAGAGAAACACAAGGAAAAGACCATGTGAAGATGGAGACAGAGGGCTTCGCTGGTGGCGCAGTGGTTAAGAATCCGCCTGCCAACGCAGGGGATGCGGGTTCGAGCCCTGGTCCGGGAAGATCCCACATGCCGCGGAGCAACTAAGCCCGCGAGCCACAACTATGGAAGCCCACACGGCTAGAGCCCGTGCTCCGCAACAAGAGAAGCCACCGCAATGAGAAGTCCGTGCATCGCAACGGAGGGTAGCCCCCACCGCCGCTCGCTGCAACTAGAGAAAGCCTGCGCGCAGCAGCGAAGACCCAACGCAGCCAAAAATAAATAAATAAATTTATTTTTTTAAAAAAACAAACATGGAGGCAGAGATTGGAGTGATGCAGCCACAGGCCAGCCACCCCCTGAAGGACAGGAGTGTCTCCTGAATGCTGTGGTGTCACTGGCCTGGGTGCTCGTCTGAGCGAGATGGAGCACGGTACCTTCCGGGTGATGACGAGTGATGCTGCTTCTGGTCCCAGAAGACAGATCTCACTGCCTAGGGGTGAGGGACGGTCCTAAGATCCACCACTTCCAGGAAGTCTCTTCTTCCTCTATTGGAAGAGTGCACAAAGCCATGGGAGCATACACCGCGATGCCCGAGGGCCCAGCTTGGAACTGGGAAACAAGAGCCTGCACTGGACACTGAGGATCTGATGGGGGGAGGGTCTCAGGGAGACAGCGCAGTGCCCCGCAGGCAGGCAGGGGCTCACTCCAGAAGCCTCGCACCCTCCCCTGTGCTGACATAGCGGCAGTCTCCAGCTAGGTGTCCAATTCTAGCCACCATTAGTTGACCCCATGAATATAAACTCTCTTCTAGAAAATACACTCCATACATTATTTTTTTCTTAATTTCATGCCACATGTAACTGAGCCTGGAGCCCAGTGTGTGCTGGAGAGAAGAAGGAATGTCTGGAATCCAGAACCAACTCCATCGCTGATTAGGTATAACTTTGGTCAAGTTGCCTAACGTCTGTTCTGAGGTTTCTTCACTTGTAAAGTGGGAATAAAATCCTTCTCCCAAAGAGTCTTTATTAAAATAAAAGCAAAAATACACTTTTTGAAACACAGGAGAAAGAAATAGAATAAAACCACGTGCAAAGCTGAGGAGATGCTCAGTAAATGGTAGCTACTTCCAAGATGAAAGCACTTCCAGGGAAACCAGGCACAGGAGTGCAGGGGCCACAGATCCTCCAGGGGAGGCAGCCACACAAGAAGGGAGGCACCTAGTGGCCTGAGGTGCAGGTGGCCCTCCAGAGCTGGCCAGCCCCGGGTTCAAGTCCCCTCCCTACAGCCCAGCCACTCCCCAGCTGTGCAACCCTCAGCCAGCGGCTGAGCCTCTCCAAGCCTCGGGTCCCCATCTGTAAAAGGAATATTGACAGTACCTACCCCTAGGGTACCTACGGCAATTATATCAGGCCATGCATTTCAGTGGCTAAGAACCATGAGCAAAATGTTGATAATGATTGGAGCTGTGTGATATGCACATGGAGAATCATTTTAATGCTTTCCCTACTTTTGTACATTTGCAATTAACCATAACAATCTTTTCACCAAGTGCTCAGGACAGTTCTTGCACATAATCATACACATTATTATTCATAATGTGCTTAATACCCATTAACCCTTTTGTAATAGCCAAAATAATTTCTAAAATAGTCTTCGGTAAAAGAGAGAAGTTGTTACACTCCGTTCTTAGCATTTGGAAGATCGTGGACCCCTTTAAGAACGCGACGAAAGATGTAGACCCACTTCCCATAAATACACACATAACCCCCATGCCCTGCACTCTGTCCACAAAGCCGGCCCAGGGAACTCCGGAGACTCCAGGGATTCCAGGTCAGGAGCTGCTGCCCTTCAGTTATGGGGAAGGAGCAGAACTTCGGTGATTCTCCGCCTTCCTACACATGGTCTCCTGACTCCCCTTGGGTGACAGTGTGCTGTGGGAAGTCACCGAAGGAGCACTCAGATGATGGAGCAGCTCTCAGCAGGGGAGAAGCCAATCTAACACAGATAACAAGCAACACTTGTTTCATCTGTATGGTTGGTATTTATTTTTCTACCTCAGGACATTTATCTGAACATATTTTCCTTTTCCTTTCCAATCAGCATATGAAAGTTTTAACGTCATAATTGTAGAGGTTTGAAAATTTGGTATAACTGTATTAGCCATCATACTCTTGGGTTGAGTCTTCTCCATAGCAATAAATCTCAGAAAACAATAAAAGTAAGGTGATGCAGTATATCATTTCTGATTCCAATACTATTCCTGGTTTAACATATGGTTTTTATGCCTTTGTTAACATTTTTATCTAGCTTTGTGAAAATAGATGGAAAAATATTTAACATGGTACAAAATGTAACCGTGAAATAAAAGCTCTAGGTAAAGCCATAAGCAAGAATAAGCAGCTACAAAAATACCTCTCAGGTTGAATAAAATAAAGTTTCAACTGAACTATCAATTTTGAATACAATTACAGCTCAGTAGTTAGCAAATCATTCAGAAATAGATATTTTAGTGTTCTACTTTTCAAATTACAATGTGGAACTTCAAGCAATAAAGGGCAGTTTGAAGAAGTGAAAAGTCATAAAATGGGAAATGTAACATATCTAGCACGAGCAAGGGGAAATGGGAAGTGTGCAGAGCACTAAATGGGACTGGAATCAGTGTAAAATTCTAGGAATAGTAATACCACTGATCTGAAAGTCCCAAGAGAGTGTATAGTAAGGAAGGCTAGATGAGTTATGTTTTTTAAAAAACAGAGTAAGTACTCTGAAAGAAACGTTTTGGAAAAATATAGACAATATCTGCTAAAATTAAAATCAATGTTGTTAAATGGAATTATCAATAGTAAATTGCTGTGGCAACAAATGCAACTCCAGGATTAATTACATTACCATGAAACGTGATTAAATACTCCAGAAAACTTCATTAAAGTGATTATTTATCTACAACTGGTAAATTTCCTGTCTAAATGGTACTCACTATGCTCCAAGGGAAAAAAAAAAAAAAAAAAAAGGCAAAGCTGGGCTCAAAACACCTCCCGCAACAAACAGGAAAAAAATCTCAATGCACTAAGCAGAGCTGAAGACCCTGAGGAGAGGCTCTCTCAGCTCCCAAGGCTCTAAGCAAGCCTACCCCCTGCTCCAGAAGGAGACAACATCTCCACCTTCCGAGGCTGTTTGCTCTACAAACATTCTTAAAAAGATAGTCCAGAACAAAGGCTGGCAGTGCCTCCTTTACGAGACGGTCAGAAACACAAACGGCAATTACAGTGATACAGACTTCTCTTCAACAGCATTAGATGCTGGAAGACGATGGAATAATATCATTGAGGTGATGACAAAAATAATAGTCTAGAATTTCATCCTCTGAAGAGGAAGGGCAAAATAAAAAGATTCTCAGATAAATATAATCATGAGGATGAACTTTCCAAAGTCTGGGATCTAATCATAAAGCAACTGAAACTTATTAACATCCACTTTGGACTCATTTTCCCTTTAAAACTGCTGATGGACAAGTTCTTCTACTTCTGGATTAAAAACTCATCCCCATGAATTTTCTGGTCACTGTTAAATTTAAAACTTTAAAAAGACCTAAATCACGAAACAAAAGTTCGATTCCACATTTTAAATATCCAGTCCCACAGGAGCATTCAAAATTCAAACCTTGATTCTAAGTTCATATTTCTTTTCTTCCCCAGGTCAGGCTTTTGCAGTTAGGAGCAGAGCTGCCTCTTCTCTTTTCCCTAGCTTGTGTTTCTGCTCCTGTTTGCTAAATCCAGCTCTGACCTCTCCAGGTCAGGCAGGAAGGGGGAGGCAAGGAGATCAGGAAAGCTCTTACTGACAAGTACAAGAGGTAAGCCAGCATCAGTGTTCTGCAGGTTCAGCAATATCCACATCTGACTCTTTATCTCATGATGTGTTATGGACTGAATGTTTGTGTCCCCCCAAAATTCATATGTTGAAATCCTAACCCCCAAGCGATGGTATTAGGAGGTGGGGCCTTTGGTAGATGATTTAGTCCTGAGGGTGGAGCCCTCATGAATGGGATTAGCGTTCTTATAAGAAAAGACACAAGAGCTTTCTCACTCTCTCTCTGCCATATGAAGATATGCTAGGAAGATGTCCACCAGACTGTTGGAAGTAAGATGTATAAACTCCAGTCATGCGACAAGGACATCCCAGGAAAAGTGGTGGTACAATAGCAAGATGTGCAGACACTGACATTTGGAGGCTCCCCATCAAACATCTATGTCCCCTCACAGTCACTATATAATGCACAAGCCCCATCTACACACACAGGGTCTTGGGCCTGTCTTCAGTGCTCTATTCTTAAAAGTGAGCCATCAGCCAAGGATCTCTAGACATATGAGGAAAGCCTCTTTATCACTCAGCTATTGCTATAATAATCCTGCATGGAAAATAACCACAAAATCTCAAGACTGACAATTAAGCAAGAAAAAAGAAATAAAATACATTCAAATCAGGAAAGAAAAAGTAAAATTGTCTCTGTTTTTGGATGATATGATCTTATATATAGATAATCCTAAAGACCACCAAAAAACTATTAGGATTAATAAACAAATTCAGTAAAGTCGCAGGATACAAAATGAACAAATCAGTAATCAGTTGCATTTCTATATACTAAAACAAAATATCTGAAAAAGAATCAACAAAACAATATTATTTATAATAACATCAAAAACAATAAAACCATTAGGAATAAATTTAGCCAAGAAGGTGTACACTGAAAACTACAAGACTTTAATGAAAGAAATTGAAGGAGACACAAATAAATAGAAAGATATCCTGTGTTCATGGATTGGAATAATTAATATTGTTAAAATAGCCATACTACCCAAAGCAATCTACAGATTCAATGCAATCCCTATCAAAATTCCAATGATGTTTTTCACAGAAATAGAAAAAGCAATCCTAAAATTCATACGGAACCATGAAAGACCCCAAATAGCCAAAGCAATCTTGAAAAAGAAGAACAAAGCTGGAGGCTTCACACTTCCTAATTTCAAACTTTATTACAAAGCCATAGTAATCAAAACAGTATGATGGTGGCACAAAAATACACACATATTTGGAACAGAATCAAGAGCCCAGAAATAAACCTGTACATATACAGTCAACTAATATTTGACAAGGGAGCCAAGAACACTCAATGAGGAAAGGACAGTCTCTCCAATAAATGGTATTGGGAAAACTGGATAATCCCATGCAGAAGAGTGAAACTGGACTCCTATCTTTCACCACTCACAAAAATTAACTCAAACTGGATTAAAGATTTAAACATAAAACTGAAACTGTAAGACTCCTAGAAGAGTGTTGGCGAGGGTGTGGAGGAAATGGGAACCCTCGTGCCTGTAACTTGGTACAGCCATTATGTAAAACAGTATGGAAATTCTTAATTAAAAATAGAACTACTTGGGGCTTCCCTGGTGGCGCAGTGGTTGCGCGTCCGCCTGCCGATGCAGGGGAGCCGGGGTCGCGCCCCGGTCTGGGGGGATCCCACGTGCCGCGGAGCAGCTGGGCCCGTGGGCCATGGCTGCTGGGCCTGCGCGTCCGGAGCCTGTGCTCCGCAACGGGAGAGGCCGCAGCAGGGGGATGCCTGCATACCACAAAAAAAAAAAAAAAAAAAAATAGAACTACCAAGACTTCCCTGGTGGCTCAGTGGTTAAGACTCCATGCTCCCAATGCAGGGGGCCCGGGTTTGATCCCTGGTCAGGGAGCTAGATCCCACATGCATGCCGCAACTAAGAGTGTGCATGCCACAACTAGGGAGGCCACGAGCCGCAATAATAAATAAATAAATAAATATTTTAAAAAATAGAACTACCATATGATCCAGCAATCCTACTTCTCAGTGTATATACATAGAAAATGAAATCAATATCTTTTTTTTTTTTTTGGCCATGCCATGCAGCTTGCCGGATCCCAGTTCCCTGACCAGGGATCAAACCCGGGCCCCAGCAGTGAAAGCGCCAAGTCCTAACCACTGGACTGCCAGGGAATTCCCTAAATCAGTATTTTGATGGGATATCTGCACCCCCATGTTCATTGCAGCATTATTCACAATAGCCAAGATACGGAAACAACCTAAGTGTCCATCTATGGATGAATAAAGAAGATGTGAGACAGATATATACACACACAATGGAATGTTATTCATCCATTTAAAAAAAAAAGAAAAAAATTCCGCCTTTTGCTACAAAATTAATGGATGGGTGGATGGATGGACCTTGAGGGCATTATGAGAAATGAAATAAGTCAGAGAGAGAGAGACAAATACTGTATGATCTCTTATGTGGAATCTAAAAAGCAGAACTCACAAACACAGAGAGTAGAATGGTGGTTGCCAGGGGGTGGGGTGAGAGAAATGAGGAGATGTTGATCAAAGGGTACAAACTTCCAGTTATAAGACGAGCAAGTTCTGGGGACCTAATGTACAGCATGATGACTATAGACAACTACAGTTGATATTATATATTTGAAATTTGATAAGAAAGGAGATCTTAAACATTCTCACCACCAAAACAAATGGCAATTATGTGAGGTGACAGAGGTATTAATGAACCCTCTTGTGGGAATCATTTTGCAACATATAAGTGTATCAAATCATCATATTGTGCACCTTAAACTTACACAATGTGATATGTCAATTGTAACTCAATAAAGCTGGGGGAAAAAACATAAAATCTCAGTAGCTTATCCAAACAAATATCTGAGAAGTTATCTGAGAGGTTTGTTGGGAAAAAAAACTGGTTGAGAATGTGAAAAGATAATGTCAGAAAGAGATAAGAAGAAAGACAGGAAGGGGTGAAGAAGAAACAATTCCCAATAGAAGGAACCAGAAAAAATGCACAGGAAATGAAATATAATCACTAAGATATAATTTGTCTCATTTGTAAGCAAGATTTACACAGATAAAATAATGAAAACACTAGATATATAAGCCCACCCACCCCCGAATGTGGAGAAAAGGGAATTACACACACACACACACACACACACACACACACACACACCCGATTTGTTCAGCCTTTTAAGGGGAGATCTGAGAAAGGGAAATATCTTTGTGTGAGGGTTACGTAATCATGAAACACAGCTAAATCCTGATTTTTCATAATATAAATTCAACGGTAATAAAACTGTAATCTAAAACTAAAAGTCAAGAAATGGCAGTAAAAGCATCATACTTAGAGTTATGGAGAGAAACACATGAGAAAACAATGAAAAGGGGTGGAAAGTGTTTGCTGACGGCAGTGGGGAAGGATGGGGAAAGGACTGCAAATTTCATTATAGCCTGTGATGGTTGGTTTTATGTATCGACCTGACTGGGCTAAGGGATGCCCAGAGAGCCAGGAAAACATTATTTCTGATGTGTCTGTGAGGGTGTCTCCAGAACAGAGTAGCATTTGAATCAGTAGACAGAGTAAAGATCACCCTGGCCACGGCAGGTGGGGTTCAGCCGAGCCACTGAGATCCTGAATGAAACGAAAAGGTGGAGGAAAGGTGAATTCACTCTCTCTGCTTGAGCTGAGACATCAGTCTTCTCCTGCCCTTGGACAATGGCTCTCCTGATGCTCGGGTTTTCGGACTCAGACTGAATTACACCATCAGCTTTCCTGGTTTTCCAGTTTGCAGAGGCAGACTGTGGGATTTCTTAATATACATATAAATATATATATATACCCTATTGGTTCTATTTCTCTGGAGAACCCTGACTGATAGAGCAAGCAAAACAGTCTCACATTTTCTACATCCCATTGGTCAAAGCAAGTCACATGGCCAAGCCCAGCTTCAGAGTTGGGGGAGTTTAAAAGCTAGGGGGCTGGGGGTAGAGCCATTCATTGGGCCCATTCACATGATCAACCTACTCCACTACCCTGCTTTCTGGGGTTGTTAGGAGAACTGAATGAAGCAATATAATGACAAGATTGAAAAAGTAGATACTCAAGAAGAATTGAGGAATCTATAGTGGGCGTCTAAGCTGCAATGTCCAAGGACAGAGCCAGGCTGCTCTAGACTCTTCTCTCCATTTCCTTTGTTCAGCTGAACAGTGCCCTTGAACTATTTTAATATTCAGCAATACATTTTACCATAGAGAATTTTTCACTCTTCTCGTAATTTTTGTGTTCTGAGCTGGAATGCTTCAGATTGAAGTAAGCTTAGATGTCTGACAAACATTGGTAGGACCATACACGGATCTAGGCCAGGAGTTTGTAAACTTTTCTCTATAGCACTCTAGAGGGAAGAGGGAAGGTAGGTATGAGGAAGGAGATGCAGCAGTTGAGGCATCTCTGCTTCAACAAGCACAAGCCTATATCGTATCTCCTGGACTTCTGCAAATGATTTAACATGAACCAGATTCAAAGCCCACTCCCCTAAGTGCCCTCTTCGGTGCCAGGCTGCCAGGCGAAACAGGATCCACCTGGAAATGCTCCCAGTATTAATGGACGGGTACTATATATTACAAGGTACGAACAGCCCCAGGCAGACAGGCTCACAGAATTCTCGGAGGATAAACAACTGAGAGTTTGGAGCAAACGTCCCAGTTGCAAGCTTAGTTCTCCCATTTCTCTCAATAACAGCTCTGCTGCTTTAATTATGGGTTGTGGATTGTTACAGCAAGGAAGAGGGCAGAAAGGTTGCAGAGGTGCCTGTAGAAAGATGCCGGGTGGCATCCTACATAAAACCTTACCAAATTTGCTCCTTGCACCTGGGTCTCCCACATTTTATCACCTACCCTTAAGATGCAGGACGTCACTAGAGGTCAATAAAGTATTCTATCCCAAGTTTCTACAGGTGCCCCTAACCACGTTATTTCAGGCAGGAACGTGTACATAATTTGCAGGACCCAGTGCAAAAAGAAAACGCAAGGTTCCTTGTGCAAAAACTATTAAGAAGTTGAAGACAGTGACCGTGGTGCATTAAACAAAACACAGAGCCCTTCTAAGCAGGCGACGCTGTACAACAGCCCGGGTGGTGGTGCCCCTGTAGCCAGTCGTGATTTCCGGACTACAGGAAGCCCACTGCTAGCGAAAGGGAGAGTCACAGTCTGCTGAGAAAGTGCTTAGAGACTGTTCCCTCCCTTTCAGAGAAACACGGTCAATCCTATAACTTTGGTTTTCTTATCAAATAATTACACAAAAATAGCGAGTGAATGTGAAGGATAAACATTACTTTAAAAGCCACATTTTCTCCTCCCTTATTCCAGAAAAAAATAATTAAATCTCTGCTTCAGGTGCCCTGCAGAGAATGTGAAGGGCACAGAGGAACAGACAGCAGCCCAGCCTTTAGCTTAAACCTTATCTCTCGGGAGAGCCCTTGTCTCCCTCTGAGGGACACCAGGCATCTGTGAGAAGCTGGGACAAGCAATTTGGGACGAAGGGGATGTCTTCCCCAAAGAAGTTCTTAAAATCTATGTAGGCATTTACCTGATCACACTAGAATGTATGTCAACAATCCAGAATTACTTTCTTGTACATCCCAATGTGTAGGTACATTTTAAATTACAATGGAAGAGTTTATCTATGTACATGAATCTTTGCCCTTTTCTCATAACCAAAAGCAGAGAAAAGTTTTGCTGACCCTGAGTCACAGAGGTAACTTCAGAGCAATTAAGAGCTCAGTTCTGGAGTCAGAGAGACTCTTCTCAGGACCAGCGCCACCATTTTCAATCCCTGTGACCTTGAGTGAGTTAAGCCTCAGTTTCCCAATCTATAAAATGGGATGGTAGCAGGTGAGGATTAAATGAGATGGTACGTATAGAGCTCACCTACACCCTGGCACAGTGCAAACTCCTCACCAGATCTATTAAGTCTCATTATTGAGCCGTGGATCCCACAAGGACGCTTGGTCTGACGTGAAGTTCTCCGGGGCTGAGCCAGGGGCAGAAGCAGAATCCCGGGACTCCAGGCCCCCTAGGGACGCTCCGATCTGACTCCAGGGATGCCCCTGAGAGTCCTGGTTGGAAACTTGCCCCTTGTCTGTAGGCAGTTCCTCTGCCTCAGCCGCCCACCCAGCCCTGGGGAAGGAGCCCTGAGTGGGCTCAGCCTGGGGCTGGGACAGCACATCCACTCAGGTTCCCCTGCTGTGTCATCTGCCCTCCCCCCCACCAATCCTCGGCCCAGCCAGACGTCCCAAGACGCGGTGACTGCAGCCCTCTACTCACAGCTCTGTTCCTTACCACCTCGGCCTGATACTGAGGCGCATCCGTACCATGGCCCCCTCCAGGTGGACCCATCTTCTCTCTTCGGCGTCACAGCACCAGCCCATCCTAGGCTAGTCTCATTCCCAGCTGTGAACGTGCCCAGCTCACGTCTGCCTCCAGCTTTGACCCAGCCCGAAGTCTTTCCCAGTCCTCCGCCTGCCCAACCTGACCTGGGGCTGCTCGAGCCTACAGGTGGAATGCCTGCAATTTATAACTTCTAGAAAGAATACAGTTTAATCTAGAACTCTCCGCTTTCCTTTGATTCATGTGGAAGGTGTCAGGTTGGAACCCTATGACACTCATCCAAAATAAACCACAAATGGGTCAAACATTTAAATTTTTAAAAATCCATAAATATTGTTGGAGAAAATAAGGGCAAATTCCCTGATGTTCTCAAAGTAGGGAAGGACTTTCATGTATGATACAAAAATCCAAAAGCTATAAATAGAAGATTTTTTAAATCTGAGTGAAGAACATTAAAATTTTATGCATGGCAAAAAAAAAGACCAGAACTGGTATGTGTTTGTAGCACTATGACAAAGGGCTCCTATAAATCAATAAGAAAAAGTGCAGCAACATCATATAAAAATGGACAAAGGACATGAACAGACTAGTCACGGCGGGGGGGTGGAGGGGCAGGAAAATGGCTTTTAAAACTGAAAAACACTCAGTCTCATCATTTAAAAATACAAATTGGAAACTACAATAGAATATTATTTTCCATTATTGGTTTTACAAAGTTAAAAATTTTTTATAATCCATTGTGTTGACAAGAGTGTAAGGAAAGAGGCATTCTTATAAATACTCTTTTACACTCTTGGCTGGAGATGTAAACTGGTACAGCCTCTCTGAGCAGCAATTAGGAAGTATCAATTAAAATTTCAAGTTTACATACCCATCAACCCAGCAGTTCTCTACACACTGCTTGCACTGGATTGTCTGCTGTCAACCCTTCATCACTACCCACCCCTTCTAAAGTCTCTGAATCAGAAAAGAAAAGGGAGGAGCTATATTCCCCAGAAGCCGGTCGCAGGTTTGTTCTGAGTTAGTCCTCCAATGAGAAGCCCTTGCAGATGAGAGACAGGGGAGGAGCCACCACTGTTTTGCATATAGAGGTGGAGCCAGGCATGGGAGCCGGGAGTCTGATGCTTGCTCCTGGTAAGCTCTTGAGAGCCACGACCTTGCACTGCACAGTGAGGTCCTTGGTGAGAGCTTCCTGGGAGCTACAGCAATTTCGCAGTGAGCTTCTAAGGACCCCCGACTCAGAGGCTTCGACCTGAGATTGCCGTTTGCATCTTCCCTAACCTTTGCTGACCTGGATCTGACAAGGATGTGTAAGTCCTCACTCCCTTTATTCAAATCTTTAACACCAGAACTACATGGACTGGCTTCTGCTTTCCTGCCTGACCCCTGTCTGACACATTTATCCTTGGGGAATGTATCCTACAAGTATACTCGCACCTGTATGAAATCATGTATATGCACAAAAAAATTCATTATTTCTAACAGCAAAAGGTTGTAAACGACCTAAAAGTATATCAATGGCGGACGATTAAAAATATCATGAACCTAGAGATTGTCACACTGAGTGAAGTCAGGGAAAGAGAAATATGATATTGCTTCAATGTGGAATCTAAAAAGAAATGATACAAATGAACTTACTTACAAAACAGAAACAGACTCACAGACTTAGAGAAGGAACTTACGGTTGCCAGGGGGGGAAGGGTGGGGAGAAGGGATAGTTAGGGAATTTGGGTTGACATGTACACACTGCTATATTTAAAATGGATAACCAACAAGGACCTGCTGTATAGCACAGGGAACTCTGCTCAATATTCTGTAACAACCTAAACGGGAAAAGAATTTGAAAAAGAAGAGATACATGTATCTGTATAACTGAATCACTTTGCCGGACACCTGAAACGATCACAGCATTGTTAATCAACTATATCCCAATATAACATAAAAAGTTTAAAAAAATTAATGTAATTCATCAGACAAATATAGCTGGTATTTTAACTCCTCCAGGAAACCTTTTCTATCTGTTTCAGTAAAAAGCCTTCTTCTTTCTTTAGACCCCGGTAATGTTATGCATAGTTTAAGTAATTATTGTAGTGTCATATTTAGTTTAAAAATTGGCCACTCAATAATGTACACACACAAATAATAATAATAATGTATTCAAATACAGCTGGGTACTCATTTTTTAAATATTATTATTGGTATTATTAATTTTTAGACATAATAACAAGATATTTCCTGGCTCTTTTTGATATTTCCACGTAAAAGAGCAACAGCTATGCTTTATTCTGCTTTATATATAACATCTCCTCTCTTCTCAGTTACATGTGTCAGCAATTCCACCTCCCTTTTTTTTTTACTTAAGCAGTTTTGAGCGGGATTTCTGTCTTCCAAAGGCAAGAATCCCAACAGCTCTAACCCTGGCTGTCCTCTCCTGAGCCGATAGCATATGCAGCCTCACACACCTCTCCTTTGAGTCATTCAATCAGTTCAGCTCCTAATCCAGTATCCCCTCCCAACACGGATGAACACTTCTATAACTCTCTTCAGTGCTCCTTCCCTCACACCCACTCTGTCTTCAGGGCCTCAAGTTCTGCCTCAGGTGCCCTCCCCGCAAATCCAAGTGAAACTGCAAGAGACAGAGATCATTTCCAGGAAGCTTAAGGGAAAAGATACACACAAGGTGTTATGGTTCGAATTATGTCCTCTGCAGAAGATGTGTTCAAGTTTTAACCCCAGCACCTATAAAGGTGACCTTATTTGGAAATAGGGTCTTGGCAGGTGTGATCAAGTTAAGATGAGGTCATTACAGTGGCCCTCATCCAGTATGACTGGTGTCCTTATAAAAAGAGGAGAAGAGACATAGAGACAGACACACAGAGAGAAGACAGTGCAAAGAGAGAGAGCATGCGTGTAACAGCAGAGGCACAGACTGGAGTGCCACGTCTCCGCATCAGGGAATGCCAGGGACAGCCTCCCATCCCCAGGAGCAAGCAGAGGGCTCTGGACAGTTTCCCTCCCCCCTCAGAGCCCTTGAAGGGAGCCAGCCAGGCCAACACCTGGACCTTGGTCTTCTGGCCTCCAGAACTTTGAAAGAATACATTTCTGTTATTTTAAGCCCACCTAGGTTGTGGGAATTTGTTACAGCAGCCATAGGAAACGAATACATAAGGAGACTGGGTTGTCTGGTGCTAGTCAAGGATAGGACCAGATGAAGCCAGGCCCTGGAACGCTGACAGGCTTGGTCTCCAGCCATCCCCTCTACAACTGCTTTATTCCTCCCTCTCTCACCACAGGCCTTCTAGAGGGGCAAGACCACTCTGTCAGCTTCATCTCTTATGACTTCTGTCACTACAGCGACTCTAGGCTCTTGGTCAAAAAGCCCAGGGAAGGGCCCACTTTGGGTCAAGAGGCCCCTCGGGCACAGAGTTGTGGGCAGGGGAGGAGGGACCACACTGCACGGAATGACTGCTAGAGCAAATGTGGCAGAAGAAAGTTTCTGGAAGACAGGGACGATGCTTTGATTGAAGACTAAAATTCTACCTTCTCCCTCATATGCAGTCTTTCCCAAAAGTTTACTCTTCAAGATTCCTCCCTTGTGTCTCTCTCTCTCTCTCTCTCTCTCTCTCACACACACACACACACACACACACCCGAGATTCTCTGCTTTCTGAAGCACTGTTAGAGAATAAACAACCAACCACACAACGGACAACCATGCATTCTACTCCATAGAATGCTTTCAGCTTCTCTTAACTCCCTATTATAACAACGCACCAGTCTACATTCTTAGAATTTTATCGATGAGTTATTGGTATTTCACATGGTGAAACTTTCTTGCAAACTCATTATTCACAAAGGTATACAACAGTTGTTCCTCAGGTCACTATGCCTTGATCTTACAAATGTCTACAATCTGTGGGTGGCCATTCCTTGTGCCTGGTTTGTGGTTCATGTTTCAGCTAAACCATGACCTGAAGATTCCCTGGTGACTCTGCCTTGTTGCCGGCAACTGTTCGTGCCCATTTATTGCAGCGCAAAGTGAATGGCACTGACGTGGTGGGCTTGAGGCCCCGCCTGGCTCCGACTGGTGATTACATATAACCCTCGCCTTCCTAGAGGCAGCTGAGTGGAGAAGAGTGAATGGTTTTAAGAGAATCCATCACCACTACTGACTAACTTAAAACACGTTCTTCCGACAGTGATTCCGCAGCATCACCTTTGAAGACAAAGGACAGCACAGTGACTGATGAACAGATATCTTCCGATATCGGCTCTACTTCTTTATCTAATGAAGGACAAGCTCCAAGATATTGAATTAATCGTATTATACAATCAAATTTTCTGTAAGAATTTTGGAAATTTTCCCAACCCGTATTATTGATTAGATCCATCGAGGTAGACTAGGTTATGCCACATTTATAAACACCCCCCAAAATCTCAATGGCTGTAAACATTATTTCTCACCCTACTCAATAGACTGGCTGGGACTGCTCCGTGTAATCTGCATTCAGGGACACAGGCTGACAGACACTCTACCACCTGGAACATCACAAATGCTGTGGCAGAGGGGAGGGGAGATGACAAATGGTGCATTAGCTCTTTAGGGATTCTGCCTAGACAAACACCTGTCACTTCTGCTCACATCTCATTGGCCAAGGGAGCCACGTGACCATGCCGCTCTTCAAGGGGTCATGGAAATATAACGTTAATAGCTGAAGAGTCCTAATGATAACCGGAATCCACCTCAATCCACCTCTCTAGTGGCGAGTCAGCTCAGTTTTCTTCCTTTAAACAAAATTCACTTATTCCCTCCCCAGTCATTGATGCAGCACCTCTGGGTAATGTATGTCCGTCCGTTCATCCACAGGTGTATTAGTCTCCTCAGGATGGTGTAACGAATTCCAAAGACCGCAGGACTTAAACAACAGAAGTTTATTTCACACAGTTCTGGAGGCTGGGAGTTCAAGATCAAGGTGTCGGCAAGGTTGGTTTCCCCTGAGACCTATCTTTTTGGCTTAGGACCTCACGTTATGACCTCACTTAACCCTAATTTCCTCTTTAAAGTTCCTGTCTCCAAGTGTCATCTCCTTGGAGGTTAAGCCTTCAGTGTTTGATCTGAGGGGACACAATTCAGTCCGTGAAAGGAGGTGATACACAGCGACAAAACTGGCCCTGGATGTGCCTCTTCTTGCTCTGGAGACTTACAGAATAAAAAGACAGGTTATCTACCCCCCACACACCCAATTTATGAAGATGAAATAGGGGAGAGAAAACTCCAACCAACATTTCTATTTGGAAAGAAGGAAAATGGGAGGTATATAACAGACAGTGGCCTTCAGCAATTCTACAATCCCCTGGACAAATACTCTGAGGTCTATGCTGGGCAGAGGGGGGGTTGATATTAGTCCCTGAACATGCTCCCTGCAAGAAGCCTCATATCCATCATCCTCCACAGGCCCTGGCCTCCTGTTACATGATGCTCCTTGACACACCCTGAAGGAGGCATCAGGGTGTGTGCTCTGCTCAGGGCCTGCACGGCTTGCTCAGCCTACTTCCTGACCTAAATGTCTGGGGCCCAAGGGTCATTTTAGGTCTTTACTAGTTATAGTCTCTTTTAGTCCAACCCGGTGATTCTTTTGGAAGTGTACCCCTTGCAGCAATTTAGTCTTTTATCTATTTGATTCCAGAAAGCTCCATCTGCCAACAGGCACAACCACAGTTACCTTCAAGACATGTCTTATTTGGATCTTTACTCTGGTGCACCTTAGTCCTTGCAGAGGTTTTAATAATGGTGTGATAGCCAAGGAAATATAATCATTTGAATGGTTCATAACAGTAGGCACAGAGGTCACGCCCTGTGCTGCAAGACTCAGATTTAATGTTTTTTACTACGAAAAGTTTCTCTCAATTTTATCTTCTGCTGTCTGGAATCTAAAATCAGTCAGCCTTTCCAATATTGCAAAGCCTCAAACCTCCCATGACCTCCTGCTTGGAATCCAGCTAATTCTTTTCTGACCTTGTCTCCTACAATACTTTGTCAAGTACAGCCAACAGAAACCAACATGTTACTAATACAGGTGATCCTTGAACGTGAATTTGAACTGCGCAGGTCCACTCATACTCGGATTTCTTTTCCATAGTAAATGCTATGGTACTACGTGATCCATGGTTGTTCAAGAGTCAACTCTATTGTTTTCCTTCCTCTTTCTCTAGAACTGCAAATTCATTAGGCATATAATCTGCCTTCCAAATAACTGGGAACAACAGTTTCACCAAAATTTTTGCACCTACATAACAAGGATTCTCACCTTTCCAGGCTTTATCACAGTTTCTTCACTGCCTACGACTTGTCCTTCGAGCCAATGACAAATTATAACTTTCTTGCTGTGCTAGCATCCGACTCCTGGTAGCAATTTCTGTATCAGTCAGAATAAGCTAAACTATACTGCAGTAAGTAACAGCCCTACAACTCCCATGGCTAGAAAAAATAAATAATTATTTCTCTCTCATGTTACCTGTTCATTATGCATCAGCCATAAAGGGGCACAGAGCGGGCTCTGCTCCCTGTCATCTTCACTAAGGGACAGAGTCTGACAAAGACTCCACCATCGGGAACTGTTATGGCAGGAAGAAACGAGTGCAGCAAGTGATGCACTAAATCGTAAAGACTCTGTCCACATCTTATTGACCACGGTAAGTCACATGGCCAAGCCTAATATCGAGGAGTTGGGGAATCCCAGTCCTACCGGGTGTGTGGAAAGCAGACTACCAAAATAACAGTCAACAGTCCTTATGGTTATCACACTCGCTTTTCTAGATCAAGATACCTAAGAATAAGCTCCAATAAATTTTCCAAAAGACTGCACACAAAAAGAAGACACCAATCTTCAACTGTGTTTCTCTATGCAGGAGAATATTTTAGGCCACCTCCCAGACTGATCTTTAAAATGTAGGTTCCACTGCCTCTTGCACTGTTGGTGGGAATGTAAATTGGTGCAGCCACTATGGAGAACAGTATGAAGCTTCCTCAGAAAACTAAAAATAGAGTTACCATATGATCCAGCAATCCCACTCCTGGGCATATATCCAGACAAAACTCTAATTCAAAAAGATACAAGCATCCCTATGTTCACAGCAGCACTATCTACAATACATGGAAACAACCTAAATGTCCATTGACAGATGAATGGACAAGGAAGATGTTATATATATATATATATATATATATATATACACACAATGGAATACTACTTAGCCATAAAAAAGAATGAAATGATGCCATTTGCAGCAACACGGATGCAACTAGAGATTATCATACTAAGTGAAGTAAGTCAGAAAAGAGAAAGACGAATACCATATGATATCACGTACATGTGGAATCTAAAATATGACACAAATGAACTTATCTACAAAACAGAAGCAGACTCACAGATGTAGAGTACAGACTTGTGGATGCCAAGGGGGAGTAGGGTGAGGGAGGGAAGGATTGGGAGTTTGGGATTAGCAGACACAAACTATTATATATAGGATGGATTAAACAACAGGTCCTACTGTATAGCACAGGGAACTACATTCAATATCCTGTAATAAACCATAATAGAAAAGAATATGAAAAAAATCTCTAAAAACATAAACCACAAAATTGAGGACAGCTGAAAAAAGTTAAAGTCCATGTTGAAAATTAAAAAAAAAAAAAATGCATGTTCCGCTGGATCTTAAGAGATGCTACATGAAAAAAGAATTGTGTGTTCCAATAAAGTTGAAAAAAATGGATAAAACATTTAATGGGTTTCCTCACTGCAGAACTTCTCAGGAGCATCCCATGGAATGAGGGGACCTTAAAATACATTTGGGTGGGAGACTGGCTTCCATTTCTAAGAATATAATTCAGTAAGTGAATTATCTGGGTTGTGTTTAAGTTTTGTTTCTCAGGTGAATTAATTCTAGGCTTGGTTATTTTCAAGGATATAAGCGAAGGAATCCAAAAAATTACCTGTAACTAGGAAAGGGTGTCTGTGTGTTATGGAACCAGCTCTAGCATTCCAGAGTTTCATATTCTGTGCTTCCATGATTTCAGGAAGCTTCCACGAGGTAGCATGGAAAGATGTTTTCATATAGATCATTCTCCTATCACAGATTCTCTCTGCTCTCTATTTCTGACCATTAATCAGGCAAGGGGATGGGGTGGGTCCTCTTCTCAAGTTGCCCTTTTTTAGAGGTTCCCTTCCCATAAAGACTACCTTGTCATTCATATTCATGCAATTTTACACACTTAACGGTAGAAGAAAGCTTTACCTAGATTCCATAAGCTTCATGGGCCTGACGTAAACCCACGTGTGCAGCTTCATTGATTCCAACCTATTCCATACATCTTACCCAACTATTACTGGACATTACTTTTGACCACAGTGTAATTTTCCATGCCCTGGTTTTCTATTTGCAGTACTAGGAGGCTGTGTACCTGTTTCTATCGTTACCATTGCGTTTACTACTTTAGCAATGCAAGACTGATTTATCGGGACTTCCCTCGTGGTGCAGTGGTTAAGAATCCGTCTGCCAATGCAGGGGACACGGGTTCAAGCCCTGCTCCAGGAAGATCCCACATGCCGCAGAGTAACTAAGCCCATGCGCCACAACTACTGAAGCCCGTGCGCCTAGAGCCTGTGCTCTGCAACAAGAGAAGCCACCGCAATGAGAAGCCCGCACACGACAATGAAGAGTAGCCCCCGCTCGCCGCAAGTAGAGAAAGCCCGCGCGCAGCAACGATGACCCGACGCAGCCCTAAATATAAGTTTATGCTTTAAAAAAAAAAAAAAAAGACTGATTTATCTCCTGACACTAAACTTCATTATGAACAATTTAATGTTTGATACACTCTCAAGAATGAGTTGCTCTCTTGCTGTTCTCTTGCCTTATTTTCTTCAAGAAGAACGTTGGGAGCCTGCTCAAGGATGATGCTCCGTGGTTACGTCTTCTCTGGGAGGTGCAAACAAGACGCCATCCGCCTGCCAAGCATATGCAGGGGTGTTCCAATGTGAAACAGAAGCTTTGCTGATCAGTGAACAGAACCAACCACAGCTGCTAGTTTAGCTCTGGCTCCAATCGAAGTTCCGACTTATCCCATCTCCAAGGGCTGCTTAAAGCTCTGATTCATGCATGAACTACCCAGCCCATATGGGGTGGGCCACTCAGCTCCAGCTGAAACTTTCTACCGGAATTTTATAGAGTTCAGGAAAACAGTGCTTCTGATAGCAATCCATTGCTATTTTCCGATCATTACTTGAATAATGCCATTTGAAGTCACACACTCTTCACCTCTGACGATACAAGCCGACTTGCTCTTAGGTAAAATCTGTGGGGAGCTGCTAAGAGTGATCCCCCCAAACAACACGCCATCTCCATCCCTTTAAATGAAGGCATTCGTCTCCGGAAGCCCTCCCCCCGCTCCTGGCATTAATACACCCTCGGGAATAACTCCTCACACCACTGCTTCTTAAACTTTCCCACTAAGGTACCCCTAAAGGAAGATAATGAAGGTGTCTGGAAGGGAATGCAGGAGGCATTTCTGAAGAGGTGTCAAATTCCTTTGAAGAAGTTCCTGTTTTGTCTTTTCTTTTTTTCTTTGTTTGGCTGCGTTGGGTCTTAGTTGCTGCACGCGGGATCTTCCTTGAGGCACGTGGGCTTCGCTCTAGTTGTGGCATGCGGGTTTTCTTTCTCTAGTTGTGGCACGTGGGCTCTGCGGTTTGCGGCACGCAGGCTCTCTCGTTGAGGTGTGCAAACTCAATAGCTGTGGCACGCGGGCTTGGCCTGTAGCATGTGGGATCTTAGTTCCCCAACCAGGGATCAAACCCGCGTCCCCTGCATTGGAAGGTGCACTCTTTACCACTGGACTACCAGGTAAGTCCCTGTTTCGTCTTTTAAATGTAATTAAATTCTGTGCTCTATTCCATAGATATTTATGATTATTTTAATATAATCGTAAATACGGACTGAAGTACTTCTATCAGTCAGAGTCTGGTCAGGAAACAGAAACCACGCCCACGATTTTAACTGAGAATTTAACATATAAAGTTGATAACCAAGCACTGGTGACCTAAAAAATGGAAATAGGGGACCCCAAGGTTCACAGAGGTTGTAATGCAGAAAGCAACCAACCCCCCAGTGCTGGGAAACAAAAGGAAGCAGTTGGGATCCTTAAACCCTAGAAGCAGAGAGGCGGAGTCCCACTGGGGATGGAGCTCTCTGCGGGAGGAAACGTAAACAGCAGTGCGGGTGTTTCTAAGGGGACCAATGAGATGGGTTCTGTACACGTGGGAAAAAGGGCAACCATTGCTACTGGAACATCGGATGCTGCGGGGTAAGAAACTGTCACTGGTTAGTCAGTCCCTGGGTGGTCACTAACAGGAAACAAACAGGAAGAAGGAGGTCCCTCTTCCCCCTCCAGCCTAGCAGCCACCCTTTAGCGCCCCCTTTAGGCAGCGCCCAAAAAGGAGCGGCTCCAAAGGAGAACAGTGTTTGCACAGTCTCAGCCCAACACCACGACACTGAACACGGAAAGGTAGAGGAAGCTGAGAGACAATAGCTTAACACAGTCTTTCATTTCTTCCCCAATATCAGTTCCAGTTGAATTGATGCTCCAAGAAGATGTACCACACTGCTTCATCCAACGGCTCTATATACTTCTGAAAAAACACTTCAGAGACTTGACAATGCGCCAGCATTGGCTATTACCAGCCTGGTGTGAATTAACTCATCAGGCATTCAGGAAGGTCCAAAGACATGGTATTCCCATTCCAGTCCAGCCACTTCTGTGTGACGGGGCGCACACCACTTTCTCAGTTACCTCTCAGTTACCTTCACTTCTTAAAGTCCATTCCAATTTTATAATTACTGGAGATTATTATGGGAAAGCTCATAAGCATGGGTTTTGTGCATGGGGAGATGAGGACAGGGAGATTTCTAAGACTCTGCCGGGCACTGGGGACAAAGAATGTGGCCTGCCATTTCCGTAAACAACAAATGTTGTGGCCATCACGCCATCAGCCACTGTAGCCACCACCACCTTGTGTGCCCTGAGGGCATCCAGGATGGAGAAAAACAGGATACTGCTCCTAGATAGTTAAGGTGCATATCCAGAGAATAATTTCAATGAGCCCAGACTCTCGCATCGTCCCATACATAGAAAAGCACTAAAATCATTAACTTGAGATGTCTGGTTTTTGTGAGCAGCAGTAATCTTTTGATGTTCAACTACGTGTTTTGTTTTGCTTTGTTTTTTTTGTTTTCAGCAAAAACTCCTTTGTATCCTGGCCCCTCCCTTACCTCTTCGGAGCAGTTCCTCCGAGCTATCTGAGAGGCTGCCTCCTGGGCTATATGCTTAGAAAGTTCCCCAAATAAAACTTAACTGGCTATGCGGCTGCTTCCCACTAGGTATCTATTTTACGTTTGGTAGTGTATATATGTCCATGCCACTCTCTCACTTTGTCACAGCCGCATAGCAAAGGGAGATCAGCTAGGTGGTTTGTGACCACCTAGAGGGGTGAGATAGGGAGGGTGGGAGGGAGGGAGACGCAAGAGGGAAGAGATATGGGAAAATATGTATAGGTATAACTGATTCACTTTGTTATAAAGCAGAAACTAACACACCATTGTAAAGCAATTATACTCCAATAAAGATGTTAAAAAAAAAGTCAATGGAACAATGCAAAAATATATATATGAATAAGGATAAGGATCTGGAGAGGATGAATTATGATAAAAATAAGTACACATTTAATTGTTTCTTTGATAAAGTTGTTTAGGTAGAAATTTGTGATTTTCAGTTTATAGATCTAACAACAGTAAATGAGTTCTCAAATCTACCATAGTGAATAAAAATGTTAATATTGCTTCTTCTCTCACTGCCAAAAGTTCTGGTTTTGGTTTACAACACACTTTAAGTGGATGTTATTTTAATTTGACACTAGCTGACATTAAAGGTGCTAGATGTTACCTAATGCACTGGAGCTATAATTAGACTCTTTTAGGATTGAAATTTGTAATCTGTTTAAATCTATTGGTAAATATAGTACCATAAAATCTTCCAATCTTCAGTATATTTCTTTTTTATTAATGCCAATTGAACCTCTCATTTGGAATTTTGTCAAAATCAGAGAAATGACTTTGGATGTTGCAGGAAGAGGCTGGGACATGGGAGATTTCTTTCTTATGGGGGATATGAGATACAGGATGTCTTTTAGGTACTTCTGAACTTAACATTTATTTTAGCACTTTTCCTGCATCTATAAAATGATTTATTTTTTATAATACATAATAGGCGGCATAGACAAACAATGAGTGCTTCAACTTTAGGGAGAGGGTTTTACACCATTAATTGTTTTTAATACTTACCACAGTATATATTAATTATCCTTGGAATCAGAGTTGAGAGAAAACCTAATTAGATAACTTTTTATATGCTTATCAAAAGACTTAAAAATTCTCTCCTTATTTAAAAGAAGTAAAGAGAATAATAAATAGATGTTTTAATCACGACACAAATTTAAAGTATATTCCAGACTGCCATGAATTCATGGGGAATCAAGTGTGATTAATACATCATTTGACCAAAAACAAATCAGAGCTAAGGGAAAGTAGCTCAGTTAACTACACACTCTAAAATTTGTCTTGTGTGTAAAGATTCTGATTAAACCCAGAACATCCATAACCTACTCTCTGAAAGTAATAAAAGACCAATATCTGACAAATTTTCTACTATTTCAATAATTTTTCTCTGTAAAATCTCATAGGTGGCATTTCCTCCTCTTACTCTCTTGTCAACCTTTTTCAGATTCCTTCAAGCTTGATCATTTAATTCCAGATATTTATCACCATAATTACATGATGACCTGAAATATACAACTTTGAAATTTAGGATGGATTTCCATTCATTAGTTTACTAAGAAGTGCTATCTGATGATATTTATTCTACCCCATAAATCACAAGCTATGTCTGTTATTCCATTTATTTTAAAAAACATAAGCCAATTTTTATGATAAACATAAATTATTGTATTTAACTCTCATCGTTTGTTATTAGTAATGTGAAAATTTTTCAACTACTGTAAAGAGAATGATAGTATACAGGAATATTACTAGTTTCAGTAATATTCAAAAAGCAATTGTTAGCTCTGTCTTTTTTTGTTGTTATTACTATTTTTTTGTGTCTCTTATTTCTGGGCTAGGACATTAAAAAATTTAACAGTAAAAAAAAAAAAAAAACAAAAAAACAAAAAAAAACTTAACTGGCAACTTTTAGGTTGTGAGTTTTTCTTCAGTCGACGGCACCCAGAAGTAATTTAAGGGTACTGGGAGAAGGAGAGCCTTGAGGAAAGGAGACGAGGGAGAAGGAAGCGAAACAGGAATGGAAGATGCCGAAGAGAAATCCGTGAAGGATGTTAAGGTGGGAGCAGACACTCCGAGCAGCAGAGAGCACCTGAAATCTCTGAGATCCTGATGACCTGAATTTTGCACGATGGCTCATCTCAGGCTGGTGGTTGTGAAATGTAATCGTGGTGTGCTCTACGATCCTGTGCGGAAACAAGACAGAATGAGCGCGAGCCCCCTTGGGGGAAAGCCAGCCTTTCTTCTGCAGTAAGGAATTCGAGTCCAAGGTTGGACACTGAATCCTCTCTTCCCTTCACCACTGTAAAAATGGAGGGGGGAGACCTGTACGTTATCGCCATCCGCCACAGAGCATTTCTTGACATCAAACTCCCTTCATAGAGATGAAATACTTTGTCCTTCTTGGCAGAATGCTGTTATTTCGATGCCCTGTATGTGTAACTCACTGCCTTGCAGAGGAAAGAATTACTTCTAACTGGTTCACAGAAAAGACAGGTGAGTACCAGAGGATAGACGGCGTTTGTGGCTACACTTTGTGTGTGTGTTGTTGATGTCAAGATGCTTAAATTCCCCCGATAACTTTCCCATGAATCTGGTTACAAATCACTTGGTAATTAAATACCCTCTTCAAGATATCATGGCTGATTTAATGAGGGCCAAACCCATCATAACAGATTGTTAATCTGAGCTGGTGAGGGTTTTTTTTCCCTTTATTTCATTTTCAAAGATTTTTATTACAGTAAAGTATTTGGTAATATTCTTTATTAGGCTGATAAGTTTTGAATTGCTTTTCATTTTATTATCACATTAGTTCCTTCTTAATGGTTTTACTAGAACTCAGAAGTCTCCCGAGTTTTAATAACCTCTTTTTTCAGTACTTATAGTCATGGAATTAATTATATAAAATCATGACCCTTCACTGAATGTGTCACTGAGCCAAAATAAGACAATTCAATAGGAAGAATTAGACCTTGAAGAGTGATTGACGATTCATCTCACTACAGATTTTTCACTTTGAGACTTTCATTTGCTTTGCTGTAGCACAATTTCCTTTTTTTCCACCTCTAAGAATATCCTTCAGACTGAGGAATGCTTTGGAATTCTCTGAACTCGGGGTAACTAAAGTTAAACTTTTTAGACAATCAGTTGATTTTTTTAAGTATAGGAAAGGACATGTTTTTATTCACCTAAGAATATTTTCTTTGTAGCTGGCTTTGTTTAAAGGAGAGACAATGATAAGGTGAACTACAAGAAATTATCAAATTAGCAATTAGCAAGTTTACTTAGGATCTTATTTTCATGTTCATCTTCCTTGATTACTGGTGGTAGCAAATCTCTTAAAAACAAATGTCTGTTAGTTAATGTCCTGAGGTCAAATCACCCTTGTTAAATCATAATTAATTACTTAAAGAACAAAATGTCAGATATAACAGACTTGAAAAGAACAGAAATTTTAAATTGTTTTATCTTAGATCTTGGCAAACAATGAGGCTATCAAGTGGAAATCAGCGACCAAGTTTTCAAAAAGGAATAAATAATTAAATGCCCAATAATGAGACTAAGAGTTGGGCAACTTAACTACGGAAAACAGTACGGAGGTTCCTTAAAAAACTAAAAATAGAACTACCATATGACCCAGCAATCCCACTATTGGGCATATACCCTGAGAAAACCATAATTCAAAAAGAGTCATGTATCACAATGTTCATTGCAGCTCTATTTACAATAGCCAGGACATGGAAACAACCTAAGTGTCCATCAACAGATGAATGGATAAAGAAGATGTGG
>NC_041221.1:24293813-24301911 GCF_002837175.3 Physeter macrocephalus
CTGGAGTCTGTCATACAGAGTGAAGTAAGTCAGAAAGAGAAAAACAAATACCATATGCTAACACACATATATGGAATCTAAAAAAAAAAAAAAAAGGTTCTGAAGTACCTAGGGCCAAGACAGGAATAAAGACGCAGATGTAGAGAATGGACTTGAGGATACGGGGAGGGGGAAGGGGAAGCTGGGACAAAGTGAGAGAGTGGCATGGACATATATACACTACCAAATGTAAAATAACTAGTGGGAAGCAGCCACACAGCACAGGGAGATCAGCTCGGCGCTTTGTGACCACCTAGAGGGGTGGGATAGGGAGGGTGGGAGGGAGAGGCAAGAGGGAGGGGATATGGGGATATATGTATATGTATAGCTGATTCACTTTGTTATAAAGCAGAAACTAACACACCATTGTAAAGTAATTATACTCCAATAAAGATGTTAAAAAAAATAAAATAAAATTTTTAAAGAAAGAAAAAAAAACAGTTCCATTTACAATAGCATAGAAAAGAATAAAATATTTAGGAATACTCTTAAGAAAAGTAGTGCAAGATTTGAACATGGAAAACTATAAAACATTGTTGAAAGAAATTAAAGATCTAAAGAAACAGAATGCCATCCCAATTTCATGGAGGATAACTTAATATTGTTAAGATGGTAATATTCCACAAATTGGCATTCATATTCAATGAGACATCTATCAAAATCCCAACTGACCTTTTTAACAGAAATTGACAAGCTGATCCTAAAATTCATGTGGAAATGCAAGGGACCCTGAATTGCCAAGACAGTCTTGAAAAAGAAGAAAGTTGGAAGACTCACACTTCTCCATTTCAGAACTTACTACAAAGCTACAGCAATCAAGACTATGCAGTACTGGCATAAGAATAGACTTACAGGTCAATGAAATAGACTTGAGAGCCCAGAAATTAAACCACTTATATATGGTCAATTGAGTTTTGACAAAGGTGCATGACAATTCAACAGAGAAAGAATAAGTCTTTTCAGCAGAGACTGGGACAACTGGATATCCACATACAAAGGAATGAAGCTGTAACTCTACCTCACACCATATACAAAAATTAACTCCAAATGAATCAAAGACTCAAACGTAAGAGTTAAAACTATTAAACTCCTAGAAGAAAACATAAATGTAAATATTCATGACCCTGAGTTAGGCAATTATTTCTTAGATAACACCAAATGCACAAGACAATGAAAGATAAATTAGGCTTCATCAAAACTAAAAATGTTTGTGCTTCAAAGGACACTATCAAGAAAGTGAAAAGACAACCCATAGAATGGGAGAAAATACTTACAAATCATACATCTGGTAAAAGTCTAGTGTCCAGAATAATTAAAGAACTCTTACAACTCACCAATAAAAAAGATAAATAATTTAATTTATTAAATGGGCAAACGATTTGAATGGACATTTCTCCAAAGAACATATATGTAGCCAATATACACATGAAAAGATACTCAACATCATTCATCATTAGAGAAATGCAAATCAAAGCCACAATGAGATACCACTTCATACTCGTTAGGATGGCTATAATAAAAAAGATGGACAATAACAAGTGTTGGTGAGGATGCAGAGAAACTGGAACCCTCATACGTCATTGGTGAGAATGTCAAGTGGTACAGCCACTTTGGAATGTAATTTGGCAGTTCCTCAAAGAGTTAAACATAGAATTACCATAAGACCCAGCAAGAGAATTGAAAACGAATGTTCTCACAAAAACTCGTATAGAAATGTTCATAACAACATTATTCATTATAGCCAAAAAGTGGAAACAATCCAGATGTCCATCAACTGATGAATGAATAATAAAATCTAGCCTATCCATACAGTGGAATATTATTCTGCCATAAAAAGTAATGAAGTACTGTTACACGCTACAACATGGATGAACACTGAAAACATAATGTTAAGTGAAAGAAGGCAGGCACAAGAGGCCACATATATAGTATGATTCCATTTAGGTGAAATTTCCAGAGGAGACAAATTCATAGAAACAGAAAACAAATGAATGGTTTCCAAGGGCTGGGGAAGTAGAGGATGGGAGTTACTGCTAGTTGGTACAGGGTTTATTTCTGGGGTGTAGAAAATGTGCTGACGTTAGATGGTGGCAATGATTGCACAATTTGTGAATATACTAAAAACCACTGAATTGTACACTTAAAAAAATCAGTGCCCTAACAATAAAGTACTAGTTCCTTTCTTTAAAGAAATAAAAAAGCATCAGACAAAATACTGATATTTGAAAATCTGATTATGTCCCAAAAATTATATTAAAAGTTATTACAATTAAGATGCAAATGAAAACACTAAAAATCATAATACTTTTCTTTAAGTGGCATCTATTTTCCTTAAATAGAATTTTGTCATTACTTTTATATATCATAGAGTGTAGATGTAAAAATGTGTCATCAAAGCTACATTTGTATAGGCTAATGGCTAATAAAATGACAAAAAAAATCACTCCTTCTTTCTTTTATTAGGATAATTATCATAAAATATTCTGCAATGATTATTTTTCAGTAGGAGGCAAATCACATCTATTCATTGATTATGCTCCACTTCCTCCCTTTCCTCAATATGCTTACCATTTTACAAAAAAATTGATCAATGAAGTTTAATAAAGTACAGCCATAGTTAAGGCAGGTATTTGCAACTATTGAAGTTTATTCTCCAGTTTTTGCACTTTGCACTGACTATTCATTGACTCATCAAAAATTTCACCATTGCTCCTTTTGAAATACAGTGTGTGTATACCTGTTTTTAATTTTGGAAAAGAAATGGCAACCAGTCCAAGGAAACTAACTATACTCTAATGTTCACTAAAACAAGGATCACTCTTAAAAGATAATTATAAAAATGACAATTATCTCATAACCTCAGATGATATAAATTGACCTACAGCTCTAAAGCTCAATCCGTTATTCTTTAGAAAATGGCAATGTAAAAAACTAGAGAAGCTCCTGAAGGTTTAAAACACTGGAGGATAAAATTTCCATTATGTTTAACATCATTCCAGCACTGTTACTGTGGCTATACAATAGATTTTAGAGGGCACTGATCATATTGGATTTGAATTATAATTATCACATGTATCAACTGCTAGCTTAAGAGATTTCTTAACTGAAATACATTACAATTATAATGCTTATTAGACCTTTCTTATGCGAAGCTTGCTTTTCAGAATCCTCTCACTAATCCATGAAAAAGGAGGGAGAAATCAGAAATTAATATCCCTACTTCATTTTTTAATAAGAGAAAGTGAGAAATGAAATGCAATCAATAAGATTCTGTACATTAAAAATCCCACTGAGGACACGGGGAGGGGGAAGGGTAAGCTGGGATGAAGTGAGAGAGTGGCATGGACATATATACACTACCAAATGTAAAACAGATAGCTAGTGGGAAGCAGCCACATAGCACAGGGAGATCAGCTCGGTGCTTTGTGACCACCTAGAGGGGTGGGATAGGGAGGTTGGAAGGGAGACGCAAGAGGGAGGAGATATGAGGATATATGTATACGTATAGCTGATTCACTTTGTTATAGTGCAGAAACTAACACACCATTGTAAAGCAATTATACTCCAATAAAGATGTTTAAAAAAATCCCAAAGAACCTACAAAGGAGCTACAAGGACTAATAACTGGGTCCTGATCAACATATAAAAAGCAGTTGCACTTTTAGGTACCAGCAATAAAAAAATTGGAAATTGACTTTTTTAAACTACTATTTACAATAGAACCCCAAAACATGAACTACTGAGGTACAAATCCAATAAATATGTTCAAGATCTGTATGCTAAAAACTACCAAACGCTGGCGAAAAAAATTTAAATACTTAAGTAAACATGAGATATACTGTGTTCATGGATTGGAAGACTCAATATTGTTAAGATGTCAATTCTCCCAAATTAATTTATAGATTTAATGCAAATTCCTTCAAAATCCCAGTAGACATTTTTGTAGAAATTGGCAAGCTTATTTTAAAATTTTCATGGAGAGGCAAAGGAACTGCAATAGCCAAAACACTTTTTACAAAGAACAAAGCTGAGATTCACCATGAAGCGGTAATACTTAACACTGTAAGGAACTGAAGAGAGGTAGACACAGACAGTAGAACAAAACACACAGTCCAGAAGTAGACTCACATATATTTTGTCAACTGATTTTCAACCCAAATGCAATGACAATTCAAAAGAGAAATAACAGTTTTTTCAACAAATGTTGCTAGAATAATTGGATGGCCACATGCAAAGAAATAAACCTTAATTCATACCTTATTCCACAACATTTTACCCAAAATGGATCATAGACCTTAATGTAGAACCTAAAACTGTAACTATAAACCTAAACTACAAAAGTAAACATAGGAGAAAAACTTTGTGACTTGGCAAAATTTCTTAGATATGATATGAAAGTACAACTCATAAAAGATTGATTAAGTTGGACTTCATCAAAATTAAAAACTTCTGTTTTGCGACATAGAGAACAGCCTTGTGGTTGCCAAGGGCGGCGGAGGGAGGGATGGATTGGGAGTTTGGGGTCAGCAGATGCAAACTATTATTTATAGAATGGACAAACAACAAGGTCCTGCTGTAGAGCACAGGGAATATATTCAACATCCTGTGATAAACCATAATGGAAAAGAATATGAAAATGAATGTGTATATATGTATAACTGAATCACTTTGCTGTACAGCAGAAATTAACACAACATTGTAAGTCAACTATACTTGAATAAAATAAATTTTTTTTAAAAACTTCGGCTTTGCAAAATACACTGCTAAACGAAGGAAAAAGAGAAGCCACAGACTGGAAGAAAACGTTGGCAAAACATATGTCTGATAAAACACATGTCTGATATATGTTTGGATCCTAAATTTATAAAGAACTATCAAAACTTAATAATAAGTAAACAACCCAATTTTAAAAACAGGCGAAAGATCTGAACAGACCCCTCATTAAAGAACTGATTTGCTGTGGGTAGCAAATAAGATTATGAAAAGATGCTCCCCATTACATCATTCGGAAAATGCAAAATGATGCCCTAATAAGAAACCAGAACAAACCTATTAGAACGAGAGGAGAAAACTCAGAAAACCACGTGCTGATGAAGATGCCGAGCAAGCTGAACTCCCCTGCGCTGCTGGCGGGAACGCGGATAATACAGCCACAGCCTGGCGATTTCTTCTAACATAACGAACACCCAGCAATTCTATTTCTAGGGATTTACCCAACTTCAACAAACACTCATGTTCACAAAAAAGTAAAAATAAAAAATAAAATAAAATCAACACTCTTCAAATGTTTGTAGTGACTTTATTCATAATCATCAAGAATTGCAGGAAAAAAATCCAAATTTTTTCTACTGGTGAATGATAAAGTCGGGTATATCCATACAGTGGACCCCTACTCAGCAATAAAGATGAATAAACAGGAAACAATCTCAAATGCATTATGCTAAGTGAAAGCAGCCAGACTCAAAGGTTTACATTCTCTATGATTCCATCCACACAATATTCTGGAAAATAGAGGGAGAAGAGACAGATGAGTGGCTGACAGGGAGTGAGGGTGGGGAGAGGTTCTGACCATAAAGGGCACAAGGGAATTTTGTGGGTAACAGGATTATCCTATATCTCGATTGTGTAGTAGTTACGCGACGGTATGCGTTTGTCTTTCTGTATGTAAATTAAACCTCAATTTTTTAAAGCATATAGCTTCCATATTTTACCATTAACACCTTAAAACATTAGGTTAAAACATTCTAAATGGTATTTTTATATGGTATCATTATTGGCCAACACTTGGAAGACATTTCCATGGATATTTCCTTAGGCCAGAATATTGGTTTTTCTGAACAAAGGATTGACAACTGAAAGAAAAAAAAAAACATATCAAACCCACTCTGAAACTTTGAAGCTTTCTCCCGCTGTGGGAGACAAACTGTAAATAGCAAATCCCTGTCCTTCATCATTTCCCTCCACATACAAATGGAGCAGTAAGACCCTCGTTCTTGTTTTAATTCCAGCAACAGTTCATTTGATTCTGGGACAAAATTCATCATAATCAGTCTGGATTATTTTCACGTTTGCTAGCAGTTTGCAGGATTTGACCAATAGTCATACGGATAATTTGAAATATTTGTTCCTATCACGCTAAACATAATCCATTGTATTCTGTAGCAAAGTAATTCTTTATGCCTGAAAAAAAAAAATCAGAACCCTCTGTTTTAATGGAAACTCTTTTTTATATAGGATCAAAATCCATGTCTTAAAACGCCATCAAGTAAAAATCTTAACAAATAATCACCGAACTACAGAAGATACAAAACACCGATCTGTGAACCAAACAGTGAAACAGAATAAAATGTAAATCCATCATGTACTTACCTCAGAGAACTGCTGAGCACTCAAGCTTCTTTCCTTCCCTTTGCCTAAATACTAAGTGGGTGCAAATGTTTTCCTTTCATTTACTGGAAACAAAAGTGATGCTGCATCAGCAGATAGGCTACGAAATAAAATAAAAACAATAAAAAAAGACAAGATGATGCCTAGTTAAACGTGAACAGAAAACGACAAGAGGCTTCGTTAGGGTGTGAATTTTTGCGATCAAAAACTGTATTTGGAAAAACTAAAATGTGGAAGGAAAACACCTAACACCTCCTCAAGAACAGAAAGAGGACACAGCACATGCCAGGTCCCAAAATGCAAGAGAGACAGGATGGAAAATAAGATGAAGGTGAGTCTGAGAGAAGAGGAGAAAAGTCAGCTGAGCTGAACCGATGAACAGTGGAAAGTGATTTGTAAATTGTAAATACAAGCAGAAACGCATGGTGAGTGTGAAATCCATTGTTCTAATTTGGAACCCACCACACAAAATACATAAGACTTTGAATTGAGATATTATAAATGAAAAATTGTCAGTAGAGAGAAATGTTATCTCAATTAGTGACTATACTAAGAAAAACTTCATTAGAAATTGCAAGTTTAGGGACTTCCCTGGCAGTCCAGTGGTTAGACTCCGTGCTTCCACTGCCGGGGGTGCAGTTTCGATCCCTGGTCAGGGAATTAAGATCCCACGTGCTGAGAAATGTGGCCAGAAAAAAAAAAAAGAAAGAAATTTCAAATTTAGACTCATTTACTCAGGAAGAAACCAGCACTGCGAGAATTTCATAGTCATCCAAAGGGAAAGAAAGTTTTAAAAAACACAATGGATGGCAAAATGTATTCCAACTAGGGCTTTTTTAATCTACAGAGAGACAGCTGGGTCAGTTAACTGTTCTTAATGAATCCATGTTAGAATAAAATATTGTCCAGAAATAAGATTATTCCTGGGATGTTGAAGAAATCATGTACCGCAGGAGAGGTGGGGCGATCTCTCAGCAGTGTGCAAACATTAGTCCTGAGAAGGGGAGGAAGGTCAGTTCTGGAAACTCCAGACTGACAAGACCTGGACCTCAGGAAAGAGGCGGAGAAGGTTTATGCACACCAGCAAAAATGAAGCAGAGACTCCTGCCGTATGTGACAACACGGACGAACCCGGAGGACACCATGCTGAGCGAAATAAGCCTCCACAGAAGGACAAACACTGCATGAGTCCACTTCCACAAGGGATCTAAAATAGTCAAACTCACAGCAGCAGAGAGTAGAATGAGGGTTGCCAAGGGCTTGGTAGAGGGATAAAGAGGAGTTGTGTTCAGTGGGTATAAAGTCTCAGTTATACGGGATGAATAAATTCTAGAAGTCTAGGCCTTCCCTGGTGGCACAGTGGGTAAGAATCCGCCTGCCAATGCAGGGGACACGGGTTCGAGCCCTGGTCCGGGAAGATCCCACATGCCGCGGAGCAACGAAGTCTGTGCGCCACAGCTACTGAGCCTGTGCTCTAGAGCCTGTGAGCCACCACTACTGAGCCCGCGAGCCACAACCACTGAAGTCCACGTGCCTAGAGCCCGTGCTCCACAGCAAGAGAAGCCACCGCAATGAGAAGCCCGCGCACCACAATGAAGAGTAGCCCCCGCTCGCCACAACTAGAGAAAGCCCGTGTGCAGCAGTGAAGACCCAACGCAGCCAAAAATAAATA
>NC_041221.1:24302701-24305626 GCF_002837175.3 Physeter macrocephalus
GTCACCTCAAAACCCCTGGCAGTCAGGCAAGTCAAACAATAAAATTTCAAAAGGAATATATTTAAGATTCTTTATTTGCTTCAAAAAAATAAAACCCACTTGGGTCAAAAAAAAAAAAAACAACTCCACGAATGTGGTTTATATAAGATGATTATATGGGACAGATGATGACTTAGAAGCGTAACTAAAAACTCCATGTGAGTGAGAGTGTCATGTGTCATCTAAATTGAAGATGAGGAAGCGGGGTCATCCATTCTCCTCTGTGCTGGTCGGGCCACATCTGGGGCCATGTCTGGGTCCAGGAGCCACACTTTGGAAAGATCATCATACAAACTCTAGCTTCTGTTAAGAGAAGAGTTACCTGACTAGGGAGGTTCGTTTATATGAGGAACTTGGAGAATAGAAGATTCACTGGGGACAAGAGACAGTCCCTCAAATCTTTGAAATTCTAGCCCATGGAAGAAGAATTAGATTCCTTCAGGGTGATCCCAGGGGGTAAAATTAGACCAGTGGGTGGGAAGTGCCAGGGAGCCTGGTTTCAGTCACGTTTACAGAAGGCATTTCCAACAGGGGTGCCCAAGGTAAACGGGCTGCCTGAAGGGCTGGGAGCGAACTGCCAGTCCCGGGAAGCATTCACTCAGGGCTCCCTAGCCACAAAAGAAACATTTCAGACAGGAGTTATGGTGATTTAGAATCAATAACCTAAAGGTTCCATTCAGCACTGTTCGTGCATGTCACTTGCTAATCTACGCAGGATGTCCTTTTTTAGGCAGTACAAAAAGCAAAAGAGAATGCAGTTTGGCTTTTAACTTGCTGTCAAAATTTGGGGTTGGGCGTGACCCGTCCTAAACGTTAGTGGCAATCTCCCAGAGGAGGAGGAGGGAAAGGACACCGAGGGCGAAGGCGAGGGGGAGGGGCTGGACGTGACCCACAGCGGCTGGGAAGGGGGGGGGCGGAGGGGAAATTTGATTCTGGGACAAAATTCATCATAATCAGTCTGGATTATTTTCACGTTTGCTAGCAGTTTGCAGGATTTGACCAATAGTCATACGGATAATTTGAAATATTTGTTCCTATCACGCTAAACATAATCCATTGTATTCTGTAGCAAAGTAATTCTTTATGCCTGAAAAAAAAAAATCAGAACCCTCTGTTTTAATGGAAACTCTTTTTTATATAGGATCAAAATCCATGTCTTAAAACGCCATCAAGTAAAAATCTTAACAAATAATCACCGAACTACAGAAGATACAAAACACCGATCTGTGAACCAAACAGTGAAACAGAATAAAATGTAAATCCATCATGTACTTACCTCAGAGAACTGCTGAGCACTCAAGCTTCTTTCCTTCCCTTTGCCTAAATACTAAGTGGGTGCAAATGTTTTCCTTTCATTTACTGGAAACAAAAGTGATGCTGCATCAGCAGATAGGCTACGAAATAAAATAAAAACAATAAAAAAAGACAAGATGATGCCTAGTTAAACGTGAACAGAAAACGACAAGAGGCTTCGTTAGGGTGTGAATTTTTGCGATCAAAAACTGTATTTGGAAAAACTAAAATGTGGAAGGAAAACACCTAACACCTCCTCAAGAACAGAAAGAGGACACAGCACATGCCAGGTCCCAAAATGCAAGAGAGACAGGATGGAAAATAAGATGAAGGTGAGTCTGAGAGAAGAGGAGAAAAGTCAGCTGAGCTGAACCGATGAACAGTGGAAAGTGATTTGTAAATTGTAAATACAAGCAGAAACGCATGGTGAGTGTGAAATCCATTGTTCTAATTTGGAACCCACCACACAAAATACATAAGACTTTGAATTGAGATATTATAAATGAAAAATTGTCAGTAGAGAGAAATGTTATCTCAATTAGTGACTATACTAAGAAAAACTTCATTAGAAATTGCAAGTTTAGGGACTTCCCTGGCAGTCCAGTGGTTAGACTCCGTGCTTCCACTGCCGGGGGTGCAGTTTCGATCCCTGGTCAGGGAATTAAGATCCCACGTGCTGAGAAATGTGGCCAGAAAAAAAAAAAAGAAAGAAATTTCAAATTTAGACTCATTTACTCAGGAAGAAACCAGCACTGCGAGAATTTCATAGTCATCCAAAGGGAAAGAAAGTTTTAAAAAACACAATGGATGGCAAAATGTATTCCAACTAGGGCTTTTTTAATCTACAGAGAGACAGCTGGGTCAGTTAACTGTTCTTAATGAATCCATGTTAGAATAAAATATTGTCCAGAAATAAGATTATTCCTGGGGATGTTGAAGAAATCATGTACCGCAGGAGAGGTGTGGCGATCTCTCAGCAGTGTGCAAACATTAGTCCTGGTGGACGTGACCCACAGCGGCTGGGAAGGAGGGGGGCGGAGGGGAAGGTCTGGCCCAGGAAAGGGAAGCTCTGCTCAGGGCTGCTAGCTCTGCAGAAGGGGAGGAAGGTCAGTTCTGGAAACTCCAGACTGACAAGACCTGGACCTCAGGAAAGAGGCGGAGAAGGTTTATGCACACCAGCAAAAATGAAGCAGAGACTCCTGCCGTATGTGACAACACGGACGAACCCGGAGGACACCATGCTGAGCGAAATAAGCCTCCACAGAAGGACAAACACTGCATGAGTCCACTTCCACAAGGGATCTAAAATAGTCAAACTCACAGCAGCAGAGAGTAGAATGAGGGTTGCCAAGGGCTTGGTAGAGGGATAAAGAGGAGTTGTGTTCAGTGGGTATAAAGTCTCAGTTATACGGGATGAATAAATTCTAGAAGTCTAGGCCTTCCCTGGTGGCACAGTGGGTAAGAATCCGCCTGCCGATGCAGGGGACACGGGTTCGAGCCCTGGTCCGGGAAGATCCCACATGCCGCGGAGCAACGAAGTCTGTGCGCCACAGCTACTGAGCCTGTGCTCTAGAGCCTGTGAGCCACAACTAC
>NC_041221.1:24306542-24308221 GCF_002837175.3 Physeter macrocephalus
GGGGTCATCCATTCTCCTCTGTGCTGGTCGGGCCACATCTGGGGCCATGTCTGGGTCCAGGAGCCACACTTTGGAAAGATCATCATACAAACTCTAGCTTCTGTTAAGAGAAGAGTTACCTGACTAGGGAGGTTCGTTTATATGAGGAACTTGGAGAATAGAAGATTCACTGGGGACAAGAGACAGTCCCTCAAATCTTTGAAATTCTAGCCCATGGAAGAAGAATTAGATTCCTTCAGGGTGATCCCAGGGGGTAAAATTAGACCAGTGGGTGGGAAGTGCCAGGGAGCCTGGTTTCAGTCACGTTTACAGAAGGCATTTCCAACAGGGGTGCCCAAGGTAAACGGGCTGCCTGAAGGGCTGGGAGCGAACTGCCAGTCCCGGGAAGCATTCACTCAGGGCTCCCTAGCCACAAAAGAAACATTTCAGACAGGAGTTATGGTGATTTAGAATCAATAACCTAAAGGTTCCATTCAGCACTGTTCGTGCATGTCACTTGCTAATCTACGCAGGATGTCCTTTTTTAGGCAGTACAAAAAGCAAAAGAGAATGCAGTTTGGCTTTTAACTTGCTGTCAAAATTTGGGGTTGGGCGTGACCCGTCCTAAACGTTAGTGGCAATCTCCCAGAGGAGGAGGAGGGAAAGGACACCGAGGGCGAAGGCGAGGGGGAGGGGCTGGACGTGACCCACAGCGGCTGGGAAGGAGGGGGGCGGAGGGGAAGGTCTGGCCCAGGAAAGGGAAGCTCTGCTCAGGGCTGCTAGCTCTGCTCAGGGCTGCCCGCTCCCCTCCTCACCCACTGAATCCACCACCTCGCTCCACCCACCTCCTGTCTTCCACTCTCTAACTCTGGGGACTGCTGACCTAAATCACACAAATCACGTGACTCTCTGTTCCATTTGATGAGAAAGACATATATCAGGGGAGAAAGAGGGAAAGACCTGAAGATGAAAAGCAAGGACTTCCCTGGTGGTCCAGTGGTTAAGACTCCACACTCCCAAAGCAGGGGGCACAGGTTCAATCCCTGGTCGGGGAACTAAGATCCCGCATGCTGCACGGCAAGGCCAAAAAGAAAGAAAAAAAGATGAAAAAGAAATCACAAACAACATGTAACCAACACAAACCACTGAAATTCAGCTCTCCATCTTCACAAAAGCGTGGCTCTGACTGCCAGTGGATGTGCCCTGAAATACCCAGCTCTCCAATTTTCCACTCATTTATCAACATACATGGTCACAACAGCCCAGCTTTCAGCCCCACAGCACTGCTGAGCAGATCTCTCTCTGATGTGCTTTATTTTATTATTATTATTATTTTTAACATCTTTATTGGAGTATAATTGCTTTACAATGGTGTGTTAGTTCCTGCTTTATAACAAAGTGACTCGGTTATACATATACATATGTTCCCACATCTCTTCCCTCTTGCGTCTCCCTCCCTCCCACCCTCCCTATTCCACCCCTCTAGGTGGTCACAAAGCACCCAGCTGATCTCCCTGTGCTATGTAGCTGCCGCCCACTAGCTATCTATTTTACATTTGGTAGTGTATATATGTCCATGCCAGTCTCTCACTTTGTCCCAGCTTCCCCGTCCCCCTCCCCGTATCCTCAAGTCCATTCTCTAGGTCTGCGTCTTTATTCCTGTCCTGCCCCTAGGTTCTTCAGAACCATTTTTTTTTTTT
>NC_041221.1:24308635-24318160 GCF_002837175.3 Physeter macrocephalus
CTGTTGGCAATCTGTATATCTTCTTTGGAGAAATGCCTATTTAGGTCTTCTGCCCATTTTTGGTTTGGGTTGTTTGTTTTTTTAATATTGAGCTGCATGAGCTGCTTGTAAATTTTGGAGATTAATCCTTTGTCACATCATTTTTTTTTTTTTTTTTGGCTACGTTGAGTCTTCATTGCTGCACACAGGCTTCAGTGGTTGCAGCACGTGGGTTCAGTAGTTGTGGCACGGTGGCTCAGTAGTTGTGGCTCGTAGGCTCTAGAGCACAGGCTCAGTAGTTGTGGCTCACAGGCTTAGTTGCTCCGCGGCATGTGGGATCTTCCCGGACCAGGGCTCGAACCCATGTCCCCTGCATTGGCAGGCAGATTCTTAACCACTACGCCACCAGGGAAGTCCCTCAGATGTGCTTTAAAAAGTGGCATCTCATATGTGAATTGGAGCTAACCTTCTATCTGAACTTGTAAAAATTAACTTTTCACTGAAAAGTCATATGTATGGTAAAAATGCAAAAAATAATTTTTAAAATATGTAACGAAAGACATCTTCGTCTTACCTCAGGTCCCAAACGCCACCCACCCTCCTGAGACGCAAAAGCTATTACTAGTTTCTCCTATATTCATAGATGACTTCGGGCAGGATGTGTGTGTGTGTGTGTGTGTGTGTTAGAAACAGAACACATGTGTGAGCATGTGAATGCCCTGTGATGACATAAACAGATGCAAACATCACTGTTCTGCCCCTTGTTCGTTACACCTGACAACATCCCACGCTGCAGCAACACCTATTGTTATAACACCAATTACCTCGCAGACCACTGGTGCGGAGAGGAGAGAATAACCTGGAAGTCATATTGGTTCATGTGTGATTTTCCTGCAAGGGGAGCTTAGCTTTGAATGACGAGAGCAAAACTGGAAGCTGCGTCTGGAAGGGAAGTGGCTTTCCACCTGGGGCCCTTTCCATTGTACTTCAGGAAACTGTAAAAGGAGGGTCTGCATCGCCCAAGGGCTTGCACAGTCCCGGGCTTGCAGCAAGTGGAAGCCCTAGGAGACTCATCGTTGCTGTGCCGCCCCCCAGACCAGCATTCCCACGCTATGTGTATAAACTATCATCCCCTGGGGCAGTCTTCAGCACCACTGAGCTGTCCATCTGGACAGTCCAGGTAATCTCCCCAGGTACCAGTGATTCTTTCTGTTTATGCTCTGATTTCAAGGTTGCACCCATTTTGAATAGTCTCCCATTAACCCAACTTTTCCATAAGGCAGGTGACATTTAATGTGCATTTTGAAGAACACGTGTCACAGCACAGGAACCTCTCTCCGGAAATCACACGTGCGTTGGTACGTGTCATTCTGCTGTAGTTTTTTTCACAGCTTCTCCAGACACACAGACCAGAAGGTACTAACTAGTCTCCAAACGATGCACGTTTAGGCTAGGTCCAATTATTTACTTACGAAAATGATGCCGTAATTAACTTGGTGAGATGTTCTTATGGACTGATTTGTGTCCTCCCAAAATTCATGTGTTAAAGCCCTAACTTCCAGGACCTCAGAGATAGGGCCTTTAAAGAGGTGATTAAGTTAACATGAGGCTATTAGGGTGGGGCCCTAATCTGGCAGGACTGGCGCCCTTACAGGAAGAGAAAGAGACACCAGGGATGCACGTGCGCAGGGGAGAGGCCACGTGAGGACGCAGTGAGAAGGCGGCCGTCTGCAAGCCAAGGAGAGAGACCAACCCCACTGGCACCTTGATCTTAGAGGTCCAGCCTCCAGACTGTGACACAAAAACTTCTGTTGTTGAAACCACCCATTTTGTGACATTTTGTTACGGCAACCTGAGCAAACTAATACAGATGTGTACTTTTCACCAGCCGTTTATTTTCCAGCGTAGATGGTATGTCTGCCCTAACCCAACTGTAGGTGGGGTAGACCTATCAGGCAGGTATAGATGGGAATTCAGCTCTGCTTAGAAGGTATTATTACTCGAGGACCACCCTGCGCCCGCTACCGTGTGACAGAAAGTCAGGGAACCCAGGCTTCAGAGTTTCTCAAGTGTTGCTGATACCTAAGCTAACTGGATAGACGGGATTGATTCCGGAGCAACAGAACGTCCCCCGCCTCCTGCCCCGGCAGTGAAATGGGGGAAATCGCAGTTTTAATATCAGAGGGCCTGGGTTTGACTATCAGCTCCACCACTTGCCTGTTAGTGCCTGGGCCTTAGCAAACGAATCTCTCTAAATGCCTCCGTTTACCCCACTAAGAAATACCATGTCTACACTGCAGAGCTGACACGAGAATTAAAAATAAAGTATGTAAAAGGCTGATCACATGGTAGACAGTCATTACACGAGCACCATCCTTACTATCATAGCTCCTGGACTACGAATTTCCATTCATAATTAACATTTTCAAGTCAAGAGAAACTCCCGGCAACCACAGTTTGCCTTTCCGAGCTGTCACGGATGTACCAGTTGAGTAGTTTAGAGTGGGGTAAGGGCAGGTGGAAGCAAGGAATCTGACACTTCTCCATTACAAATTCATCTCTTTTGGTCTTACTAAAACTCAAATTCATATTAACACACTCCTTAACGAAATGCAAACGCCTTTGAAAATGTAACGCTTAGAAGCAGAGATGTGGAAAAGGGGCTACGAGACGGGCAGAGGGGTAAATTAGGAGTTTGGGATTAACAGACGCACACTGCTGTATACAAAATAAACAAGAAGGACCTACTGTAGAGCACAGGGAACTATACTCAATATTTTGTAATAACCTATAAAGGAAAAGAATCTAAAAAATACATATATGTAGAACTGAATCACTTTGCTGTACACCTGAAACTAAAACAACATTGTAAATCAACTATACTTCAATAAAATTTTTTTAAAACTGTTAAAGTGTGAAAAAATGTGCAAAAAACAAAAAGGTAAAGGGGTAAAGGGTAAGAGCCTGGGACAAGGTCAGTGCAGGGGGAGGTAAAGGGAAGATCACTGGAACGGCAGCAGCTTCATGAACTTGCCTTAGGATTTTGCTGACTACTAGCTATGCGGTACGGGCATTCGCCTAATGTCTTGTGACACGCCGCCCCTTCTTCAGCTGTCACGTTCCCCACGGACAATACCGCAAAGCTATATTTATAGCCAACCGTTCAAGACCTCACCAAACGAATGTATCCACCGAGTTTGGGATATAGAGGGAGTTTTGTGAAATTATTCTGACACGGCTGCCCAATTGCTCTTCCTACAATAATCCGGAGAAGAAAACTCACTTGATTCCTCCCTCGAATCCTTGAATTAAACCTAGTGATCGATGAGCTACTGTTTTATCCATCCTTCCGGATAACGTTCACACCATAATATTAAATGAGAAAGAGTAAGACATCTAATCTCCCTCACCTGGAAAAGGCATATGGTTTTTGCTGCTCATGTTCCATTTGCATCAGTCCACTGGGTCACGAGTGCACCAATTCCAATACAACCGTACACGTCCTTATTACAGGAACACTTCACTCCGAAGGGAGGAGGAGTCCTGCCCGAGAGGGTCCTGGACGCCTAGTTTTCTATCTGAGTGAAAAACTTTATTGTGTTATTTAGATGGAGATTTTCTTACATTTATAAAAATATCTATTTTTTTCCATTTAAGTATATGACCTGCACCATCTTTGGGGAGAAAGAGCTCCTCCTGTTTAATACCTGCTATGACGAGTAGTATTTTCATTCGTGCCAAATAACCTAGTTCCTAAATGGAGCTCTTAAAGGAAGAGGACACGCCAATAAGGAGGCAGCTGAGATGTTCCAGGGACAGTGACGGCTCCTCCTGCTGCCCGGTGGGTGGGGGCAGGCACCCGGCAGGGGGTCCCACCCTCCCTGCCCCCGGCACCATGGCCTGGCCCCTGCACGGAGCCCCTGACCCAGACAGAAACCTGGCTCTCGTCTCTCACACCCTCCAAGTTCCTCTGGCCTCAACTTCATAACCTTAACTTCCACGAAGCTTTTCCCAGTTCTGCTGTTCCCCAGTTAAAATTCTCAACACGGAATCCCGTAGCTCAGCTCGCGTCTATCAGCCAGCAGCACCAGATGTCCATACCTGGGCCGACAAACTGGAGAAGGGTCAGGGGCTTCTGGTCCCCAGAAGGCTGCTCCGGGGACAAGGTTATGGGTGAGGCAGTGTCAGAAGGGGATGCGGCACCGTCAGTGACCTATTTCCACCAGAGTCTTCAAAAAGAGTCCCCTGGTTTAATCAGGACCCAGGGAACACAATGGTGTTCTCTCCAGCTGAGCCCTTGCGGGGGTTATAGATTCCAAGCTCTTTCTCTGGTCCTACACATTTCTCAGCTGGAGTCCTGATGTGTTTCTCTTCACTCACCTGCACCCCAGTACTTCAACTACCTTGTTAGCAGCTCGCAGCCTCCTCGTGTTTGGGGATGCTGAGGTCTGCAGCTGCGTGACTCGCCTTCACCGCTGAAGGCTGCTGTGATGCCTCCCAGACGCCCGGAGGTTGGCGGCCCCGCTAAGATGGGAAAACTCATCACCATTTCAAGTCTTAGGACTCAGCCTGCTTGTGAAGGATCCCTTCGGCAACATCCCCACCAAGTGGCCGTCCAGCCTCTGCTCCAGCATCTCCAGCGACAAGGGACTCACCAGGTCCAGACGCAACACATTTTGACTTCAAATGACTTTATTAGGACTGTACTTCATCCTGAGCGTGAACGTCACGTCCCTCTGGCACCCACCCAATGACCCCAGTTCACACCCCAGAGCCACAGAACATGTCGAACTGCAGGGACGCAGCCAAGTGTAGTAAGACCCTGCGCCTCCGGGTCAGGTTGTAACTGAGCAAGGTAATGATGACACACCACCCCCCCTCGGTTAATAAAGGAAAAGTAAGTAAAGACGGTGCCACCTCCCTGAGGATGAGAACGGGACAGTTCCAGTGCATGGAAACCCAGGCACACAGCCGTGTTATCACTTTCCTTTCTGCTGCTGCTTGGCAGCCCTTCAAAATCTGAAAGCTCTTTCCTCCGAACCGTCTCTCACCCAGGGTAAACATCACAACCACTCCGTGCCTCTCAGGATGTCTTTTCAAGACACTTTACCATCTAGAAGTCACTCTGTTTATCAATGCGGTTTCTTCTGCTCCTTTTTCTAATTCTAGTTTTTTATATCACCCATGTTAGTTTAGGGACAAACTGCCAAAAGCGTCCCCCGTGTGAGCCTGGAGGGGAGACCTGGAGAGGAGACCCCTCCCGGGGGGCCTCCTTTGCGAGCATGGTCCAACCACACCCTCCAACGACCCAGCAGAACTTCTGCAGCCTATTCAGTCCTGACCCTCAGGTCCGCGGGACGGTTTCCTGCGCTTCGCAGCCGGCACATGCGAGAGTCCTCTTGAAGCTTGGCTCCCTTTAACTTCCTTTCCTCGTCAGAGCTAAGGGAACGCTGGCTAGGGTCCGGACAAGTCTGGGCAGTGCCGAGCGTGGCTCTCCCAAGTACCAGTTTGTCTTAGCCCGGGCTGCTCTAACTGGGCAGCTTAAACACCAAGCATTTACCTCTCACAGTTCTGGAGGCTGGGGAGTCCAAAATCAAAGCGCCGGCTGATCCAGAGTCTGGTGGGGGCCTGCCTCCTCGTTCATAGATGGCCCTCTTCTCGCTGTGTCCTCAAGTGGTAGAAGGGGTGAGGGAGCTCTCTGGGGGTCTCTTTTATCAGGGTACTAATCCCGTTGATGAGGGCCCCACCCTCATGACCTAAAGCAAAGGCCCCACCTCCTGATACCATCACACTTGGGGGGGTGGTTAGGAGATCAACACAGGAATCTGGGGGGACTCAAATGTGCAGTCCATAACATAGCTCCTCTACTTGGCAACCCTACCTGTCAAGAAAGGCAGTCCAAGGTGATTTCTTCCTTTTTCTAATTCCATTCCCATCCTGAGAAATTATCTCTCCCCCTACAGAACTCCCTGGGGGCAGGGATACAGCTGAGGCTCTGCTATTACTCATCCCTGCCCATGTCCCCAAGGACAGGATGCTCTCCTGGGATGTCACCGTGAAGGCCACGTCCAAGTTCACAGCCCCCTTGACTTGGTACAGTTCCGAAACACCACTCTGGGAGCGGGCTTCCCTGCTCTGGGAGCTCGCTGTCTCTCTGGGACACTCCAGACACACCTTCCAACCTCGCTACCAAGTGTTGCCTCCTCCAGTGCCCTCCAGACGGGGGGAGTGGGCTCATTCACACTGCCGGGCACCCCTCACCCCAATGCAGCCTCAACCTTCCTGTCTCCGTCAGGCTGCTGAGGGTGCAGATAACACAGCACCCACGTAAAAACAGCTTAAGAACAACATGGGTTTATCACTTCACTGCACAAGATGTCTTGAAGTCAGAGGCTCCAGGTCGGTTCAGCCACTCAGTGTGTCATCAAAGAAAGACCCAGAGTCTTTCCTTCTTTCTGCTCCTCCAGCCTCAGCATCTTGGGTTTCATCTTCATTTTTCCCCCAGTGGTTGCAAAATGGCTGCTAAAACTTCAGGTGTTACTGCCGCAAAACCCTACCCGAAGTCCCCAGCGGACGGACCGTCCAACCTCACCGGGGGGAACGGGGTTACTTGCCCACAGCCCATTCTGACGCCCAGGGGATGGGATCAGACAACGGGCAGGGCCCACGTTCCCTGAACTCATCGATGCCTGACACCTGGATAACTGGTGCCTGTCACCAAGGAGAGGGGAGACGGCTGTTGGTCAGGAGGGAGCAGAGTCTGCACACCTCCTTGGCCGGTCTACTGGCACCCCCTGCTGCCTGGGTCAGCAACCTTTGCTGCCCAGACCAGGTGAGGAATACTCCACCGTGGCCCACACGACTCCAACATCTTAATAAAGGGCTGGTCACGCTAGGGCCGCAGTGGGCAACAAGCCACACCACACAACCAAGGGATGTGCTTCTTGTCTGTCAAGACTTAAGTAGACTCCTGTCGTATGCTCTGCAATGGCTTCAAGGTCTTTTCTGGAATGCACTCAGCCAGGGCTAAGCTAGGAAGTACACATACTAGCACAAGCTTAGAAGACTCCTGGACTTGAGGACACTGCATTCTTCACAGCAGGTCTTTAATAATTTTGGCCATCAGGGAAAGTACTTTGGCAGTGGGGTAGTATCCAGTTGCGTGGTTTAAATATCAGGAATCTTGCATTTTGTCTATTCTGGCTATCACCTGTCCTGGTGTATGCCGTCTCCCAGCAATGGTGAACAATGTATGTGGAAGAGACTCATTTCCTACATCTTCTAAACTTGGTTTCACGTGCAGTTGGTGGAGCTAAGCATTTCGAGGAGTCTGAACGCCAGAGTCGGCTGAGGGTCTGATGAGGTGCCCACCTGGCACACCTGGGGAACACAAGCATTGCGACCCTGGGGCCACGCTTCCAGAGAAAGATGCGTTCAGATGGGAATGTGCTCAAGTGTTTGAGCACCTGAGTGTTAATGCAACCTCCAGGTCTGTTCACAAAGGCTCCTGTTATGCTACGTGACCCCTAAGCTGTATTTCTACTGGTTTTTTTTAACTTTAAATTTTATCAAGTTAGCACTTGCCTCTGATTTCAATCTGTATAGACATTTTTTGAATCCTATTTTTGACATCAAATATAGCAGCTCTCATTCCCTGCCTCATGTTGTTTGCAAATTTGATCAATATCCTTAACCTAGGAACTGAAAATCAATTAAAGACCCTGCAGATGCCATGAATCACAGAACTTCTATGAAATGGTCCGTTTTTCTCTAAGGTTGCAGGACCAAGCATCATCTAATTCTCAGGAAGCTAAAGGAGGAATCCCCAAAACAGCCAAGTTGTACATGACTCCGCAGACAGCCTGATACCTCTACAAGTCCGGCAGGAATATGTCTAGGAAATTATGGAATACCTCCAAGGTTCCACAAAACCCAGCCTCTGCCCACCCCACCCTCCTGGCAAGGAGCTGTGAGAGGTCCCTCTCCAGATGCACCCAGCCAAGTTACAGGTCTGGCTGGAATGGAAGGTGGCAGCAAGGGGCAGACACCAAAACTACACACAGTGGGAAAGAATTTGTTCTTCATAAGGAAATCAGGGACTACTGGGAAACGGATGGACGGTGACAGCTAAAAACCTGACAAGTGTCCCCAACATCCCAGCCCCTCACCGCAGATACACAGTTTCTCTCTACACCACTCACTGTTTACCTCTTCCAGAGAATTTACACACAGTAACATTCACTCACCTGTTTGTCTGTCTCTCTTCCAGAACACAAATCCCGTAAGATTCAGGAACTTGCATGTCACTCACCATTGAATTGGAAAAGCTTATTACACAGCAGACACTCAATAACCATTTGCTGAATGAATGAGTCCACAGTTACTTCTCACTAAAATGAAGATTATCAAATTGATCATATTTTTATCAGTTTAAAGATGCAAAACCATCTCACTTTATATCAAATCTCTCTTAAAACGGTTTGGTATTTAGGTTTCAGGTATATAATTGGGAGTTTAATTATTTTCTGTGATACACAAGGATTATTCAACCACCATTCAATATTAATTTTTCAGATATGTGAAGCTTGCCTACACACATTCAGAGGTTTTCCTCGTCTTTATCTAAATCAGTCAAGTCTCTTCTCATAAATGAGAAATATTAAATAAATGGCTGCTTTCATAAAATAAAGAAGCGACTAGCAGAAATAATCTGCAACTTCTGTGAACAAGCTTTTCTTTAGTGTCTAAAATAATAAACACCACTTACAGGCCACGGACTTTGTGCCACGAGTTTTACAGATCGGTCCCCAGCCCCCTATTCAGTGTATCATTATCCCAACGACAGGGATGCTCAGGAAACCAAGGGAAAGCCTCTCGTCCAAGGTCCCTGCTGATGAGGAAGCAGGATCTGAACCCAGGTCTGGCTTACACCAAAGCTCAGGATTGTTTATTTTACTATTAAATGCATACCAACTACTCCACTATACCTTGGGTCTTCTCTGAATACCACAGTTCATCATATCTGAGAGTCTGTCTATGGTGGGTGACATACAACTACATCATGCAGTACAGCACTGCCAATTACAGTGATAAGACACCATCAACTGGAAGGTACATCACAATTTCAGACATGTTAAAATGTGTATTTATAGACACACATTTACACACACATACACAGCTTAGATTCAACAAAACACAGTAATCCACTAACTTTGGAACAAATTATTCCTAATAAGTGTTATAAAATATAAATACTAGGCTTCTCTGGTGGAGCAGTGGTTAAGAATCCGCCTGCCAATGCAGGGGACATGGGTTCAATCCCTGGTCCGGGAAGATCCCCCATGCCGTGGGGCAACTAAGCCCGTGTGCCACAGCTACTGAGCCTGTGCTCTAGAGCCCGCGAGCCGCAACTACTGAGCCTGCCTGCTGCAACTACTGAAGCCCGCGTGCCTAGAGCCCGTGCTCCACAACAAGAAAAGCCACCGCAATGAGAAGCCCACGCATCACAACGAAGAGTAGCCCCCGCTCGCCGCAACTAGAGAAAAG
>NC_041221.1:24319429-24321624 GCF_002837175.3 Physeter macrocephalus
TACAACTACTGAAGCCCGCGTGCCTAGAGCCCGTGCTCCACAACAAGAAAAGCCACCGCAATGAGAAGCCCACGCATCACAACGAAGAGTAGCCCCCGCTCGCCGCAACTAGAGAAAAGCCTGTGTGCAGCAACGAAGACCCAACACAGACAAAAATAAATAACTTAATTAATTAAATTTTTAAAAAATTTATATATATATATGTATAAATACCTCTCTAAATCCTTCAGAAAATTAATTTTGACCTAAGTACAGAAAAAAAAAGAGATAAATCTCAAGTGTGAATAAAGTTACAGGAAATTGCAAACATTTACAAATGCATTCCCTCTTTTTAAATTGTTTCTTCTCATCTGTGGCATTAAAGCACGCTCTTTATAATGTGAAGAGCTGCTGACATCTCTCCCACCCATCAACATGACCATAGCTCATCCATATTTTCACACACCCGAGTGCATGAAAAGCAGTAAGCACATTTGTTTTGAACACACCATGAAAGGGGCTTTAAATCTACCTGCTGTTCTCAACTTCTGTTTATTTTCTCCAAAAGTTAAGGAAAGCGATAATAATTTCTCATTCCATAACAAGGAAAAATATACTCTTCGCTGAAGACACAGCCTTAAGTCTCCATAAAATCAAAGACCCCCAACACTTCAGAAAACTCTCTGGATAAAGTTTATATTTGAATGACCAACTGGAAATGCATGGATCTTCAGGGCCTTTTCTTACTTCTCCTGAAAGAACTGGCATCGTAAGCCCACACGGTGTCTATCCCCTCCCCCGTGACCTGGGCCGGGGTCCAGTGTGGGAAGGGGAACCGGCAAGCAATGACTCTAGCCTCGTCCTCAAGTTCAAGCTCAAGCTTCTTCTCCAACTGCAGCATCTGTGGAGAACGACAGCCATCATTTCAGTGAGCGGGTAGTTGGAGGAAATGATTTCTCAATGTCCTTTTGTATCTGCATCCCTGAAAAAAACCTGTGCAAAATTACCGATTGTAAAAAGATCACTCCTGGGCATAAATACATCATCAAATAATCCATTAAAATACAGAAGTCACATGAACACATTTATAAGAATATTCTAGTATCAATTATAAGATGTGCCATTTATAGCAGATGTGTATCACAGAGTTCCACTTTCCTGACTAAAATCATGATGTGGCAGTAATTAATGTGAGAAGCAGCCTTAAATTATTTACCTACCTAAACATTTCAATCTACCCTGTCTCAATTACTTATCTTTTTCCACATTTTTAACATGTCTGAAATCAGGATACATCTTACAATTGATATTGTCTTAGAATTATAATTGGCAACATTTTTTTTTCTTTCCCAACAGCAATGGTACATCTTAAAATCAACAGCACCTAAAATCAACAAAAAATGGTATAATTAGACCATGAAAAAATATACACATTCTTGAAATATGATGAAATATTTCATAGTTTTTAAAAATGCATCCATAATACACTGATGATTAATTTCTTGATCGTCAACATAACTTATAAAAAATAAAATCCTCTTATTTATCACTTTTGCATAATTTTATTACTAATCTATCTGTGAAGGAGGAGTTTTACTGCTTGCTAAGAGTACTGACACTGTAAGTATGTCAGCAAATTAACAGCTGCTTAAAATTTTATCTTCAGGTCCTAAAATTATATTACCACCTTCACCTCCTAAAAACACCTTTTCTACTTTATTCCTTTAATTTGTTATTTTGGAATAATTTCAAATTTATAGAAAAGTTGCAAGAATAGAGCAAAGAACTCCTGTATTCCTTTACCCAGGTTCACCAATTTTTAACAGTTTGTCTTATTGCTCTCTTCCCCTCTCTCTGAACATTTTTTCTAAACCACTTGAGAACAGGTTGCATACAACATGGCCCTTTACTCGTTGGTACTTCGGTGTTTTCTAAGACAGAGACCCAGCGCAATTATCAAATTCAGGAAATTTAAGATTGTATTATTCCAGTAATAATAATTCCAATACCATCCCAATTTTGTCAAATGTCCCAGTAATGTCCTTCACATTGTCCCACAGCTGGGCTCCCACACTGCATGGAGCTGTAATGGTTCCTCAGCCTCCTTTAGTCTCTCACGACAATAACCTCCTTTAAGAACACAGGCCAGGGGCTTCCCTGGTGGCGCAGTGGTTGCGCGGCCGCCTGCCGATGCAGGGGAACCGGGTTCGCGCCCC
>NC_041221.1:24321827-24375070 GCF_002837175.3 Physeter macrocephalus
ACAACAGAGGGAGGCCCGCATACCACCAAAAAAAAAAAAAAAGAACACAGGCCAGTTATTTACCGGGCGTCCCTCTGACATGCGCTCATGACGACTTGGTGCGTGCGTCCTTGGCAACGCCCCACGAGCGGGGCTGTGAACTTCGCAGGGCTCCACGGTCCCGAGCCCACGGGGTCCTCCTGCTTTGAGGGTGACGTACCAGTCGGTCAAGGAACTTTCTGGTGTCTCCAGTGTGGTTACTACTGCTCCTTTACAATGGGTAAGCAATTGTGGGGAGACGCCTTGGGAAGATGCATATGTCCTGTTACTCATCCAGATGCCCCCACTCAATGTAGCATTCCTGATGATTCTGCCTGAGTCAAGTTTTACTGTAAGGATTGAAAGTGGCAATTTGCTAATTCCATCCTTCCTCCCAGATCGACAGTCAAAACGTCGAGGAATAGCTTTCCCCTCTATCTCTCCATCATGGTAGTGTGAACTCCTGGATTCTCACTTCATTCAATGGGTTACAACCCACCATCGTCCTTGTTTATTCTAGCACACAAATTGTCCCAGCGTGGCCACTGGGAACTCCCTCCAGCTGGATTCTCTCTCCTGTGGATGTGCCCCATCAAACATTCTGAGCACCTCCTGCTACTTGGGCTCAACAAAATGTTCCAGACTTCTGTATCTTCCCCTCCTCAGCCCTGGGATCAGCCATTTCTCAAACATTCCTGGTTCCTCTGAGTGAGAAATGATATTTAGAAACCAAGATCTGAGCAAAACCTACTCCCTTTAAAAGTAATCATTTAAATCAAGATGAACAAATCAATAGGGCTTCTAGGAAGATTTTATTCCTCACCTATGTATCTTTAAAGAAAGGTTTGGAAAAACTCCTCTACATGACCTATGGCTGCAGTGAGCCAGAATTCTGATTCTTCATTAGAATCAATACCAAGATAACAAAGAATAAATTCCATTAAGGATGGAATATTTCCATTCTTTTAACAGCTAGTAAAAGATTGCTTTTTTAAAAAAATAAAAAAAAGGAAAAGTTTTGTTCCTTGAAGAAAAAAATTAAATAAGCAAAGGAATAGGACAATATGTGTTTTTCCAAAATATCAGACGTTTCTTATGGTAATTTTGTTCACAGAAAGGACAATTATAAATTTATTCACATTACCATTCTTCTTCTCTCTTTTACAGATCTTTTATTTCCAAATGACTGTCATATGCTAAGTCAAGATAAACCTACAAATGAAAGGCACTATTTCAATCATAAGAAATTAACTGACTAAATTACACATAAATATGCAACAAACCTTTGATATCATACACAAAGAGAAGCCGTGATGTGCCATGTCCGCCTAATGAAATTCAAAATTATTCATAAAATTACACGTTTCAAGGTGACACGAACTCATCGTATTCTAATTACATCTTCAAAACTTTGAACGTACGCTGAAACCAGCTCAAAGGCGTAAGATACATTGGCGAAGTGCGCCCGCAGCTCCTCCCTGGGACGGGCTTCTCTCGGCTTCTGGAGTAACCCACACACACACCCGCTCTCCCCCTCCCCTCCCCTCCCCCCTCCCCCTCCTCCGCCGCCTCCTCTCGAGTCCTTTGCTGGGGGCCAGGGCTCAGGCCTTACACGGCCCCGGCCCCCCTCCCCAGCTGACCTCAGCCACTCCTCGGCTTCAACTCCTGGCACTGATGCCCCACGAGCCCTCCCTCCCGCGCCCCAGACTGCTGGCGTCCACTGCCGCCCACCTGACGTACCCACACGCGTCCCAGACCGCACAGGCCACGTGGAATTCCTGGTCTCCCCTCCCACCGCTGCGCACTCTGCCTGCACCTTTCCGGGCTCAGCAAACTCCAGCAGCTCAGGCCACACGCCTGGGGCACCCTGGGCTCCTCCCTCCCTCATGCCCCAACTGGATCTGCCTGCTCAGCCTGTTGGTTCTCTCCTCACGACGCATCCGGAATTGGAGCACCTCTCACCAGCTGCTCCGTGGACGGCCCGGATGCCTGCCAGAGCTCAGACCCCGTCCCCTGGCTCCTCCCCGTCTGCTGCCCACGGCAGCCTGTGTCCTGCCCGCCCAACCCCCGTCTCCTCTCGGATCCCGCCCACCTCCCCACTGCTCCTGGAACCTGCAGGCACGCACCCCTCAGCGCCTTTGCCTTCGCAGTGGCTGTTCCTCTGCCTGGACCGCTCTTCCCCACCAGCCGGCCACACGGCTCCCCCCTCGCCTCCACGGGTCCCCTTTTCAGGACAGTCTCTGCCCCGTCCCTCTCTCGCTTCAGTTAGCCCCACGACACTGACCCCCTTTTATCGTCAGTACACAGACATCTCACTGAGTATCTGCTCTCCCCACTAGCATAGAAATACCCTGGGGCGGGGATGTTTTTCTTTTTCATCCACTGACATATTCCAAGGGAGCAGAACAGGGTGTGATGCTTAGTGGGCCCTGAATAAACACCTGTTGAATGAATGGATGAATGACAAGTGATCCGGTCGTGAATCAAGTTTCTTGATCAGAACATGATGATAGTGTTTTCATTCATCAAGTCATAACAGGATGCGTAACTAAAATGAAAGGAGTCATCCTTTGAAGTTATGAAACTTAACAGCCCACTGGAAGAGCGTACTTAATGGGTACGTTTATACGATATTCATCCATTCGCTTGACACACGCTTCCCGGGCCAGCACTGGGCCGGGTGCTGCTGAGCCCGCGGCCTGGCGAGGACGACGGGCCCGCCCTGCTCCTGGGCTCACGGTGCGCGGTGCCCGTGGCCGACAGCGCCAAAGCCATCGCACAAGGAGGCGGGCGGCCACGTGTCCTCAGAGGGAGGAAAGGGCTCTGGGAGCCGGGGGTGTTGGGGCTTGTCTCCCAGGGCGATCAGGGACGGCTCCTCGAAGGAAAAGACATCCGACCTGCGAGTGCTGAGCAGACGCTCCCTAACCAGGCCCAGAGCTGGGGGCACTGAAGTCAGAGGGAAGGACACAGCCCCACACAGTGCGGTTTAAGCGCCAAGGGAAGGATGGAGCTGGTGTGCAGAGGGCTGGCGGAAGCAGGACCACTTGGGCCATGTGGAGGCCGGGCCTTACCCTCACTGCTTTCGAGGAGCAAGAAGTCACAGACGGGTTTTCAGCAAGGACACAACCGATCTGTCCCACATTCCGAAAAGACACTCTTGGGGCATGAGCTTGTGTTAAGTGTGGCTGTTCACCATCTTAGCACTGGCCCGACAGGTCCCCTGGCACCCTCGCTCCTGCCACGCCGGACACACACCCAGGATGAAAGGTCAGGCCGCTCTCATCTGAGCTACCACTGCACAGAGCTGCTAGGAAGCACCAGCCCGGTACCAGGAGCAGACTGAAGCTGTGTACCACCAGGGTCCCCACCTCTGAAGCTCCCCAAGCGTCCTCCGGCTTCTCACGGCCTACGTGTGCTTCAGTTGCCATTGGAAACCTTTCCTGCCATGCTGGCTTTGTCCAGCCACTGAGCCACTGCCAGGAAACTGGCCAGGGAAATGCATTCTATTAACAGAAAATGGCATGATGGGGCCCAGATGGGTTGAAGAACTTTCCAGCGCTCACAAGACCCGCAGAGGGCCGACCCGGCCCCCTGAGTCCCCGGGAAGTACTCCCCTCCGCTCACTGCCTCCAAGTAGGCAAAGCGTGACAAGGGGGAAAGCAGGGCCCTCCACCCGGAAACCGGGGCCCCCAGACCCACAGAAGCCATCTGGGCCCTGCACCCCAATCGATCCCCCTGCAAGGAAGACTCCAAGTTGGCTGAATCCCTCTTATCCCAGGGAAAGTGGGTGCTTCGTGTATTTCACCTGCTCCCTTTTTCTGGGAACAGTGAAATGCTGCAAGTTCCTTATTTAAGATTTCTCTGTGTACAGAAGAATGGACAATAATCGTTAACAGTATTCATCAAAATAACAGACTCTTGTTTCCCCTGAGCGAACAGTTCCCAAAACTGACTACAAACGTGGTTAGAAGCACAAGGAACTAGAGCCCAGCAAAGGTCACTGCTGCCCCCACTGGGACACAGCTGCTGCAGCCACCACGGGGCCTCTCAAGACAGCGAGGAATAAATATCAACTTTCTATTTTTAGAAAGTACAGATAGCAAATTAAAGTTATTTGCCCCAAAATGCTAACTGTTCCAAAAGAATGCCCAAACTTCACAATAAGTAGGAAATAACCATCAAATTCCATAGCAATTCTATGATCCTAAATAGTTTTTTTTCTTTTTTTTTTGATAACCAGGGATCATGCCTTTCTACCTCTTTTCATTTCTACAACAGAAGTGTAGATGCGGAGATTTCATCGTAATTTTAGGCTTGCTAAGAATTACGAACATATAAACTCCTGTCACTTTCAAGAATATCTAACAAAAGCACTTCTAAATAGACTTTTTAAAGAAAATGGCGTCGCACTGAAAGTTCGAATAGTAAGACAAAACTTCTCCAGTGTTGAGACATCTTAAACAAAGATTAAGGTATGAATAAGAAGGCATAACAACAAAAAAAGTAAATTTCTTTTTTTTTTAAATTAAAAACCATATCAGTCATACAGTGGCATTTCAGCAAACATCCAATTTTACCAAGATTATTATGGCTACAATTATATATTTTGAAAAGTGAAGGGGGATTTCTTACTATGGTCTGTAAACCAACAATTACAATGAAAGCATCCCATTCTGGTCACCTTTCCAAAGGCTAAATTTAGGATCACTTCCAGTCTGATGCTGCAGCATTTTCACTTGTGAAAGTACAGAGTCAGAGTTCAATACAAATCAGTCAACTGAGGTCAACTGAAACTAGTCAACGCTCATCCATCCTGAAAATCACCTCACTGCAAAATCCAAGGAATGATCAACTCAAAGGGAACATCCCCTTAACTTTCCCAAGTGATTTCAGCAGAATGTAAGTGAGCAAATGTGAACATATCCACCCATATTAGACACCAGGAGCTCATAAAGCAGTTTTCAGACTGGAATTTTCAGGGCTTAGGTAGATCATTGAGACCTTTATCTGAAGCAAAAGTTTTAAACTACAAGACTGGATCTTTTATGATTAATCTTCTAGGGCCCTGAAGTACTTTGTTAAACCAATGATCTAAAATCCGATGTTCCCTCAGAATCTCGGGAGGCTGTCATTTTGCACATGGGGGAGCAGGCCAGAGAGAGGTGGTCTGTCCGGGCTGGAAGCCCCCTCATAACCTAGAACCAAGCACGCAGGGGGCAGGAGAGCGCATACTCACCATCTGAGGCACACCAAAGATGACAACGTTTGAGTACTTCGAAAAAGTGACCTAAAGGGGAGGGAGAAAACAATCCCCAGGTTAATGTTTGAAAGCCAAACGTCAGCTTAAGCTTTATTTCAAAATGAGTAGCAATTGCCCATTTCACCCAACAGTGGGTTTTCACAAAGAGTGGCCCTTTATTTTTTTTTATTTTTATTTTTTTTTTGGTACGCGGGCCTCTCACTGCCGTGGCCTCTCCCGTTGCGGAGCACAGGCTCCGGACACGCAGGCTCAGCGGCCACGGCTCACGGGCCCAGCCGCTCCGCGGCATGTGGGATCCTCCCAGACCGGGGCGCGAACCCGGTTCCCCTGCATTGGCAGGCGGACTCTCAACCACTGCGCCACCAGGGAAGCCCAAGAGTGGCCCTTTATAAGATTTCCCACGTTCACACTTTCGCCCGTGTTAGTTCACCTGTTACAGTTCTCTAAGAGTTTCCCGTAAGTTATCTCACCTCATCTTCACAGCCACTCTGTGCAGGGCCGCCCGGGGCGAAGTGTCAGAAAGGCAGTGACTCACCCACCGGTGCCCATCCAGGTAGCCCGGGCCGTCTGCACCCCTGGCCCACTTTCTACTCCACTCTCTACCAAACGAGCTTAGCAAGAGCTCAAGGGATTTCAGAACCACCTGTTTTTCCTGTTGAGCCATCCTTAGAATTCTAGTCCCCCTCCTCTTCTCTAAAATACTAAGTAAAAAATGCAATAAAATGGTCTTTAGTTGGAAAACTGGGGGGAAAAGTGCTTCGCCAGTTAAACTTCTTAGTGCCCAATAAAAGTTTTATTTACTCTATGGAGAGATCATTTACATATATAAAGAATAAAAACAATGCAAGCAAAACTCGAGTGAATTTTTATAAGCTACTGATGACAATATTACAATAGGAAATTCTTATTTAAGAAAAAGCATTTTATGGAGCATCCCCAAAGAAAATTACAGGGCACTTTTTAGAGAACAAGTAAACTTGGAAATATCTTGTGCTTTATGAAGACATGAAGGAACCATGACAGTATGGTTGGTGGATCCCTTCTTTTCTCCTGCACCATCTCTGTCTCTCTCTAGGTATGTATACACATACACACACTCACACACACACACTCACACACATACACTCACACACACCTACACACACTCTCACACACATAAACCACACACATATACCACACATATAAATACACACTCACACATATACAAACACACATGTACACACTCACACATAAATATACATTCACAGACACACACACACAGTCACACACATACACATACAGTCTCACAGACATACACACATATACAAACACACACACACTCACACATAAACACAGACACATACACAAACACACATTCACACACACATATATACACATATACACACATAAACTCACACACATACATACACAAACACACACACACACCCCTACTATTTACCAAGAATGACATCAGCAAGTTAATGCCTAAATTATGATGTATAAGACTTCCAAAAGAGATCAAAATCTTATCACTGCATAATAAATAGAAATGAGAACTTTTTTAATTGAGTAAATAAAATGTTAGTATTCACATGACCTATAAGTTATAAACCTGAAGTTTCGACACTAAAGTACGGTTGATTTGTAAAATGTATCCATTTAAAAGCTGTTCACATTTCATTATGCTGAAACATACACTCATACTTCTTCTTCTTTTAACACATCTTCAGCTTTCAGTCATACTAATCATGAATTACAAAGTTCGGGGGTGGAGTTTCCTAGCACCATCCTCTGCCTTACTTACCTTCCACAAGTCTGAGATGTAAAATTTGGCTGACGCCTGCACCCCTTCCCGCCGAGCGCAGTATCTGGAGTACCAGACGAGCCAGGGGTTTAATTCATAACCCACAGCTGTGAATCCTTCCTTTGCAGCTGCTATTACCTGTGGGGAGAGGCCATGTTCAAAATAAGAAAAACATCAACTCACTTGGTCAAATGATATGAAAACTTCCTATTTATGGTCTACAATCATAAAACATCCAATCGAAAGGTATTTGCTCAAGACACCATTTAAAGGTGGAGCCCTGAAGTTACAATAGCCTGGTGGACAACGTAATGCCCGTCCATTTAAACTCAGTTTTCTTATTTCTCTGTCAAAGACTTCACCTTGAGCATGGGAACAGCCAGGCTTGCTTTGGAAAGCTGCCTAATTCATTCTGGGCTGGCCCAGCCCGGGGGGGCTGACAAAAAGTTTCTGAAAACCAGCCTTCTCCTTCCCGCGCTGACGGAACAGCGGCAGGCGAACTGAGCGAGCCTGGAGACTGTTCTGTGAACTGGCCGTGACATGCAATGAGAGCAACCTGTCAGTGAGGAACCTGCCATTAATTACCCACTTCCTCGGTATTTAAAGATGGTTCACTCAAAATCGACAACAGGTAAAAGCAAAATGGAACGAGTCAGAATAAAGTCAAGTGCCGAATGCCCCCCACCTCCAAAGGTGAGAGGGACGGCGGGCTGGGCTGGGGTCTCTGCTCACCCTGTTTTGCCACCACTGTTCAAGGGAGCAGCCCTGAAGGAACTGTCCCACCTACAGCAATTTCCCTAGTAACTACAGTGTCGCCCCTTTGCCATTTTCTTAGAAACCAGAAAGAGACCATCCAGAGATGTAAAGCGTTCATATCTGGATTTTAAAATGTCCTCCTAGTTAATACATACATCTCCTGATTTCTTCAAAACAAGTCACTCTTGCTGATTATACCAGGTCGCTACCATGAAACTGCAGGGTCCACGTCTGCAGGGGCAGTGAAAGGTGCTGTACCCTGCAGGTTTCCACAGTAAATGTTTCCAGAACACGAGCCTATACTTCTGCTATCCTCACTTTCTGCTCACCATCCGGGCGGAGGCCTAAAGATGGTGCCACCTTGCCCAGCGAGGGACACCGTTGGCCAGTCAGTGGCTTTGAGTCTTTATTTATAGGTTCCCAGCTGGGGTCACAATGAGCTGAAGTCACTGAAAGTCCGATTTTTGGATAAGTGGGGCTCAACACATTGGCTCTTCCCTATTTAACTCAATATTACGACACAGGAGTTATGATACTTGTATAAATACAGGTAAATGTAGAAGCATTTATGATGCAAAAACTGTAAAACAAACTACATGACTTAACATGTTTCTTCTGGTTATGCCACCTCTACTGCCTAAGTTTTTTAATGGACAATTTCATAATTACAAATTAATTGTTCCTTTTTACCTGGCAGATCTACAGTGCACTTTCGCCTTTAAGAAAAATTAAATCTGAGAAAAATAAATTCCAAAATCCCGCTGGAGGGCTTAGAAGTTCAGCCAAACAAACACAAAATTAAATGACTACTTTATTAAGCTGTCAATTTAGCAAGTCTTTGCATAAGCCTCACAAGAAATGTGAAACAGAAATTTTAAACCTTAAAACCTAAAAAAACATAAACCTTAAAACATCTTCGCATAACTCACGATACGTCCGTCGCCGCTACCAATGTCTACCAGGGGTCCTCTCCTGCATCGCAACATTTTCACAACATTTTCGATCTGCTTTGCAGTTGCAGGTACAAAAGGCAAACAGATTCTTCGGAGGGCTGGTGTTATAAACGGTGTGGCCACGGCGTACACGGCCACCAGCGTCCCCCCAACAATGCCAGTAAATAAGAACCCCCAACTGCTTTTCTTCAAACTGTTGCCCTCAAGACTTGTAGGTGGAACACATCCTGACTGCCTTTCTTCTTTAAGTGTTTCTGGGGGTGTCCCTGGATTGAGAGCAAGCAGAAAAGATATATGTAGCACCAAATTGGAAATCCAAGGTAGTGTTTTTTTTTTTACAATCCTTATTGACAAATAAACTCATGCTTTTTAAAGGATAATTTTGCTCAATACAATTTAAATTACAAATGTAGAATTCCACAATGAGTTCTAGAGTCCAGCAACTAAAGTGTTTTACAGAAAATTATTCAATACTCATGGAAGACTAACACCTTTTCTTTCCAGCATATTGATTTTTTTTCTAGGCATCATCCTTAGAAAACAATGTGTTCCAATCTATTTGATATTTTATGAATCAGTATCTATTAACTCAAATATTAACTATGTACTCCATATTTTTATGGTTCAGAACAAAGTCCCATAAAGAAATAAGCATGAAAATGTCTGATTATTACCCTATTTCAAATAGGATGAAAGTATTCTACATCAAAATTGGTCAAGCATCAATAATCCAGTTGTACAAATTCAATTCTGAAGTAACAGAGGAGACAAAATTCAGGTTTTACTAAATAAGGTAATAAGGAGATTTTCAAAGCAGATCCACAAAGAACAAAAAATAAAATAAGCATTTCAATGCTATCACAAGCACAGAATAAAGCAAACTCTAGTCACTGATTACAGAGGAAACAAATGGTAACTTACATAACCTCCAATTGAGTTTTATCCTTTAGAACTTATTCCTAATAGGATCTCAAGTTTTTTAAGTTGAAATTGACTTGAAATTAATTTCTAAATGGCTTAATGATGAGCACAGCACAGAGCAAGGGCACTGCTGCAGAGGCTGCCAAGGTCAGGACCCTGGCTCCACCCCTAAGAGCTGTGACCCTTCACCTCTCCGAACCTCAGTCTCCTCCTCTGTAAGGTGAGGATCATGGGATCCTTGTGAGGATGAAACAAGGGGATACAGGAAGAGCACTCAGAACAGCGCCCAGCACTTGAACCCCACAGGGAACAAGACCATTGCTGCCCTGAACCAGCTCTCGATCTCGCTGAGGCGCTAAGACCAAAACCACAGGAATCTGTAGGAGAAAGGAGAGTGAGAGGAGGGGCGACAACACAGTCTTATCCATCGAAGACATCAGTGTTCATAGTTTTGGCGTTAATAAGCCGTACAAAAGGCCCACTGGGTCAGTCTCCTGCTGCTACTGTAAGAAATTACCACAAGTTGGTGGGTTAAAACAACACACATGGCTGATGAGGATGATTATAATTTTTGTGACTTTCTGTTTGAATAAAAAAAAAAAAAAATCCCACAAGGACTCAGAGGCCAAAAATATACAAATCAATTTTCACTGCAAAGTAAAGGAGCTGTGACAGCGGAGGATTACTGGACTGAATGTCAATATTATGACATAGTATGAGGGTGTTTCATGTTTGGTAACTGCAATCATTGTTGCTTTTGTTGTGGTCATCCATTTACAATGCTTGGTGTCAGTCTATTTATCTCCTGTAAAAATAAAATAGTGTGTGTGTGTGTGTGTGTGTGTGTGTGTGTGTGTGTAAAAATAAATAAATAAATAAATAAAAACACGCATTTATTAACGTACAGTTCTGGAGGTCAGATGTCCGAAATAGGCTGGCTGTGCTGTGTTCCTTCTGGAAGCTCTAGGGTACGATGGGCCACGTGCATTCCTCAGCCACTGGTCCCACATCGCTCAACCTCTGCTTCCATCGTGACACCTCCTCTGACAGCCCTGCCCCCCTTTCCTCTATAGGAAAGGGATCGTCCCCTTGTGAGCACACTGGCCCACCCAGACAAGACAGGATAATTCCCCCACGCCAAGGTCCTTAACTTAACCACATCTGCCAACTCGCTCCCCAGGTAGTGGCCTCGCAGGGCCCGGGGATTCAAACATGCACCTATTTCCGCCTACCATACCCATGAGATGTGGTAATGTCACAGCTGTGGTGAGGTCCAAACGTGAACACAGGACACACCAGCAGCCGGCCCACGGCTGTGAGTCACTGCTTGGGGGTTGGGGGAGGAGCTGACCCCCCTCAGCATCTCCCGCTTGGTGAAGCTTTGTGGTTGATGCCCGAGGTCCCCTAAAGTGAGTTTTACAACTAGTGTCAGGGAGGAAAACCAGTTCAGACACAGCAACAAAAGTCTATTGCTGATGCAGGTGACGGAAGTAAAGTAAAAGTAAAGTTTAGGAAAGTGATTGTGTTTGACAGAAAGCCAGAGTTTTAAATACATACTCATTTATACTTTTCAGCATTGTATGGAGGAATGCTAACAGAAGTGCATTTGATTTTTTTTTTTTTTAAAGTCAAGGCACATCTGTCACGCCTTGTGTAAAATCCTCCTGCAGGCATTCCAATTGCAGAGGACAGTGGCTAGGGAGATTCCAGCCACACAACTCTGGAGCCTCAGAACTGAACAGGGTGTGTGGCACTAGTTAAGTTGTTGCTAAGGCTCAGTTTCCTTGCCTGTAAGACTCTAAAATAATACTATCCTTACAGAGTTATTGGGTTAAATAAACAATGCATATAAAGCCCTTAGCACAGCCCCAGATAGAAAGTGATGACTACTGGCCACTATTATTATTACTCTCAGTACGTGATTATCACGGGGGGGCTCAATAACTTTTAACAGCTTTATTGAGATATAATTCATATATCATACAATTTGCCCAATTGAGGTGTACAATTCAAAGGTTCTTAGTAGATTCAGATATGTGTAACCATCACCATAGTTAAATTCAGAACTTTTTCATTACTTCCGGAAGGAACCCCTTATGCTTTAGCCATCACCCCCCATCCTCCCCCTCACCCTCTGGCCCTAAGCAGCCACAAATCTGCCTTCTGTCTCTAAAGAAAGCAGACTTTCATGAATGAAATCATACAGTATGTGGTTTTTGTGAGTGACTTTTCACCTAGCATGTTCTCAAGACTCATCCATGCTGTACCATGTATCAGCACTTTATTCCTTCTTATGGCCAAATATTTAATATTCCACTGTATGCAGAGCCCACATTTTATCCATTTGTCTGTCGATGGACTGTTTCTCTAGTCAGCATAAGCCAATAGGGAGTTGATTAGACCAACACGAGTCAGATGACCCAAACTGTTTCACCTGTGTACACATGGGCCCTTCAACTTAATCAGCAAAAGATGTGATGAAGAACTCCTGGGCTTCAAGGTCCCCATTAGCCTGAGTGAGTGGCAGGGGCCCAGTGGAGACAGTTACAAGGCAGGTTGTGAGAGATGCTCTAATGTGTACCAAACGCCATGGGAATACGACAGGAGGTGGAGGAAAGACTGATGCCAATGATGGAACCGGGAAGGTGTCGGCAGAAACAGAATCTGAGCGGGGCGTGAGGGTACAGGTTTCCCGCGCCGTCCAAAAGCAGAGTGTTTCCATGAAACCTTTCGTAAGCCAAACGGCTTAAAGCAAAAGAAATCTAGGTGAAGCACGGACGCTCCCAGACACAGCTCAGGGCTGTGGCGGCTGGACGCTGAGTGCGGTTCCTGGGGAAGGAGCCTGGCGGGGCTGCTCCCCGCAAACTAACTCAGCACGCTGCGTTCCCTTTTCCCCTTTTGTCATGAAAGCAAAAACCTTATTTGGACTCTTTTCAGTTTGGGAAAACAGAGGCTAATTTAGGTTTTTCACAAAAGCAAAGTGGTGTAAAGTTCATTTTCAAAAAGCAAAGGATGCCTGTATTAGAAAAGGGACATTCTCAAAAGAAGGACGGACGCCGTGGAACCAAGGCATGGAAGGCGGGAGAGCACCCTGATGAGCACAGGGTGGGAGATAAAACAGGAAGGACGGGGGAGCCCTTGAACGCCAGGTTAAACATGTACTTTATTCTTATGCACTGGGATGAAACTTTCTGAGCAAAAGCACTACAGTATTTGTGTTTTTAAGAAAGTCAACACTGGCAGCAGTGTATCCCTTGATGAAATCACTCAATCTTCTGTGTCACGTTTTTAGACCTGCAAAAGTCTTTCAACGTCACAAAAGCATGAGCTTTTGAAGAAGTTACTATGTAAATCCTATATATATATCCAAAATATTGCTATGTCCATTCAGTAAAAAATGTATTGATTTTTATCAGTGAAAACCAATCCTTAAAGATTCAAAACTAAAGACTGCTTCTACAAATGTCTAATCCTCTGGATGGAACATGTTAGGTTCAGTCTACTTACTGTCATATAAGTGACATAAGATTTCTGTCACATGTGCTCTTTTGAACATGGCAGCATTCCTTTACATGAGAGCTGTGGGGGCCACTGGCTATTTCTGAGCACTTGGAGGGAGCCAGTTGTTGAAAGTAAATGACCCAAAAAAGTGAACTTCTGTTGTCTCCAGGCTTGCCTAGTTACTGACTTCTGATAATGGCTGAAAATCTCAATTTTCAGTAACCGATTTGGGTCAGCCAAAGCTAGAGGCAGTGACAGAGGCACAAAAAGGTACAGGGTTCTTATCCAAGTTCAAGCCAAAGGAAAAAGGCCAGGAAGAAAGGACAGGCCTTTTGGGGACTGGGACGTGCCGTTTGTTTAAAGTGGGGTTTATATTCGAACGTCACAATATTTTAGGGCTGTTCACTGTGTACTTGCATATACGTACAGGCTGAAAAACTACAGCATATATTTTATGTCCATTTAATGTATATTATTTTGTCCCTTAAGAAGCCTTTCTTGTACTGGGTCTAACATCATTTGTGTCTTTTTGAAATACAGAATGTATTGACATTAGAAAAAAACTTTTTTTCCATGTTTTGACAGGAAATAAACTGCATAGGGGACATCATTAGACATTTCCTATACTTCAGGGCAATCTAATGAACCAAATGGATTACAGGATTCATCACTGTGAATGAGGAAACACTGAATTGGCCAAGCCAAAGTGAATTGAGACCAAAATCCAAAATGTCCTCGGAACATCACTGAAGTGGGCCAAGCATCAGAAGAGGTTAAATGATCACCACCAACCATCCAGTGACAAAGCCAGTTCTTAACTTTCAGGCCACGGTTAAATGTTATAACCCACGCATTCATTTCAACATCTGAGCAGCCGATAAAGGCTAGGAATAATACAGCAGGGTAAGTCCCTATTCTGCAGCAGCTGGAGTGCAGGGAGACTGGAAACCCATAACAAATAAGTCTAAGCCTAGAAAGTATTACGTCGTGATCAGCACTCCGAAGAAAAAGCAGCAGAGGGGATTCAGAGGACCTGGTATTACTTAGATAGGGTTGCCAGGAAAAGATCTTTCAGAGGCAGCACAACGCAGGGCTTCAGAGTGGGACTCTTAGCGCAAGGCCAGACCATTTTGCTTCTTACTAGCTGGTAACTCTGGGCAAGTTACTGGAGTATTCGTGCAAAACGGTGATCTCTTTAACAAACACAAATACAAACAAATCTCTTTAACAAACACATAATACAAACAAACAGAGCTTGCTAGGGACCAGGTACTGTTCTCCCTGAATCCGTAAAGCTGCCGTAAACAGAGATGCTACTGTTATTACTGCCATTTCTGCAGACAAGTCACTTCTCCAAACACACAGCTAGTAAGTGGCAGAGCTGTGATCCCCACCCGGACAGTGTGACTCCAGTGCCCACTTCTCAGAAATCGTCGTTCTGGATTAAGTGAGTTATTCGCTCTGAAGAGCTGAGAACAGTTCCTGGTGGCCAGATACCAGGACCAGCACAGGCACGCGCCGCAGGCACAAGCACTGAGCACCAAACCCCAGACCTCGAGCCCGAGCAGCGGCCCCGCGGCTCCCCGTTCCGCCTCGCCGACACGGACCTGCTGCATCGCTGACATCCCGGCTGACTAACCACCAGGCCCAGGAGGCCCACGCCGCGCCTAGGCCCACGCCGCACCCAGGCCCACGCCGCGCCCGCGCCCCGAACACACCACCACGCCCGGCCACACTCACCTCCACCCTCCATCGCGAAATCTCCGGTAGTTTTAAAAAAAGGAAGTGGACTCTACCATCTTCTCGGAGCCGGGGTGGGAAGGACGGAGAAAATGATGCTCTAGGTAAGTGAGCTCCTCGTTGGGAACCACTGTCAAGAAATAGTCAATTTTACAGCTTTAATAAATGTTGAACTTCTATCTGCTTCTGGCTTGTGGGTTCTCAAGTTCCCGTCCGTGTCTTCCAACTTCCCCCCACAGCTTCCTGTATGATAGAAGTTTCCGAAGGCCGCTGATTCCAGAAGGTACTGTCCGGCGTTAAACTAGTCTCTAGTGAGAAATAAGTCTCAGGCGTCCTGTACTGCGCATGCGCGAGCTTTTGCGCCCTCCCGCGAGAGCAGAGTGTGTTCTTGCTTCCGCGGTAGTTTCCGCCGGTTGTGGGAGAGTAACTGCTGTGGCTGCATCATGGCGTCAGTGGGGACCCTCGCCTTCGATGAATATGGCCGCCCTTTCCTCATCATCAAGGATCAGGACCGCAAGTCTCGTCTTATGGGACTTGAGGCCCTCAAGGTAACGGGACGGGGACGCACTGGCGATGGGATGAGGGGACGCGGCCGAAGCCAGTGGCTCTGCGCCTGCGCCACTTCACAGTGGTTCTGCCACGTGCTCCCGGGGAAGGTTCGAGGGAGCCCTTCTGGTCTCCAGTCCTGCAGCCCACGCCTCGGGCCCGTGAAAGGCCAGCGTATAAGCCATTAGTCCCATTTGGGGGTTAAAGTGGCCCGCAGGCGCCCTTCAGAGTTGGGTGGGGCGGCTTGAATTCACAGGCGTTGAAGGCGCGTCCCCGCTGGTTTCTCCAGCCTGCAATCTTTCCGAACAGCGTTTTCAGCAGTAAGATGCAGCGGAGGTATTCTCAGGTCACCTGGCCGGTTAGGACTCTGGTTCTTAGCCTTCAGGCGGTGTCCCTACAACAGCCCCAAAGGAAATGAGGTTCATTTTCTTTGTCGCTTCCTAAAGGCTTAGTCTTTTCCAGCGTATTTCATTTTTGAGTCCCTTTATGCATGGCGTATTCCTGCACGTGGGGTCGTAGAAATTTAAAAACGACCTGCAGAAGTGAAAAGTTGTCACCAATAACCATAATACTGCAGGAATGAAAAGTTGTCACCAGTAATCATAATACAAGATTGTGTGCGACCAGAATCACCAGTTTTGGGAAGGGTGGCAGGTAAAAGTTGGAGGGTGTCCTTCAGGCGTTGGAGAGAGGATTGATTGGCTTTTGATCAGGGATGGAGTTATGTTTTGAACGGGAGAGAGCTAGCTTCTAGGAACAGGAAACAGCGAACGCAAGGACCAGGGCAGGAGAACGCATGGCGTGTTGTAGAAGACAGCACTTCGGTTTTAACAGCACAGTCTACTTTAAGTTACAGTGGCTCCGAAAAGTGGAAGTTCTTGCATGCCTGCAATCGAGATGTTATCCTGAGGGATGGGAGGGGAGCCATTGAAGGGGATTTGAACAGAATCACAATTTAAGTTAGAACTAAACTTGGGGAGGTAACATTTGGGATGGAATCCATGACGTTGCTGTGTATGGACCGTGTCACCAGGTCTGAGGTGTCCCTGTTTGCTTAGTTTCTTGGGGTTTTACTTAAATTATGAAGCAGTACAGTTCTACTCCGGGCTGTTTGTTTGACTTAGGACAAGTTACACAACCCGGTGGGGGCAGAACACCCCCGTCGAGCTGAGGACCAGAGTTAAACGGGGTAACGTAGGAGTGGCCGCCCAGTCTTTGGTCCGTGGTAGATGCTCACACCACTTGTGTTACGTATTCAGTTCCATTTTTCACTTCAGAGAAAGTAACAGCCAGTACATGCACCCAAAATACCAGCATAGCAGAAGGTCCAGGTTATTTTGCATCTGCCTCATGTCATGTGGCTCTCGCACTCTGAGACAGGTACTATTTTATGGAATAGGAAACTTGACCCCAGAGCAGTTAAGGGATTGCTTGAGGTCCCAGAGCTAGTAAAGAACAGGACCCCGGTTCAAGCCCCCCTCTGTCTGGCTCCGCAGCCAGTGGTCTAAAGCCCACTTCTCAGCCTCCGCGCTGTTGCTCTTTGGAGCTGAATCCTTCTCCGTTGTGGGGTTGGTCCTGTTCAGGATGTTTAGCAGCATCCCTGGCCTCTACCCACTGTGGTCCCCTCCCTGATTCTGGTAACCAGCGGTGTCTCCAGGCGTTGCCAAACATCTCCTGGGGGGCAATATCACCCCTGGTTGAGAATATATATACCACCTCCCTGTGGTTATTATCCTATAAAAATTCTATTGTGCAGACCTATCAGTCAAGGTGTATTTCGACATTACCAGTATTTTCACAAACCTGGTGGACTTTGTGTGTTTTGTTACCTGTTAGATGGGTGACAAGGGTAGGCTTCGCAGCACGTGTGCGTTTGAACTGCTTGGAGACTTGGTCAGGGTTTTGATGGGCGGAGGGTTTTCTGTGCACCGGGGCTTCGGGGATCAGAGGGCCTGTTGGGGAGCGGGCACAGACTGTCCTCACTGCAAGGGAGCGGGCTCAGACTGTGGGGGGCTTTGAAGAACCGCTGGAGCTTTCGGACCTGAGAGTTGAGGTACTGGGGAGTCATTTCAGGGCTGGGGACTGGAAAGTAACATGTTTGAGAGAAATGGATGGCTTGGCTGGATGGAGGATGAATTTCCTGGTCTCTCCCCGAAGGATCGGTGAGGTAAGAGACCAGGAAATCTGTAAGGTGCGATGGATCAGGGTTAGGTTGGTGAGGGCAGGAATAGGAAGACGGGGAACCAGACAAATGAGCGTAATCGTGTGGAAGGAGGAAAGGATGCATTCAGGCTTCTGTTATTTTCAGCATTGACCACCTTGTGGGTCGTGTACTGGCTGGACCACCTGAGAGAGGACTGTGCAGTAAACCATAGTGTGACCGTTCAAGGTGCTGTGTGTTGACGGCCAGACTCTTCACACGACGTTAGCATTGCACAGTGGTCTTGCGAGGCCTGTCAGGTCAGACTGTCTATGCTCTGGGCTGTAAAATGGGCCCGTAGAACCTGCCTCATAGATGTGTCGAGGATTAAAGAGAGAACACAGCACTTAGTTCTGTTCTTTTACATAAGAATTGTCTTCTAACACTAGCAGTGGGGAAGTGGTCACAGTTAGATGTGGACCTGTCTGCTGCTCCTTCTGGAGAATGGAAAATATGTCGTAAGTGATTTTTATAACCATCAGCCATATGTTCTTAATTCTTAAAATTATATGTAACTTGAATATTGGCTTTTTCTGTTTCATTTAGTCTCATATAATGGCAGCAAAGGCTGTAGCAAATACAATGAAAACATCCCTTGGACCAAATGGTAAGAGACTAACATTCTCGGTTTTTTAACAAAAGTCATAAATCATAAATAATCAATACGTTATCTTTGCCGAAAGTTAGGAAATGAAGGGAGGCATCCTCCCCCCTCATATGGCCAAACGTTTTTGGTGTATTCCAGACCTTAAACACGATTCCAGTCATAATGCGCATACAATTTTAGATTAGATGTTTTATCCTCTTAACATAATTACCATTAGCATTTTCTAAATCATAGCTGTTGTCTTTTGTGACATTATATTTTGCGATGACTGTTACATTTTGTGATGCGCCATAATTTTTTTGCCATTTCTCTAGTTTTAGCCATTTTAAATTGTTTCCAGTGTTTTGCTTTAGATTAGCCAATCTAGAAAGGTCTTCATGGAGATATTCCTTTATGTATGTTGAATTATTTATTTATAATAAATTCCTAGATAGGAACTGGGTCAAGAGGTCAAAGCCATTTTAAACATTGGTGTCTTTTAGGGCTCGATAAGATGATGGTGGATAAGGATGGCGACGTGACCGTAACTAATGACGGTGCCACCATCTTAAGCATGATGGATGTCGATCATCAGATCGCCAAGCTGATGGTCGAACTGTCCAAATCACAGGATGATGAAATTGGAGATGGAACCACAGGAGTGGTTGGTAAGAAAAGGCAAAATATCCTTTCTCATTTAAGAGGTGTTATTTAATATTACAGGCCTAACACGCCTGCTGAGAATGTTTATTCTGAATTAAATCATGAGGAGACAGTCGGACAAATCCAAATGGACATGATACAAGACAAGTGGCCCAGACTCTTCAAAACTGTCACTGTCATAAAAGAACAAGGGAGTGGGGAGTAGAGTTAGGCAATTATTCTAGATTAAAGGAGCTAAAGAGAAATGGCAGGCAGCTGTAATGTGTAAAACTTGGTTGGATGCCTGGTGTTTTTTTTTTCTTCCTAGCTGTGAAGAATGTTTGGGACATATGGGGTCATTTGTGAGTCATGAATTAGAGTAGTATCTTATCAATGTTAAGGTTCCTGACTATGACAGTTGTGTTACAGTGATGCAGGAGAATGACCTTTTCCTTAGGAGCTGTGTTGAAGTATTTAGGGGTGACATGTCTGATTTCTGCAACTAATTTTCACATAGTTGAAAAGAAAAGGCACACATCTGTAGAGACGACAAATGCGACAAAATGTTATCGAGTAAACTAGTGTTCATTTTACTGTCTTGAAATTTTTTCTGAAGATTTGAATTTTTTAAAAGTTTGGGAGGATTGATAAGATGAATATCTTTAATGTTACTTTTTCTATATTTGAAATTTGGATTAATTTATTCAGCAGATATTTCAAATATTCATTGGGTACCAAACACTGTTCTGGATGTGCTTGGAATGCAGCAGCATTAAAACAAACTCCTCATCTTTGTGATGCTGAAATGGGAGGGGAAGGCAGAGTTGGGGGGAGGATAATAAACAAATTTTGTAACCCTTTTATCACCAACGTAAATGTCCCTGAACAGAAATCCCTGGCCCAGGACACGTAGGAAGTTTTTTCCCTTTATTAAAAACGTTTGCGACTTACGTTCTTTACATTCTGTATATCACCAAGAATTGAACGTTCATCTGTAAGAGATACCTGTTAGGACTCTGTTAGAACCGAAGCAGAATTAGATTAGATGGCCTCAGCCTCTAAGACGCTTCCAGCTTAATTCTGGAACCTTCATATTTCCAGCAGCAGCATCATCTAATTTGTTTTGAGTTTTAGCAATTTCCTGAGCCAGGTGTGTGCTGTCTCGTCCGCAGTCCTGGCTGGTGCCCTGTTGGAAGAGGCCGAGCAGCTGCTGGACCGCGGCATTCACCCCATCAGGATCGCCGATGGCTACGAGCAGGCCGCCCGCATCGCTATCGAGTACCTGGACAGGATCAGCGATAGTGTCCTCGTCGACGTGAAGGACACCGAGCCCCTGATCCAGACCGCGAAGACCACGCTGGGCTCCAAAGTGTGCGTGTACAGTACAGCGTTGCCGGGCGCGTTCACAGAGTGGGCAGAGTTTGTGTGCTTGTTCAGAAAGGCAACTGAGAATTATCATTGATGGTTTCCTGTTGATTTAATGAGCTGCTTTCGGTTTGTGTTGTTATTTTGGTTTACTCTGTCTTTACTGCAAATGTAGACGGGCATTTTGTGTTTTAGTTGGAAGCTGAATTTCCAGGTTTGGTTATTAAGGCCTCTTGACAGTATTTGGAACCTATAGAGTTCTTTAATTTGGCAGGATAGGATGGGTTAGCAAAAGGTCCTACTAGTGGGATGTATTAATCTTTCATACCACTTCTTTCTACCATTTCTTTGCTAGGAAGCCTTTTAGTGGGGAGGTTCTGCTTTTATTCATTCAACAAGCAAGTTAATGATCCAGAGTTTTGATTTAGTATGAAGGGGCAGTCTTGAGGTTTGACTTAAGCTGAAAGTGACTTACGTTTGTAACATTTACATAGTACTGACTGTTTGCCAGGCCTGCTGCCAAGTCTTGGGGACGCAAGACACGGTCGTTGCCCCAGAGACTCAAAGCAGCGTCAGCCCCAGGACACACTTACTTTGAGCAATGGTAGAGACTCGTGGGCTCTTGTAAAAATGTAGCCTAAAAATCCAGTGTAAGGTGCCTTATTATGCTGTTTTTCTTCTCTGTATCAATTTGAGAAATTTCTTAATTTGTGCCAAGAAGAAAGACATGGTCTCAACTTAGAGGTCAGGGGAAGTACTACAAAAATGTCTGCTGCCTTCTGCCTTGGGGGAAAGGCATCCACTGCAGCACTGTGTTAAAGCAAAGAAGTCTTCGTTGATGCCAGCTGTCCCCTTGTTGCAGGTCTGAGCTGAGACAGCTCCGGGGCAAGGGTGACTTCCCGGGCTGGCCTCTGTCACAAGTACAGCATTGTTTTTCTCCTGGAAAGCAGGCATTACCCTTTCTTGAAGTGCACAGATCATGTGTTATTATTGCTTTCTAAGTTGACCCTGCTTTATTTGCAAGTTTTTATAAAACCCCAGTATGTGTAGGTCTTTACTATAGAAAATGTCCAAATGGATTAACGAGGGCCAGATATCCTCAACATAAAGCAAAACGTTGTATATCAGTTACTTAGGTCACACGGTATTTTTAGTTTCATGGGTATCTGTTCTAGGTGACCTAAGATTTCAGGCACTGTATTTCAAGTACTAGAGTTCCCTTGTGGTTTCTCCAGAATCAAATTAAAATTACTGAGCGGTCTTTTCCGATGTTTTAAAACTTTCAAAAAAGATAACGTCCCCCCTCTGTAACTGATATGGTCAGGCCTTTCTCATTAAGTGCTGCACCTCCTGTGGATGAGATTGGCTTCTCCTTGGTGGTTCCATCGCTTTCCCATTCTGTTTTGGACTTCAGAATGTTAATCGTATTAAAAAGTGGCAGTCTCGGGAAATGTTTGGCTCTTGCCGTACTTCGGTGGTCTCCTGTATATTCATAATGGAAGGAAATAGTACATTTCAGTTATTGTTAGTGAAAATAAAGATGGAATTTTTTTCCCATCCCAGTTTATGATTCCCTTTGGGGTCCCTGCACCCCAGGTTAAGAGTCCCTGCCCCGGACGGTTGAAAGTGAAGGTCGTGGTGGCATTCTTTTCGTGCAGCGTCTGTGGGTCGCAGGATGTTGCGTCATATGAGTTACCACGGCACGTGTTGTGCTCTGGTTGCAGTCACTGTTCAGTGCACGTGAGAGGTTTCTTTCCTGTGTCCCAGGGTTAACAGCTGTCACCGACAAATGGCCGAGATTGCCGTGAACGCTGTCCTCACTGTGGCCGACATGCGGCGCAGGGACGTGGACTTCGAGCTCATCAAAGTCGAAGGCAAAGTGGGCGGGCGGCTGGAGGACACCAGGCTGATCAAGGGCGTGATCGTGGACAAGGATTTCAGTCACCCGCAGATGCCCAAAGTGAGTCAGCGCCTTCTGCAGCTTCCGGCTTTTCCCTCCGCAGCCCACCGGTTTGTTCATGCGTTTCTGTCTCTCACTGCAGCAAGTGGAAGATGCGAAGATTGCCATCCTCACGTGTCCATTTGAACCGCCGAAACCAAAGACGAAGCATAAGCTGGATGTGACGTCTGTAGAAGATTTTAAAGCCCTTCAGAGATATGAAAAGGAGAAGTTTGAGGAGATGATTCGGCAGGTAAGTCTTACCGTGGCTCTTGGGGAAATTTAAAACTCTGAAAGGATGCAGTTAGTTAGCTCCAGGTAATGAATACATGTGGTGCTGATCTGTATTAATCTTGATATATGTGGCTACAAATAGGGTATTACAAGTATGGGCTGCTTTCCTTTATTTTTTTTTTTAAACCTTATTTTTTGTGTATATAAACTTATTTATCTTTGGCTGCGTTGGGTCTTCGTTGCTTGCGCGGGCTTTTCTCTAGTTGCGGTGAGCGGGGGCTACTCATTGCGGTGGCTTCTCTTGTGGAGCGCGGGCTTCGGTAGTTGTGGCACTCAGTAGTTGTGGCACATGGGCTTAGTGACTCCGCGGCATGTGGGATTTTCCCGGACCAGGGCTCGAACCCGTGTCCCCTGCATTGGCAGGCGGATTCTTAACCACTGTGCCACCAGGGATGCCCCTCCTTTACTTTTAAATTATCAAATGGATAAACATTCACAGTGAGAAAAAAATCAAATGGCACAGAACGGCATAAGGGGGCAGGTCTTTTTTTTTTTTTTTTCCCTTTTTTGCGGTACGCGGGCCTCTCACTGCTATGGCCTCTCCCGCCGCGGAGCACAGGCTCCGGACGTGCAGGCTCAGCGGCCATGGCTCACGGGCCCAGCCGCTCCGCGGCACGGGGGATCCTCCCGGACCGGGGCGTGAACCCGCGTCCCCGGCATCGGCAGGCGGACTCTCAACCACTGCGCCACCAGGGAAGCCCCAGGGGGCAGGTCTTAAAATGGTAACGTGTCTGGGGCGCACGAACGACTCGGCCTGGGGATGGGGAGCTGCACTTTTGATTTCACGTGCTTGTTCTCCTGGACGCAGCTGAGCTAGTGTGTGCCAGGTTTGAACAATTGTAGCGTGGCTCACCACACGTTTGAGACTTCCAGGTACAACTTTTAGACGAAAGAGTTACTGAGTAACCAAGATCAAACCAGAATGCAGTCGGAGTCCTCCCAGTTCATTGCTTAAACAAGTCAAGAGCATTATTTTATAAATCCTTAACTTTCTCTCTGGCTATTAACGTTTTACACGTGCCTGCTTTCCGACGAAACGGTTCCTCTTTTGGGGACTCTGTCCTTGGGAGTTTAAAACACCAGCACTCGGATACATGAACATGGGTCTCTATTAAAACATTATCATAGCAAACAAACTAGAAGCTGTTCCAGTGTTTTTGAGGGGAGGGGGGAACAGTTGAGTTCCTTTATGCTTTCATGGTATATCTCTCTGCTTAGTATATACCAGACACCGTTGTGGGCACTGGGTATATGGCAGTAAACAAAGCAGAGCGCTTGCTCTTGGGGTGCAGAATAAGGGGAAAGCGGGTCGGGGGACTGTTACAGACACTGGTCAGAGGGCCTCTAAGGGCGTGGCATGTGGGCAGAGACCTCAGAGAAGTGAGAGCAGCATGTCTGGGTGAGGAGCTTCCAGGCTGCGGCGAGGTGGGAGCGGGCAGCATGTACAAAGGCCCTGAGGCTGGGAGCAGCAGGCTGAGGGGTTGGGTATGCTGGCAGAGGGTTGTAAATGAAAGCTTGTTATCCGGGCTCTGTCTAGGGTAGCCATGGGAGTGCTGGCCGAGGTGCCCTGCAGGAAAAGAGGACAGGAACCAAGATGCCAGGGGGGTCAGGTGGACCGTGTTGATAGGTGTGCAGGTTGCCAGGAATGCTAACAGGAGTGGTGATGGGGCTGGATGCCAACACTGTCAGGAATGAGAGTGTGACCCAAAGAGGGACGCTGTGGGTGGCCGGGAGAGGCAAGGGCCTCTCCTGTTTGGAGCATGTGGGAGGGAAAATAGCCATTTGAGGAGGAGGCATGGGCACGTTGGTTTTTCAGGGGACAACCGGCGTTCGTTCACAGCAAGAATGGAAAGGAAACATTGCCAAGAAGGAGTTTGGCGATGGGCTGAATTCTAGAGGGCCACTGGAAGGTTCCAGAGGGTCGGGGAAGTGGGGGAGGAGGTGGAGAGCCAGGTGGGTGGGTGGAGACAGGAGTGCAATGGCAGCTGTGGGACACGGCACAGTCCTTACCGCCCGGGGAGGGGTTGACAGTACCGATCACTGCCGCCGCCCCGGGACAAGCCACTTAGCTATTTGTGGGACCGGGGGCGGGGGAAGGTCGTACCAGAATCAGGGTCACCTCTGTTGGCCTGTAAATTAGCCTGTATCTTGTTCCACAGAGGGTAGCCCACTCACGTGCGAAAAGCAAGCTACAGAAAATTGTATCACAAGATTCAATTTTTGTTAAACACACACGAATAAACTGCTTCATAGGTGTTTGTGACAACACAGAGCTGTGGACTTAGGTTTCCCGGGGGCGGGGTTTTGGCCTTGCCGACGTGCCTCGTGTTGCTTCACTTGTAACAGTGGCGTTCACGTGAATTGCTAACGTTTAAAGCTTTGTTTAAAAATGAGGTGATTCCCGTTGATACGTGTTTAATATTTAGAGTTTAGAGCTGACAGAAGGTAGACATTTGGATATTTCTTCTTCTCTTTTCTGTGCACTATTTTAATGTACCCACCTACACACCTAGCTATGTTTCTCACCTTTTTTCAAACAGAAGAGCTCAAGGAGTACTTACTTTTTATTAACATGATTGCGGCATTTCTTTCCCCAGATTAAAGAAACTGGCGCTAACCTGGCCATTTGCCAGTGGGGCTTTGACGACGAAGCAAATCATCTACTCCTTCAGAATAACCTGCCTGCGGTTCGTTGGGTCGGAGGCCCTGAAATCGAGGTAGGAGGCTCCCTGTGAAGAGACTGTGAACACGGGTTGAGCTTACGGCGCGTTTCTGCACGTGAGGCCGCAGTGACCTCGCTCGCCTGCGCTCGGCACACCGTGCCAGGGCTCCACAGATAAGAGGAGGGTGCGCTGGGGGAGAGGAGAACGCTGGAGTCTTTGTCACCGTGTTTATATGTGTTTCTGATGTTTCACGGCACTTGGAAACGCTTTCCCCTCTCCCTGGCTGTCTCGTAGGCGCCCTGAGGCAGGAGCGTAGGCTGCCCACTTCGCTGTCAGCCCCATCAGTACTGAGAGCCATTGCAGACGTGGCCTCGTGGCTGCTCGTGGCGGGGACGGGTGGGGAGCTGAGGGCTGCGCGCAGGGTCATGGCGCCGGGCCGCCCTGCGGCCTGACCGGGACGCCCGGCTCTTCGGAACCTTGTTCAGTGAGACAGGCTTTCGGGGCGGACTTTGAAACCTGGGCCAGGCGGGGGCAGAGGTTCTACTGAACACAGCGCTCGTGGGTCAAGTGTGGCTCCTCCGTGGTCCGGTTTTGAGAGTCCCCGCTCACCAGCCTGGTCTTCCTCCCCCCGGCCCGCGGTCAGCTGATCGCCATCGCCACGGGCGGCCGCATCGTCCCGAGGTTCTCGGAGCTCACGGCCGAGAAGCTGGGCTTTGCGGGTCTTGTGAAGGAGATTTCATTCGGGACCACTAAAGACAAGATGCTGGTCATCGAGCAGTGCAAGAACTCCAGAGCCGTCACCATTTTCATCAGAGGAGGAAATAAGATGGTGAGAACGCAGTTGTGTGTCCTACATTTTTTCAGAATTTGGAATGTGATTTGGCTTTTCCGATAATGTACTTAACTGAGACACAGTTACCTTAAGAAAGATGACAGCATCTTTCTTAGAGGAAGGAATTCCCTGGCGGTCCGGTGGTTAGGACTCAACGCGTTCACTGCCAGGGCCTGGGTTCAGTCCCTGGTCAGGGAACTAAGATCCTGCAAGCCGTGCGGTGCGGCCGGGGAAAAAAAGGACATGTCACGGCGTAAGATGCCGAGGCACACTTGCCTCTCCTCCGTCTCATAGGTAGAAATGGGGAACCTGAGTGGTGACCGTTGGCACGCTCTCCATTCACCAGGAATAGGTTTTTAGTGCGTCAAGATGAGTAAGACTCGTTGTGAGGGTATTTCTTTGTCATTTTTGTTTGACCCCCTTCACTTGGGCATAGGTCCTGGAATGAGTCCCTGGCTGCCCTGTAGTTTGGGTTTTTTTAACTACATTATAGGGAGGAAAAGTAGAACAGATAGAAACCGTCTGGCAAAGAGCCTTCTGGCGCCAGTCTTTGTAACCAAGGATATTGCTGGGGACGAGGTAGGAATATTTCCAGTACCCGGCAAGCACTTAGATTAAACCCCAGGTGCACAGTATTCGGCTCTAAAGTGATTAGACTGTGATCACGTTCACTTAGGCAAAATTGTTTTCCCCAGATCATCGAGGAAGCCAAACGATCCCTGCACGATGCTCTGTGTGTCATCCGGAACCTCATCCGTGACAACCGCGTGGTGTACGGCGGAGGCGCTGCCGAAGTAGCCTGTGCCCTGGCCGTCAGCCAGGAGGCCGACAAGGTGAGCGAGACCGGTCACAGACGGTGCAGCGTGTGCGGCGGGGATGCTAGACCCCAGGCGTCCGATCTGCATCCATTCTCGCGCCCGTGTACTCAAGAGCGAGTTACCACAAACCAGCGTGTCTCAGCCTTTTTCAGACCTTGCAGCCTCAACAGCAAATCTCTGCACTCTTAATGTTACTTGAAATTCAGAATTAATCAGACGTCATACCTGCAGGCACAGCAGGAAGGGCTGACCTGTTCCGACTTCTCACACATGTACCTTCTCGATCCTTATCCTGTAGCGACGTTTTCATAGGACGGCCTGTCCTTAAAATTCTTTGAGTTAGCTTTTCGAAGTACGCGATTTGATTATGTTTCCAAATAGCTGCCGGGGGGGCGTTGGCCAAGTCCGCTGACCGTGACCCTGTGCCTTGCAGTGCCCGACCTTGGAGCAGTACGCCATGCGCGCCTTCGCCGACGCTCTGGAGGTTATCCCCATGGCCCTTGCCGAAAACAGCGGCATGAACCCCATCCAGACTATGACCGAAGTCCGAGCCAAGCAAGTGAAGGAGATGAACCCCGCCCTCGGGATTGACTGTATGCACAGGGGAACAAACGGTGAGGCGCTGTCACCGCCCTGGGGCTGCGGTTCGACTTAGCTTGAAGCATTACATGCTGCGTGTTATCCTGTTGTTTTAAGTACTTAAACACACTTCAGGTATTCAGGTCCTGAATTTTAGAACATTTGATTTAATTACCTCGGGAATTGTTAGACTGCTGGTCTTAGCAACCTAATAACAAAAAGCTGCAGTGCGGTATTTATTCCACAGGTGACTTCCATTTTAGAAAATAATTCCCATCTTACCTTTTTTACACAAATGTCTGTCAGCGTGGGTGCTGTATGACATAAAAATAACTTCCATCTTACCTTTTTTATACAAATGTCTGTCGGCGTGGGTTCTGTATGACCCATAAGACAGCTCTGAAATAGACTTTCGGTTTACAGCTGATGCTGTGGTCGTGTCCCATAAATTCCAGGGTGTTTTATAAATGGGATGTACTGTAACTTCTGCAGCACTCGCATAGTTCATCTGCTGAAAAGGTCGCGCAGCTTTAGCGTGTTGGAACGGTGGTCCTGGCGGTTCCCAGTGATTCCTGTACTGATGGGGCCGTCTCGGGGGTTCTGCAGTCAGTCCTGACCACAGAGTCTCCAGCAGTTGGTGTTTTGTTTTGTTCTGTTTTTACCTAGAACTGTAGGCATATTCTGGGTTTTAGGTTGACAGCGCAAGGAGTAACAGCAGCAACTCCTGTCAGACACATATTTCAGTTCCTTTAACGTGAATGCCCAGGTCTTCGTTGGAGTCACTTTACATTTCAGGCACGGTCACATGGGGCTTACTGTCAGTAAGTGACGGCATTGGGTGCGCCGTGGGATGAGGGGTCACTGAGCGATTCCCCCTTCGGCAGGTCACCGAGAAACTCGGCCTGTGGTTGAGGAGGCCCTGTCCCCACAGCTCTCTGGTAACCAGGCTCACATTCCGGAATGTCCTGGGAAGTATATTCTTCTGAAAATATAACCAGGACTAGTGGCTTCCAAATTTGTGTTTCTTAAGTTTTACTCTGATTTCATAAATTGGAGCCAGGTATTAGTAATAAATATGTATGCTGTTTTATAGTAATTTATCTGTGTTTTTCAGATATGAAACAACAACACGTCATAGAAACCTTGATTGGCAAAAAGCAACAGATCTCTCTTGCGACACAAATGGTTAGAATGATTTTGAAGATTGATGACATCCGTAAGCCTGGAGAATCTGAAGAATAAAAAAAGAATTTAGAATAAAATGTAGAAGTAAGATCCACTACCGCGATTAAATAAATGGGTGTCTTGTGATGCATCTACGGTTATTTATTCCTATGTCCTTTATTAGACACTGTAGGTGCTATAACAACAGTAGCTGTTTGGTAGCAATCGTTTCACTTGTTCAGAGACATGAAACTGTAGAGATGTGACCGCACAGGTTTTTGTATTTGTTATTAAAGGGAACTCTAAACAGCCTTTACATTCTGCTCTTCAAGTTAAGAAACATTCACTGTAACATTCATCAAATGCCTTAATTGAAGGGGTTTGAGTTGATTTTTTTTCTTCTTTTTCTTTTAATAAGCCGTAGGACCTGTATTTAACAGCTTTAAATGTTCAGTTTGTTCTCAAGATTTATTTTAACATTGAGGAATTATGGGCTTGGTCCTAGTTATTTAAATGCTGCATCTGTGTAAATGGGTGGATCTTTGACTGTAGAGACCCATCAGAGGTTAGTATCCACCAAACGATTGTGGGACGTCTTAACGTGCTTTTAGGTTACACCGACGTGTGCTAGGGCATTATTACCGCGCTACTGAGACCGCGTTAACGGCGTAAGCTTCCCGTAGTCCCCTTGGCGTTATCCTGCCCTGGCCCCACCCTAAGCGCAGGCCAGCATGTGTACAGAGAAGGCCAGAGTGGGCGCAGACTCCTGCACCACCTGCAGGTGCTCAGAAGGGCGATTCAGAACCCTGTTGGGGTTTTCTTATCAGAGGAACAGAACGAGTGGAGGTTAGAGTGAAATGTAGAAAAATGAGTTAAGTGGGAGGAAATACCTTGTAGTGACCATGTATGAGTAGATTGGTATTGAATTAATTCTGCTTATTAAAATAATACTGGCCAACAGAGACATAGCCCTTACCAAAGGCCAAGGTGTGTTCTGAGAACTTTACCTGTTCTCACCACCTTGTAAAGGAGACAGGTTTCTTTTTATTCACATCCTACAGGTGAGTTTTGATCATCTGCCAGCCTCTTCTGGCCAGTACGTGGTAGAGCCTAGTCAAACCCTGGCAATCTAACTCGAGAGTTCCCCTCTCCGCTGTGCTATTTTGCCCCCATTGGCTTGAGTTTGGTTCTCCAAAAGGATGTTTCTTAGAGAATCACGATGATAAAGTTCACTCTTGTGCCACCAGGGGGAGAGGATTTGGACCAGTCAGGTTCCATAGAATTAGGAAACGATCCAGGCTTCTCCTGGGGACCTGGGTGCTGACCAGTCCTAACTATTGGGTCGTTGTGTTTTCTCTACGTTAATGCATTGGTGGTTTCACTAGGAAGCGTAGTAGTAAGCGCCAATGTCATTCATCCTAATGAACATACAACCTGATACATATTTCATCATGAAATGGATTGTGAAGTGGCACTATTATCACTTAACCCCACTGCTTTCTGGGCGCAGCGTCAGAACGCGTCAAGGTTGGGGTCGAGTCAGACTTGGACCCACTTAGATGAATATCTTGACCTACTAGTTCAGATGAGTTGATTGACAAGGGTGGATTCTAGCCTATAAAGAACATACAGCAGCTTGCTTTGGACCAGTCTTACAAGAAGGGCTTTGTGGTTGAATGAAAAGAGCTACCAAACCACTCCTCCGAAGAGTGGACCTCACAGATGTTTCTGCTGGGTTCGGTTGAGAGAAACTATGTGGCTTATGAACAAACTCGTAGACATGTTGTTTCACAAGCTTTTGAGTTTTTCCGGTAAAAGCACCTCTTCAGGGTACCATGTTACCTTTTATCTTCCAGTTCCAAACGGCTTGTTGAGTTTATATGCCCTGTATTGTAGCCGACCCCGTGTGTATCAAGAGCACACACCTCATCCTGTGTGTATCGAGCAGTGAAGGCACTTGACCCTGAAGCCGGATTCCCACGCAGGGCCCAACATGGTCCTGTTGGTTCCCAGTTCCTGCACTTGCGGCTTTATTCAGTGTCTTTGTTTGTTTGTCCTTCCGTTTGTTTTGTTTTTTGGCTGCACCGTGCAGCTTACGGGATCTTAGTTCCCAACCGGGGATCGAGCCCGGGCCCCAGCAATGAAGGCGCCAAGTCCTAGCACTGGGCCACCAGGGAATTCCCTATTCGATGTTTGTTAGGTGGCCTGGTCTTTAATTATAAACAACCACTCAAAAATACAAAAGCGGGCTTCCCTGGTGGCGCGGTGGTTGAGAGTCCGCCTGCCGATGCAGGGGACACGGATTCGTGCCCCGGTCCGGGAGGATCCCACATGCCGCGGAGCGGCTGGGCCCGTGAGCCGTGGCCGCTGAGCCTGCGCGTCCGGAGCCTGTGCTCCGCAACGGGAGAGGCCACAGCAGTGAGAGGCCCGCGTACCGCAAAAAAAAAAAAAAAAAAAAAAGAAAAACAAATGCTTCTGCAGGGGCTGAGAGGCTGGTGGGTTGTATGTGACCGAATGTCTTTAATCCTTTCTTTCTCTGTTCGTGGTGAAACAGCTCCACTAAAGGGGGAGGAATGGAAGTTACAAAGTAACAAATAAATGAACTACTACTAGGCGTGGAGAAGTGTTTCTGCATTTCAGGTGCTTCTTGGGGGTAGCCGGGCAGACGGGGGTCATCTGAAGCGCCAGGAAAGAGGGCACCAAAGACAGGTGGCTCCTTGGGGAGCGTTGAAGGTCAGGGAGAGGGGAACGCAGTGGCAGCAGCGAGGGCACCTGGATCATGCTGGGTCCTGAGTGCTGTTGTAACGTCTTACGTAGGTGATAACAGCGGTTTTCAAGGGGCTGTGAGGTCAACACTAGTTTCTCGCTAAGAGCTGATTTGCCTTTTTCACCGGGTTGACAGTTGCACTGATGGTGCAAAAGCAGTGACGGGTAAAACTCAAGTGAGCGGGGATCACGTGGTGGTGCCGGAAGCTATATTCCTCACCACCACCCGCCTAGAAAGCCGCTGTCACTGAAGGGTGACCTCGAAGCAGTGCCCGCCACCGAGTCATCAGATTCCGGCCCCTGAGTACACGGCGTCTCGGTGCTCGCTCGACAGCAAGTGTGGGAAGCACCTCACGTGACAGGCATGGCGGCCGCCTCAGCTGGACCGGCCCCTCCCCGTGGACACCGTCTTTACTTAAATGTGGCTGACAGCCGGTTACTCACACGTGTGCGTGACAGACGGCTGCTCAGAAATGAATTGTGACCCTGTCACTTCAGTGGAACTCCTACAACAAAAGTACCGTAGTCCGGGTGGCTTAGACAACACAGTTCTGGAGGCTGGCAGTCCAAGATCAAGGTGCCGACGGGCCCGGTGTCTGGCGAGAGCGCTTGTAGGCGGCAGCCACCTGCTCACTGTGTCCTCAGTGGCTCCGGGAGGGTCTCTGGGGTCTCCCTCCTTCAACCGCCCCGCCCCCCCCCGCCCCCCCACCAGCAACGACTGATGGTATTTGTGCATGGCTCAGTTAGCTAGTATTTTGCAATCATCAGTATATTACGTCTCGTTCTTGTGTAGGTGGACCAACGTAACAGAATGAAAAGTTGATTGAAACTACCACTTGTTCTCTTTTGGAAGAGACTAAAACAGAGTATGCACTGTTTTCCAACTACTGAACATATCGATGTGGCCAGACTCTACATTGCACTGAACTGAATGTGTTAGAAGCAGATGTGAGAACCCACTGTCCTCCGTTAAGAGAGACATTGAGATTTGCAGAAGTGGAAAACAGTGCCACTCTTCTTTTTTTGTTTTGGAAAATAGAAAAAGTGTATATTAACGTGTGTTCATTATTATTTTAAAATAAATATTTGCCTTAATTTTTTAGTTTTGTTTTCTAACACACTAAATGCCAACAGGTGTGACTGACAAAAACATAAGCTCTTGGGAGGAGGGGGGAGGGTCCTCAATAAGTTTTCAAGCGCATACAGGGATCTTGAGATCGAAACGTTTGAGAATTACTGCATTAGCACCTTAAATTCTCGTTTAATGCCGGCCATTGCCAAGAGAGGCTGCACAGTTTGCACTGTTCACTCACTGAAGTCAACTCAGGTTTATACAGCGCTGAAAATCTGCACTTACCGAGACTTTCCGTATGATCTTGACTCGTTTCAAGGGCGGGTGAAGCCGGTAGTGTGAACTTCCGGCTTCTGCGCTCCCACAGATGCTCATCTTGGCAGCCCCTCCACCCCCCTCCCGGTGGCAGGCAGGATTCCAAACCAGGGTTCAGTCTGGGTATGCAGTCATCCGGTCAGACGCTGATCTAGGTGCAGCTGTGAAGGGACTTTGCAGCCGGCCTGAAGTACTAGTCAGCTGACCTTAAGGGGGAGGTGATGCAGATGAGCCCGCGTCATCACAGGAGCCCTCCATGGTCACAGAAGGGAGGTGCAGGTGAGAAGGACTGGGTGCCCCGCTGCTGGCCCTGAGATGCGGGGACCGTGCGCAGGCCCCGAAGACAGGCCTGAAGGGGCCGAGGAAGGAAACGGGGCCTCGGTCCCGAACTGCAAGGGACAGCTGTGGCAGAAACTGGGGTGCACACTTGGCCCTTGAACAACACGGGTTAGGGGTGCCGCCCACCTGTGCAGGTGACGACCCCTGAGTGACTTACAGCCGGCCCTTTGGCCCTCCATACACTCGGTTCCACATCCAAGGATTCAACCGGCTGCGAATCGTGTAGCGCCGCAGTGTTTACTGCTGGAAAATATCCCCCTGCAAGTGGAGGCATGCAGTCCAGGCCTGTTGTTCAAGGGTCAGCTGTATTTGGAAGTGGATCCTTCCCAGACCTGAAGGGAGCCTAACAAGCCAGCAGCTGGACTTGGGCCTCGTGAGACCCAGAGCAGAAAAAACAGCTGAGCCGACGGAATGATACCTTTGTCTTTAAGCCACAAAGTTTGTGATCATCTGTCACAGCAGCAGTAGGAAACCCATACACCCCTGTCGTGTGTGGTGGGGGGGGTTACCCTAGATTCCATCTCCTCTCAAGCTTGCTTCCTCAGTTCCCCATCTCGGGTAGTCACGAGTGAGCCGCGCCAACACGTGGCCCTTTCTGGGCACCCGACAGGATCGCGCTTCCAGATTCTGTGACCAGCGGGGCCACGTGAGCAGCTCAGGCCAGTGAGGGGAGAGAAGCATCACTTCCAGGCCAGAGCGTTGACTAGCCATGCAGGGCCCTCCAGGTGCTCTCCTCTCAGCACAGCCAGGTGCGTCATTCCAGGCGGCCACTCCAGCCTGGCCCCCTGGAGGGACAGTGATGGGAGCCCCCTCCAGCAGCCGTGGGCATGGAGCGGGAGTGAGTCAGGGCTCTTGGACAGGTTCACCCTGAGAGCTGAGGTCCCCCTGCCTGACAGAACCTCTCCGCTGCACCTTCAGCCCCCTCGCACCTTCCACCAAGTAGCTCCCCTTAAAAAGCAGAACAAGTCAGGCCCCTCTGGGTCCTGAGGGCTGGGCTCTTCCCGCGCGCCTCTCATTTTCTCTACAGCCAGCCTGGTTCCCCGCGCCCTCTCACCTCCTCTCCACTCCTCACCCACCGCTGCCCGGCCCCTGGCCCAGCCCGGGAAAAACAACCAGCCCGCACCCCTTCCCGGGGCCTCTGCAGGCCCAGCGACCACGGAAGATGAGGGGCGGCTCCCTGAGGCCGCCCGGATCTCCTTGCTCCCCGGCTTCCAGACGAGAAATTGCCCCGATTTCCCTCCCGGAGCCCCAGCCCTGACAAGAAACGGCCCCCAGTCAGCCATGCACGTTGGGTCCTCCACCAGGACCCAAGCCGGCCCCCTCCCCGCAGCCCCACCTGATGCGAGCCTCCTGCAGGGCCGGCCCGGTGGGGAAAAAGGTAGCCCTGCAGCGTCTGCAGCGCCTGCGGGCCAGCGGGAGGGACGGCTACCTGCTCCAGTCGTGAGCACTTGGCCAGGTAGAGGGATCCTCTGGGCCGGGACTGAGAAGGACGACCGCTGGGCTGTCACGTGGGGCATGACGGGGTTGACAAGCATCAGCAGAATGCAGCTACGGCATGTGAAGTGGCTTGACCAGCGCAGACAAGCACGCCCCCTGCGGTTCCCACCCGCCACCCATGGTGACTGAGGGCTTGACTTGTGAGGGCTACTGAGGAGCTGGGGCTTCGATTTGATTTGATTTTAATTAACTTAAATGTAAAAACTGACACTGTACCCTTGACACCACCCTCCTGGTTGAACACAGGAGAGGTGTGTGATGCCACCGCAGCCCCAGGGACCCGAAAATGTCAGTGTCTGAAACACCACTGCCTAGCAGACAGCTGGATGGCAACTCTCATCCATCGTTTTTTATTAGCTTTTAGAAAAAGCCACAAATTCAAAACCTCAAAAATTAAGTCTTTAGCTTGATATGATTAGGTCAGTCATTAAAACCCTATTTTAATCTCAAAATTTCTCATAGTGCAATATATGAACATGACAAATTCATCTGTATTAAGACAGAGATAAAAGTCCAAGTAAGGTGGGCTTTACCTGAGTTTACATCTCAGGCTCTTCACGGTTTTGCCAAATTATTCGTTTTAGAGGATGTGCTCAGTTCAAGGCCGGAAGGCCATACCCGAGCTGTGAGCTGGTCCCTGGATAGCTCTGGGTTTTTTACTAATAGTTAGGACATTACTCTACCATCCAAATTCTTCAGGTCCTGACCTGTTGTTAAAATTTTTATTTATGCACATGTTAAAGGTTAAAGTATTTCATACATTAACTTTTCCTACTGAATTTGTGTTTCAGATGAATTTCAGGATTCTTTGATTCATCTTCTGTAAAGTGAAAATGAAATCAAATGATCTAAGCATTTCAAAGCAAACTTCTGGATGCGAGCTATTTTGAGAAAGTTTCCCCTTGGCCTCCTTGGCTACACGTACTTGTTCAGCCACTCGAGCAAGCTCCTTCTCGCCTCATCAATATAGGGCTTGTCTTCAGGAGAACAATCTTCTCTCTTGCGATGCACGAACCCGTGCGTTTGCCCAGAAAACGTTTTAATTTGATATTCCACTTTGCAGTTTTCTTTCAACTTCTGAGTCAGCAAAGAGACCTGGTTGGCAAAAGATTTCATGATGATAGGACTTTCACCCTCTAGCAATATTTTCCATTCTCCAAATCCCTGAATGCTCATCAAAGAGCTTTAACATCTGTGCTTTAAATTAAGTTCCATAGCTATCATGAATTTCTCACTTTTAATTTTACAACCGGCACAGCCCTCACCTCTGGCAAAGGAGAGAATTCAGAGCGATATAAAAATGATACATCAGGGGACTTCCCTGGTGGTGCAGTGGTTAAGACTCCGTGCTCCCAATGCAGGGGGCCCAGGTTCGATCCCTGGTCAGGGAACTAGATCTCACATGCATGCTGCAACTAAGGAGCCCACATGCCACAACTAAGACCCGGTGCAACCAACTAAAAAGAAATAAATTAAATACTTTTTAAAAAGATACATCATCAATTATTTGAAATTGTATTAATATATTTATATATTATTCAATATATACTTCAATCTATTTGCATATACCATATTCAATGTATTCAATAGATTCAAATATAAGTTGTTTAAAACATATCAATAAAATGTATCAGTTATGAATAACAACAGTAATTTCTAAACAACTGCTTTTGAACCACAGTTTCGGTCTGCTTTTTCCTTATCAACATACTGGGTTTAACATAGCTGTGTCTTCACTACTATATATAAAATAGATAACCAACAAGGACCTACTGTATAGCACAGGGAACTCTACTCCATATTTTGTAATAACCTATAAGGGAAAAGAATCTGAAAAAGAATGGATATATACATATACATATATATGTATATATATATATATTTTATGTATAACCGAATCACTATGCCGTACGCCTGAAACTAACACGACATGGTAAATCAACTATACTTCAATAAAAAATTTTTTTAATTAAAAAAACAAAAACAGCTGTGTCTTTAAGGACAGAGATGTTACGATAACTCACGGGTTCCACGCGGAGGGGGCACGGGCAGGGAAGTAACCAGCCATCCAGCCATGGCAGCAGCACTTAGGGGGTTACAGTCCCCCTCAAAGCCCCCGATAAAACACACCTTTAAAACTTTAATGTTGAAACATATTTGGAGCAACAAATGAATCCTTCGGGATGTTTTCCCCAAAATGTCAGGTCCCGCTATTAAACACAGAGACGAGAAGAGTTAAGATGCCAACTTACCTGCTCAAGAGGAATCACAGCATCGTTTTCAGCAAAAATGAACAACGTGGGGTTCTTTAAATTGTACACGTCTTCAGAGTCTTTGATGATGCCTGGAGAATGGGGGCGGGACAGGGACACAGGGTATGACTCCCGTACATGTGCCACAGAAAACGACGTGAGTTAGATTTTTCAAAGGAAAACATGTGCTTTGGGGGTTTTGTGTCTCTTCTTTTTAGCAATTCCACAAAAGTGGCCTGGTCTATAAAACTGGGCTCAAAGAGAAGGTTACTGAGTCTGAGCTCCCTTCTCTCTACCTCACTCACCAGGAATCAGGCCATTAAATGATGGCTGTAGACTCGGCCGGCTGCTTGGCAGGTAAAAGATACAGAGCAGCCTGAAAAATGCTCTCTCTTGGGACGTGCCTTCATTTACCAAGAGGTGATAACTTTCTAATCTGGACCATCCGACCACCGCTGTTCTGGAAGTTTCTCACGGTTTACTCTTCCACAAAAGTGGCCTGGTCTATAAAACTGGGCTCAAAGAGAAGGTTACTGAGTCTGAGCTCCCTTCTCTCTACCTCACTCACCAGGAATCAGGCCATTAAATGATGGCTGTAGACTTGGCCGGCTGCTTGGCAGGTAAAGATACGGAGCAGCCTGAAAAATGCTCCCTCTTGGGATGTGCCTTCATTTACCAAGAGGTGATAACTTTCTAATCTGGACCATCTGACCACCACTGTTCTGGAAGTTTCTCACGGTTTACTCAAGCCCCAAGGTTCTGACGTCAGTGTTTGACGGGGTATTTGTGCACAGAGGAGACCACGTGTGTGAAGTCCCTGGGCATGGCAGCGGGTCCCAGCAGGTCATTCATAATAATTAGTTTTCATCCTTCTAAAGTGCCTTCAGAATTTTAGAGATCATTTAGTCAAAAGCACGTTGGACTTTGGGAATTCAGACAACTTTGAGTGTGCCCACTCCTATAGGAAAAAAAGTAAAAGTTTCAAACTCCACTGTCATTCTGAGATGAGAGGAGTTCTAAAGAAAAGATTATTCTGGGCTTCCCTGGTGGCGCAGTGGTTGGGAGTCCGCCTGCCAATGCAGGGGACATGGGTTCGCTCCCTGGTCCGGGAAGATCCCACATGCTGTACAGCGGCTGGGCCCGTGAGCCACAACTACTGAGCCTGCGCTCTAGAGCCCACAAGCCACAACTATTGAGACCGCGTGCCACAACTACTGAGCCTGCAAGCCACAACTACTGAGCCCACGTGCCACAACTACCAAAGCCGGCGCGCCTAGAGTCTGTGCCGCGCAGCAAGAGAAGCCACCGCAACGAGAAGCCCGCGCACCGCAATGAAGAGCAGCCCCGGCTCGCCGCAACTAGAGAAAGCCTGCAGGCAGCAACGAAGCCCCAACGCAGCCAAAAGTAAATAAATGAATTTATTTTAAAAAAGAAAAGATTATTCTGGCACTTGTCAAAGACGGTAAGGAAGATTTTATTCGAGGCGACCATGGCAATGAGGGTTTGCAGTGAGGGAGGGACACCAGACTCAACCCCAAATGCGAGGACAAGTAGGATTTACCACCAAGGAGCAGGATGGGGGCCGGTGGATGGAAAATTACTAAGGAATCATCGGGGTACGGGGATTCTGGCCAGACAATATTTGACAAAGCCTTTGCTGAAGGCAGGCCAGGGTGACAAGGCATCGGTGGGGGGGGGACATGAGGAACTTGATCACATATCAAGGGTGGGGAGTTCTCGCTAAACTGACCCAGTGGGTCAAGGAGAGAGTCCAAGGTCGGGACCTACTCAGAAAGAGGACTCACAGCGGAGCCTGACTCAAGGGTGGTCACAGAGACTCCCAGTCAGGACGGAGGAGAAAAAATTGTTTTCCGTTTCCTTAGCAAAGCCAAGTAACCCGGAGAGCCTCCCCTTAGCTGCAACTCCTCTCTAGAATGCAGGGAGCCACGGGCAAGAGGGCCACGCTTTCCAACCTATTCCGTGAAGGCCACGTTAGGTGGCTGCACAGCGCTTTGAGGCCCCTGGGCTCCAAGTCCCGCCCGGCTCCGCAGTCGCGCACTGCGCAGCGGCGGCCACGAGGGGGCGCCGGCGAGCAGTCCACTCCGGAGCGCCTTGTGCTAATTCACACAAAGGCGCCGCGAGGGCGGCCAGCCCCATTGTGCACAGCGGCACCTGGCAGCTTGCTACTGCCTTTGAGTAAGTAAACAGGTGAAAGGGTTTTTTTAATGCTAAAAGTAAGTGAAAATACCGCAGTGAGGAACCATTAAGCCAAATAAGAATCATTAGTATAACTGTTGGATATACTATCATGAAAGAAAGCCCAGGTCGGATGTTTCCATATCCTCACTTAGTAACCATTTCTATACACAGATATAATGTTCTTATGTCATTGGTGTGATGCATTTGGTTTGTTTGGATGAAATGTTTATGTTGCTATTTACATTTTAGAGTGGGTTTTCCCTTTCCCTCTTTTCACATATATACACATATATGCATGTGTATATATTGTATGTGTGTGTGTGTGTGTGTGTGTGTGTGTAGGACTGCACGCATGCATGAGTAGTTGAGAATCAGTCATATCTTGGAAAAATCTTTTCACAGCTATTGCTCATAAAAATATTGCTTGATATTAACCATTATCACAGAAAGAAAGTTATCTCCTTCACCCTAGGTTAAGAAATCGAGACCTCAGATTAGGGGATTTTCCCAAAGGCACAGACAGGACCCGGGTTCCCTCTGGTTAGATATTACATACTTCCGCCTCCACCTTCGATTTTTAAAACCAATTCCTTAAGATAGGCCATCTCTGCTCCACTGGAGTTTGTTACACCAGGACCCTCAGTTTGGGAAGAGGCTCGTGGCCTTTGTCACTCAACCCCTCCTCCCGTTTTCATTATGTAAAAATGCACAAGGCAGATTTACCGTAGATGGACACCCCTGCCCTGAGTTCTGGGTATTTCATCATCATGTGATGGACAGCAACTCCACCCCAGCAGAATCCCACGACACCAATTTTCTTGGCATGACAACGTTGTTTCAGATACTTCAAGACCGCGTCAACTTCTCTAGAATGAAAGAAAAGTTATTCAAGGGGAATTCCCCGGTGGTCCAGGGGTTAGGACTCTGCACTTTCACTGCCAGAGCCCGGGTTCAATCCCTGGTGGGGGAACTAAGATCCAGCAAGCTTCTGGCACAGCCAAAAGAAAAAAAAACAGAGGTATTTTGTGTCCCCTTGAAAGTACACTGAGCAGCAAGCACCAGTGGTAACAGGGCTTTTCTCAGCAGCTGTTCCTTGAGGTTCTGAGGTTTCAGAGCTCCGTCCTCACCACCTCCTGCCCGGGTGACGAGTAACAAGTGACATCTCTCCCCAGCAAGTCTCCCTGCCAAGCCCAGCCTCTTCCAACCACCTGACAGGGTGGCACAAATCAGACCATCTTGAGTGACAGCCTTCCACAGCCTCAGGATAGATCAAGGCCCAAGGCCACAGCACGGCTCTAGGGCTTGATCCCAAGATCCGGCCCCAGGGAGCTCCTCCATCTCCGCTCTCTCAACAGGGCCCAGCCTCAGCCAGGAGGCAGCTCCCCAGCTCTGTCTGACTCAGCACATTCCATCCCCCTCCCAGACACCCTAACTCTGCATCGCCTGTTTCCTCCCATGCCCAAAGAGCACAGCAGTATTTGGAAAGCCACGAGGAAGAGGCAAGCCCAAGGGGACGGGGAACAGTGGCTCTGGCCTGGCAAATGGTTCATTTGCAAATGGGTTGTCTGGAACTCATACAGCTTCTGCAACTAGAAGCACGATGCCAAAATGGAGGTAGTGCTGCAAGGCCAGCCCGGAAAGTTCTGCTGGATCTGATAAGGAAGACACGCTGTCTGTTTGCAAGTAAGAAAAAAAAAAAAAAGAGAGAGAAAGCAATTCTATTGCACGTTCTTTTTCTTTTAATCGTTAAGATATCTTTGAACACATTTAAACATATGTATCATACCATTCTGTGTGCAAGTAGTTATTTTCATAATCTTAGAAGAGCTGTAATTAAGTAATTCTGCAAAATAAAATGGAATAAGGAGTAGTTTTTGGAACTCATACAGCTTCTGCAACTAGAAGCACGATGCCAAAATGGAGGTAGTGCTGCAAGCCCAGCCCGGAAAGTTCTGCTGGATCTGATAAGGAAGACATGCTGTCTGTTTGCAAGTAAGAAAAAAAAAAAAAGAGAGAGAAAGCAATTCTATTGCACGTTCTTTTTCTTTTAATCGTTAAGATATCTTTGAACACATTTAAACATATGTATCATACCATTCTGTGTGCAAGTAGTTATTTTCATAATCTTAGAAGAGCTGTAATTAAGTAATTCTGCAAAATAAAATGGAATAAGGAATAGTTTTTGTCATTTTGGTTTTTCAGTTTTTCTCGAATGCTTTGATCTTAAGAATAACTGCCTTAACTGGAGGGGACAAGAAGGAAGAGGGCATTTCTATAAACGTTCTTTAACCGACTCGAGTGAACCTATCTTGGCTTTTGTTGCTGAGTATACTCCCCACTTTCCTGGGAACACCAGAACTTAGCTTTGGATGAACCTCCCTTCCCCATGCTCGGTCCATATACTTTGGGGGGCTCAGTTCCAGGAGGGGAGTATGTGGCTCTGGCCTTGCCAATCACAGCATAGCAATCTCTACACACAATGATTGGTTCAAGGATGGACTTGTGACCCAGTCATAACCATCAGGACAAAACGAGAATTTTGCTGGGTTGCTGGGAAAGGAGCCAATGGGAGGCTGGAGCTGCTGCAGCCATCTTGCCACCCAGAGGCAAACGCTGCCTGACAATGGAGCCAGCATCAGACAAGGGTGCTGCGGGATGTTGGGAGGTCGAATCCTGGGGATACCTTCTGAGCTATAGACCAACCTCTGCTTGAAGCCAGAAATTACCTATTTTCAGTAATATAAGCCAATAAATTTCATGACTGCTTAAGCAGTAAGCATTCAAGATGGGTTTTCTTTCAAACAAAAGATACTTGACTAGACACAAGGACTTCAGTCTAATTTCCAAGTTAGTGTCTCCATTTCATGTCTCATTTTGATTTAAAAGGTGTGGCTCTCCTTATCCCCTGTGGAGAGGTACCTCTGGGCGGCTCTAATGCCCGCCAGAAAGGATCACCCCGATTTGCGCTCACAAAAAGAAGGCAGCCCCACACGGCTCTTCCTCAAAATGTCCCAACTATTCCCCTCCACGCAAAGCTGAATTTCATATTCACATCACAGGCTCTCTGGTTCTCTTGTGTTTCTACTTGCATTTTACTCGTAACTTCCTGCTTCGTTTTGCTTTTCCTGGGCTTGCAGCCTGAGTCCCTGGGAGGGGGGCCTGGAACTGGATAAAGGTGGGGAAGTGGGGTCCCCAGTAATCTCAGAGTCCACCCTGGGGAAGCGAAGGGAGGAAGCAGGGCAGAGAGAGAAGCTGGGCTGTGGTGTGGCCTCCACAAAAGCCTCAACCGGGGCACCTGGAGCTGGGGCGGCGCCCGACTGGGGGTGAAGGAGCCGGGCCTCCACACCCCTGCAGTGAGACTCCCCAGGGTGGGACTTAAGACAAGGCGCTTCACACCTCCCGCCGCCAGCAAGACCCCGAGGTTCCTACTTGCTGACAGCCCAGCAAGCTGGGAGCCCCCAGGGCAGCCTGCAGCGTCTCCCTGGTCTGATGGACTGTGCAGAGACCCGAGGGAGACGCTGGCCTGAGCCGCGGAGCACTGCTGCCCCGCACAGGCCTGCGGAGAGAGGGTGGCCAGAGCGCAGGAGAGTCTGGCCCGGGGGTATGCGGGGGGAGGTGAGGCCCAGGAGCCGCACTCGGCGGAGGCAGAGGCCCCTGCGGGCCGTGGACAGAGGTCTGCCCGGGGTCCGCCAGCTCAGGAGCTGGAGGGGCCAGCAGCCCTGGAGTCAGCTCGGGAGGAGCAGAGAGTTCCAGGGACCAAGAGGCCACAGGCAGAGGGCCGTGTTATCAGCAGCTGCCCCAACCTGGGCTTGGGGGACAGCTTATCAAACACGAGGCTCACGTGCGTGACGGGAGGACGTCCGACGATGGGAGAGGACAGCGTTCGGGAGGGTGCCTGGTCACGGTGAGTCGGGGGCTAGGGCTGGGGGACCCCTCTGCCCTGGGCTCAGGTTTTCTTGTTCAGGAGGAGCTTGGCACTAGAGAACATCCCTGCCTCTTTCCCAGCGCCATCCTTATTCCTCCAGACAAAGAAGAGGGGAGCTGAGTGGCAGCTGAGCCCTCTGGTCCTTGCTTCTGGACGGGCTGGAGCCAATTGAATAAAAGGCTGCAGTCCTGGGGGATCCCCCCCTTTTCTTCCAACAGTTCCCTGGACCCTGGCAAGACCGCAGTCCTGGTCTGGTGGGTCTGGTCTAAAGACCCAGTTTCCCCGAGGCGGCGGGTGGGAGGGTGGCGTTTTTGGGGGGAGGGGATGGCACTTGGGGCCTCAGTTTCCTATCAGCGGAGTGGAAGTGGGGCTGACGTGTCCTCTAGTCTCTCTTCTCTGCCTGTTGTTTCAACTGGTTCTGCAACCAGAGGGGAGCGAGGGAGTGTTGATCTATGGACCCCTATGGCCCAACTGTCAAGGAAAATGGGACCCCCAGGTACTTCAAGGAAGCTCTCTCAGCATCGGTGCCACGAAGCATTTCCCAGAGAGGAAAGCAAGTGAACTTACTGGCCAGCAGGGTACTTGTTGGTTTCTTACCACCCCTCCTCTGCAAAGACTGTGCTAAACGAAATCGGTTTCCTTCACGCCTCAGGAAGGACTCTGTGAGCCGTGGCCTCTGAGGTCGTACACGGCGGGAGGGCGGGCAGGTGGGTGGGTGACCGAGGAAGCCGGACCCTCCTCTCCCTCCTGCCTCTCGTTCCCGGGGCCCTGGGGCGCCACCAAGACAGCCACGCTGGCTGGTAAGGTACTTGGGACTTACTTATCGATCTTTCTGGCATCTCTTGTCTTCAGCCACTCCGGGAAGGTGGACCAGTCCCCTGAGGGGGGCCACGGCTCCTGCCCTACAAAGAAGTCTGGAACCATGGTTCTGTAAAATAGGGACATTCATCCTTCTTAGTTTCAGAGCTGTTGGGACTCCATATTTGCTTCTGCTCATTAAGAACTTGTCACGTTGGCGGTTCTGGACCACAGGAGAAGAAAGGTAGTGGTCACAAGGGCCAGCTGTGATCGCAGCAAAGAGGCCAGCTGGCTCCAGGCCAGAGCATCTCGGATTTCACGACCGAAGGTGCAGGGCCTCTGGCAGCCGGCCGAGAGCGCAGCCCATCTGAAATGCCGAGGCCTCGGCCGTGCACACTCCCCGCTAGCTGTGACACCCAGGACGAGGGTTCCCGGGCGGCCAGGGCCTGGGCGGGTGGACACAGGCTCCCCTCCTGCCCCGAGGAGTGGTACCTCTCAGCTGGCCTTCCGCATTAGCCTCGGGCCAGAGGGCACACCTGGGGAGCGGCCCAGTCACCGTGACCAAGCAGTTTCCCAACCTCCACCCAGGACGCCAACAGGGCACAAAGTCCTGCCCGGAGGGTTTGGTCTCATGCAGGCTCTAAAAGGGGCCGCGGAGCAGACAAGCCAGCTTGCGGGGTCCACGTCAACCTTCCTTCCGCATCACCCCAGGGTGGGGCAACGCGGCCCCCGCCAGAGAGCCGGTTCCTGAAGTAAAGGTCACGGCCATGGACGGAGGAACACAACCTCTCCTGCAGGGGCGCGAACAACACTGACATCTGGGTCAGAAGAATCTAAGTTCAGGTCCCAGTACCGCCCCATTCTGCCCTGAAACCTTAACAAGTCACTTCGTCACTTTTAGCCTCTTTTTCTTGATGATCTAACAGAGCCGTGCACCCTCAGAGGATTATTCTGAAGGCAAAACACTTAGATAAGGGTGAGAGGCTTTGGAAGTCACAGGCATCTTTACTCATTTTCATGTTCTGTCTCCAGCTAATGGACCCACCCAAGACAACAGAAGCCACCGTCCCATCCAATCTCCTCGCTGCAGCAGGTGACCTGGGGCAACTGAGACCTCTGCCTTCATGCCCCGGTTTCCTAGCCATCAAAATGGGAACAGTGACAGCCCCACCTCGTCGGGGTTGTTGGAAGGATGAAAGGCAGTTACCCCAGGAACGCCCTGGTGCTGGGTCTGGCGGAGCCAGGAAGCAGTCAGGGCTGGCTATTGTTTTTATTACTGGTATTGCCCCTGGAAAGTTAAGTTGCCTCATCTACAAGAAGAAACGTGAGGGCATGAAAAAGGGCAAAATCAAGTGGACGTCCTCCTTCCAGTCAACAGGAGATTGCATCACACGGCAGTGGGTGTGCTTCCTTTAAATGCGTTTCTCCTTGCAGGAAAACGAGATAGGTGCACGCTTTGGTTTTCAGGTCCTCTTTGGAAGAAAACAAAGGGAACTGGGGTGCACCACACTCGGGGCTCGCTGAGTGTTACGCTTAGTGAAGCTGGACTGGCAGGAATGGTCCCTCCTCTCTCTCCTCCATGCTTTACTGAAGCTGCTACCCACGCCACAGCGGTGAGGAGAAGACAGGTGACAGCAGTCACCAAAGGTGGCCATGGTCACACAATGTGACAAAGAGATAGCCTTTGGGAGCTGAGTGAGGTCTCACTCTGGCGGTTCTGGAAGCCAGTCTAATTCAGATCGGGCCATGACAGCTTGTGTTCAGACCAGGATAACTACGTGTGCCCTGTGTGTGAAAGCTGACCCCAGGCAGAGATGCTTCAAGGGCCAAGTAGTGGATCCATTTCAGAGCTGGCGAGTTCTGCCCCAGGTGTCCTGTACCAGTGTCTGCGCAGGGCCTCACATCGGGAAATAACTCTCTCAACGTCCAACAAGTCTACAGGGCTAGCCATCCCAGGAGGACCTGAAGCCCAGACATTGGGTTGGGAGCAGTTGGCTTCCACTGGACACTGACTGTCGTATGTGACAGTCTCCATTTACCTGCCCCCCCAGTGAGATAAGAAAACAGATAATGTACATCAGAATATACTCAGGGTTTTTTGGTTTCATTTCCTTTGAAGGGAACAAAATACAGAAATTTACATGAATTTAAGCAAAAAGAAAGAAGAAGAGTTTTATACGTACGTGTATCCATTTCCTGCAATCATGTCCGCCATATACCTGGTATTGGGCAATTGCCAGCCGAATATATCTTGAATGACAATCACAGCTTTGCCAGCGTCAACAGGGGATTTGGTGAGATAAGCCTTGATGTGCTCAACTTGAACTTCATGCCCCAACCCTCCGTACTCTATTCTATGGCCAATGTCACATGGACAAGGATAAGCTTCGTTAGCCATTGGAGATGTTTAAGTCAGGCTACAGAGAGAGAGACACATGCATTATACTCTGAGTGGTGCAGATCCAAAGATTATAAACAATGAGTAAACTAAAATCAAGAGTACAGGAAAAAATTAATTTTAACTATACTTAGAGTGTATTCATGCAAGAAATCAACGATAACTTCTGGTCCTGGGTAATCAGACGAAGCTAATAAGAATCCATTCCCATTACAAACAGTAGAGATACCAGAGCGAATGCAACCAACAGATAAAAGTTAACGTGGTGGCGCTCCGAGGGAAAAGGAAGCAACCCCCATCCCCGGGTGAGAGAGGAAACTGGAGGTCAGGGTCAGGATGGCAGGAGCAGATGTGAAGGAGCCAGGATGCTGGGGACAGGGCCAGACCCGGGGACAGGCCCTCACCTAACCAGTGCTTAGGACTCTGTGTCCAGTGAGGCCTCGGGACCCCATGAGGCAGGGATTTGTAACTGAGACTTTCCCACACAAGGCCTGAGCCCTCAAAGGTTCATATTTAGCGGAGAAAATTAAAAACAAACAACAAAAGAAAGAAGAAAAACTCTGTCAACCAAGCCTAGGAATATGGTAAGGAAGCCCAGGAAAGGCAAAAAGAAACCATAAAAAGTAAAATAATGAAATAAAACTGGAAAATAAATGAATGTAGGGTCTTCAGCAGCAGCCACACAAAAACCAGTCCCCCAAATTTGTACCATCCTTTTGAAGTAGGAACACCTAGGCTGAGAAACTGACGGAACAGTGGGCCCCGGGCAGTGAAATCCCTGGGCACCTGGCAGAAACAAATGCAAGACTTTCACAACCCAGGCCGCAAAATGCTCCCCACTGAAGAGACGCTGACTACAAACAGCTTCACAGGAGGAGGTGCTCCAAATAAACACTCATCCGGAAGACTGATGGTGAGAATGGGGGTAGAAATGAGGAAGAGACCCAAACACACTTGACCAAACAAACAGCAGGAAAGGAGAAGGAAAAGAACAGCAAACCTATCAACCATAAAGCAAAAAATAATGTGGGCTGAAATAAATCCAAACACATGTAAATATGTTAAATTCACTGTTTGAGACAGATTCTCTAATTAAATTATTGTTTTTAATTCAAAGAGGTTTCCTTGGAAAGGAAAAACGAGGAAGCCTGACTCCAAAGATAGAGATCTCTTCATTAGCAATTAGAGAATATACAGTCTTTTCAAGCGGATGTGAACAGCTACCAAACTGCCCACATATTAACCCACAACACAAGTCAACAAGAATGTTGTATAAAACGTGTTATATTAGCACAATGAAGAAATGATAATAAACATTCAAAAGGTTTAGAACCGAATTACAATGAAAACACTCTGTAGCCAAAAGTTGAAACAATACACCGGTACTTAGAGAAATATTGATACCCTAGATTGCAGTCAGAGAGAAAAACACTTTCCCCTACCCTCTTAGGTTCAGCAACTGAGGGCCCGTGAATTTAACCGACAAAAGTCAGATTAACAGGAGAAAAAGCATACACGTTACTAATATTTTTAATTTTTAGCACACAGGGGTTTTGCAGAAAAGAAGTGAAAACCCAAGAAGCAGTTAGACACATGGTTTATACAGCATTTTAACAAAGGGTGATAAATTGTGGAGACATGACTGGGAGATATATGGGGAATCTGGTGATAAGAGTTGCTCCCCTCATGGGGGAGGGGGAATTTATGCCCTAATTTTAGGCAGAAAGGGGGAGGGAGAAAAACTCTTTTTGCATCTGCTGTTTCCTAATTGCCTTCAGCTCAAAATAATCAATATGCCAAAGTGCCATATTTGAGGATGGCATCCTTTGATCCTCTTCAATTGCATGTATTAGACAAAAGGGAAGAATGGAAATAAGTTAAGCATTCAATTCAAGAAGTGAGGGGAAAAATTAGAATAAACCCAAAAGGAGAAAATAATGAGATGAAAATAAACAATGGAGAAACAGAAAGTGATTAAAATCTGATTTTTGAAGTTATAAAATAGGTATATCTCCAGCAAACCCGATCAATAAAATGGAAAGAATGATAAAGACACATAACAACAACAACAGCATAACAATATGTGGAATGAAAAAGGTGATGTAAGTACAGATTTTTCCCTTTAAAAAAATCACAAAAAAATTAGTATAAACAACTTTACGCTAATAAATTTAGAAACAGAAAAAACTGACAAATATGCAGAATGAGAGGAAAAAATTCCTAACTTCAAAAATCAATATAAAAGAAAAAAAAGGTGATGAGACAGCTTGAGATTAAAAGAGATTAAAGAGAAATGAAATCAAATGCACCATGTGAATCTTGACTACATCCTGGTTCCAGGTTAAGAACCGCTGTAAGAGACACGTGGGGAACAAGTGAGGAAGTGAATATGGATGACAGTGGACATTATGAATTAATATTAATTTTCTACAGTGTGATAATAGAAGTTATGTAGGAGAATGTTCTTATTTTTAAAATATGTGTGCTCAAGTATCAACATCTGCAATTTACCCTCAAATCATTATAAAACACACATGCACAGACATACATACAGAAACATAAAGCAATTATGGCAAATTGCAAACAACTGTTGAATCTAGGCGATCACAAGTGTTCACTTTCTTCCGGGTTTTGAGGAACAACAAGGAACAGTGTAGCTGGAACAGAAATATCAGGGAGAGAGCACGGAGGGGAACACTGCTTTTCCCAGAATCCTCCAGCGGCTTCCATCTCACACCGAGAAAGCCAAATTCTTGCCACGAGAATGGTAACGGTGAAAAGAGCGAGAAAGGTCAGGGTCTAGATAGATTTTTCAGGTGCAGCCAATTGGTTCTGCTGACAGATGTCATGCATAGGATATTTAACAGAATGGAGTCAGTGGTGACTAGGTCTATTGCTTGAGCAACTGGAAAAGGATGGAATGTCTCAATGAAAAGGAGAGAGTGCCGAAAGAGCAGGTTTGAGGAGACCAGGACTTCAGGCTGTGGCATAAGCAGTCTGAAATGTCTATGAGACATTCACATTCACGTCCAGCGGATAACAACACACAAGTTCAGGGTAGGGGTCCAAGCTGAGGATATGCATCTGAGAGTGATCAGCATACACAGTCGAACCTCATTATTTGCAGATTCTGTATTCATGAATTTGCCTACTTGCTAAATTTATTCGTAACTCCAAAATCAATTCTGGCCGGGCTTTTGCATCATCCACAAATCTGTGCAGAGCCACAAAAAATCTGAGTCACTGAGATGCACGTTCCCAGTCAAGGTCGAGCCAGGCTGTGCTCTGTCTTCCTGTTTCAGCTCTCACGCTGTAAACAAGTGTCCTTCTCATGGTCTATTTAGTGCCACACGTTTGGTAATTTTGTGCTTTTTGTTGGTGATTTCATGGGCAGCGCTAAAGTGCCGTCTAGCGATCTAAGTGCAAGAAGGCTGTGATGTGCCTTATGGAGAAAATATGTGTTAGACAAGCTTTGTTCAGGTGTGAGTCACACTGCTGTAGGCTATGAGTCAATGTGAATGAATCAACAATATATAGTAAATATACATTGTGTTTCTTCATACAGAAACACAAACAAAACAAGGTTAAGTATTGATGAGTTGATGGAAACGTGACCAGAGGCTCGCAGGAACCGACTACATTTCCCTGTGGTCCACTAGCAGCTAGTTCAGCGTTCACAGCAACTTTACCGAACATAACTTCTGTGAATAATGAGAATCAGCTGAACACAGTATCTACAACCTTGAGAGTGAATCACATCGTTCAGGGGATAACAATAAAGAAGAATGCAGAAGATGGAGCCCTGGGGTCCTTCAGTACTTAAGACTTCCTTTGGGGAGGTAAAAAGGGACTAGTGACTGTGTCTGAGAAGGATGGGCCAGTGAGAGAGGAGGAAACCCCAGGAGTGGTGTCCAGGAGCCAAGCCAAGGAAGGGCTTCAAGAACGGGAGAGTGTAAGCATAACGGAATCGCTTTGCTGTACACCTGAAACTAACACAACATTGTAAATCCACTATACTTTAAAAAAAAAAAAAGAAAGAAAGAAAAAACGTGTATGCACCAAAAATAATTAATTAATTTTTATAAAAAAGAAAGAAAGAAAGGGAGAGTGTAGACCGTGCAACATTCTGCAGGAAGACCCGAGGGTGCAGACAGGGTTGCCCACCAGGCTCTGCACGGTGGAAGTCAGGCTGAGGGCGTCCAGAACAGGTTTGCAGGAGCGGGGAGGGTGGGACTGCCGGGGGCTGAGACAGAAGAGAGACGGGGAGACAGGAAATACAGAAAGCTCTCTCTAGACTGTCACTAGTCCTAAAAAAGAGAGTGAGCAAAAGATGGAGGGAAGATGTGGAAACAAGTCTTTTTTTTTCTTTTTCTTCATGGAAGAAATGTCAGCATATTGGCTTGTGGATGGGAATGTACCACGGAGAGGGAACCAATGGTCTCTGGAGAGAGGGGTGAGGCCAGCACAGCTGAGGAGGCACTGGGCAGGTCCTCCCACAGCCCTGGGAGAGAAGGCAGAGGGTGAGGACACAGACACAGGTGGGTGGGTGTCGCCAGGAGGGAGGTTGTGGATGCACCCACCTGCATCTGTTTGCTCAGAGAACTAAGAAGCAGAGTCAACAGATCAGGGTAGAAGAAGGAGGAGCTTGGAGGGGAGAATAGAAGTGGAAAATGAGGGCCTGGGACATAGGCAGGGTCAGCGAGGCCGTGTCTCTCAGCCAGGTCCAGCTGCAAGGCGCAGGCAGGGAGAGGCCGGCAGAACAGACGGGGCTCTGCCGGGTCATGACAGGGGCAGGAGGGCTCTGTGGCTCCTCGGGAGGTGGGATGGACACCAAGCAACCCAGGTGAGAAAACAAATCCCTGCGAGTCACTGCCTACCACCCACAGCGATCCTGTCAGCCTCCTTTAAAGGCACGAATCCCATTATGGGGGCCCCACCCTCATGACCTCATCTAAACCTAATTGCCTCCCAAAGGCCCCGCCTCCCAATACCATCTTCAACATGTAAATCTGGGGGACACAATTCAGTCCATAGCAGTAGCCAACTGTAAAAAACACTTATAAGAAAATTGGGGAAAATTGAACTGACTGGATATTTGATGATACTAAGAATCATTTTAATGGGGGAGGCAGGGAAGCAGGAATAATGTTATAACAGTGATGGTTTTTTTAATGAGTCCTTATCTTTTATAGCTACGTGCTGATGTATGTACTGGGACTTTCCCAGGAGGCTGTGGAGATTGCGGGAGAGTGTCTAAGTACTGACAGTGCTGGAATTGGGTGGTTCAGGAGCGTCCATTGTACTAGTCTCTCAACTTTCTTTTTCTTTTTAAATTTATTTATTTTATTTATTTATTTTTGGCTGTGTTGGGTCTTCATTGCTGCACACGGGCTTTCTCCAGTTGCAGCGAGTGGGGGCTACTCTTCATTGCGGTGCATGGCTTCTTACTGTGGTAGCTTCTCTTGCTGTGGATCATGGGCTCTAGGTGCACGGGCTTCAGTAGTTACAGCACACAGGCTCAGTAGTTGTGGCTCGTGGGCTCTAGAGCACAGGCTCAGTAGTTGTGGCACACGGGCTTAGCTGCTCCGTGGCATGTGGGATCTTCCTGGACCAGGGATTGAACCCGTGTCCCCTGCGTTGGCAGGCGGATTCTCAACCACTGTGCCATCAGGGAAGCCCCTCTCGACTTTCATACATGCCTTGAGATTTCCCACAAGAAAAAGCTTTCAAACTTTTATTAAATTTTAAACACTGTAAGATAAAAGTCTCCGTAAAAAAGTGAGAAAACAAGATACAGACTAAAAGAAGAAATTATTTTCAAAGCAGAGGCTGTAGTATCCAGATAAAATATATGAAGAATTCTTAGAAATTAACCAAAAAAAGACGGCCCCAATAGAAAATGTTCCAAAGATATGAGGCAATTCACAAAAGGATACACCTGAATGGCCCGTAAACATGTGAAAAGATACTCCACCTCACTGGCATTTAAGGAAATTATAACAAGAACAACAACAAGATACCATTTTACCTCTTGCAGATTGGCAATAAGTCTATTAACACCAAGAGATGGTGCCCAAGTAGGGAAACGGAAGGGAGTGTAAACTGATACACACTCTGGGAAGCAGTTCAACCAAGGCAATGATGAACACACCCTGCAACCCAGAAATCCCCCCCGCCCCCGTGTGTGTGTGTGTGTGTGTGTGTGTGTGTGTGTACACACAGACACATGCAGTGGGTATGCAAGGCTGTTCTTGCCACCAAAATGTGGCAACAATTGCAAGCAATATAACGACCACCAGGAGAACGAGATACGTTGCCATTTATTCACTGTCGTGGGTTGAACTGTGTCCCCCAGAAAAGGTACTGTTCAAGTCCTAACCCACAGAAGCTGTGAATGTGACCTTATTTGGAAACAGGGACTTTGCAGAGGAATCAGGTTAAGACACGGCCATCCTGGTGAAGGTAGGTGCTAATCTAATTAATGGCTGGTGTCCTGAGAAGAGGAGAGGGAAGTGTGGATGCAGACACAGACACACATGGAGAGACAGCCGTGGAAGACACAGGCAGAGTCTGGAGGGGATGCATCTACAAACCAAGGAACACCAAGGATTGCCAGCAACCACCAGAAGCCAGGAGAGAGACAAGGAAAAACTCTCCTCTACAGGTTTCAGGAAGAGCACGGCCCTGCCAACACCTTCATTCCGGATTTCTGGCCTCCAGACAGTGAGAGGATAAATTTCTGCTGTCTTAAGTCACCCAGTTTGTGGTAATTTGTTACAGCTAATACATTCCTAAAAAGAACATTACATAGCAGTTCAATGAGCAAATTCCATATATATTTATCAATGCAGTAAATCTCAAAAACATAATGCTATATAAAGAGACAATGAAAGAAATGAGATTGAGTTATTTGTAGTGAGGTGGATAGACCTAGAGTCTGTCATAGAGAGTGAAGTAAGTCAGAAAAAGAAAAACAAATACCGTATGCTAACACATATATATGGAATCTTAAAAAGTGGTTCTGGGCTTCCCTGGTGACGCACTGGTTGAGAGCCAGCCTGCCGATGCAGGGACGCGGGTTCGTGCCCCGGTCCGGGAAGATCCCACATGCCGCGGAGCGGC
>NC_041221.1:24375303-24387275 GCF_002837175.3 Physeter macrocephalus
CTGGGACGAAGTGAGAGAGTGGCATGGACATATATACACTACCAAACATAAAATAGATAGCTAGTGGGAAGCAGCCGCATAGCACAGGGAGATCAGCTCAGTGCTTTGTGACCACCTAGAGGGGTGGGATAGGGAGGGTGGGAGGGAGGGAGACGCAAGAGGGAAGGGATATGGGGATATATGTATACGTATAGCTGATTCACTTTGTTATACAGCAGAAACTAACACAACAATGTAAAGCAATTATACTCCAATATAGATGTTAAAAAAAAGAGACAATGGTTTTTTGATGCTAAGTAAATACTAAAACCCCCGAATAATATATATTTTTAAATTAATTAATTAATTAATTTTATTTATTTTTGGCTGTGTTGGGTCTTTGTTGCTGCGGGCCAGCTTTCTCTAGTTGCGGCGAGCAGGGGCTGCTCTTCGTTGCCGTGCACGGGCTTCTCATTGTGGTGGCTTCTCTTGTTGTGGATCAGGGGCTCTAGGCGCATGGGCTTCATTAGCTGTGGCACGCAGGCTCAGTAGTTGTGGCACACAGGCTCAGCAGTTGTGGCTCACGGACTCTAGAGCACAGGCTCAGTAGTTGTGGCGCACGGGCTTAGTTGCTCCGTGGCATGTGGGATCTTCCCGGACCAGGGCTCGAACCCGTGTCCCCTGCATTGGCAGGCGGATTCTTTTCTGTTTTTTTTGCGGTACGCGGGCCTCTCACTGTTGTGGCCTCTCCCGTTGCGGAGCACAGGCTCCGGACGCGCAGGCTCAGCGGCCATGGCTCACGGGCCCAGCCGCTCCACGGCATGTGGGATCTTCCCAGACCGGGGCACGAACCCGTGTCCCCTGCATCGGCAGGCGGACTCTCAACCACTGCGCCACCAGGGAAGCCCAGGACAAAATGTTAATATCTTTTTTAAAAAATAAATCTGCGTCATGTGACTATAGGTGGCTATTACATTATATCCTGTACTTTCCAGAATGTTCTAAATGTTCATAACTAGAAATAACTAAATTTTAAGAAAAGAGAAATTAAGAGCTAGTCATTTGATCAAAGAAAAATTTAACGGTATTTTTCGTAGTTTTGTTTCCATAAACTACATTATAGAACTATTATAAGAGAAGTCAGAACAATCCAGTATCAATAGCAGTAAACTTTATGTCCCACTGCACATTACTTGCTGAGAACCTATTCCTCAGGCTGATTTCTTACCTGGGCTGTCCTATGAGGATGCGAGACCACAGAAAATAAGCAGCCTTGAATCTGAATCTTTTTACTTACCTTCGATTGCTATCCACTTTCCAAAAGGAATGTTTACAGCCAAGACAGCCACTCTCTGAACTGATCCTGAAAGGCTTTTCTCCCAAAGAAAGGGGTGCTGGCTGGGAGGCCTGGATGTGCCACACATGAAGGCTGGACTCCTGCCAGACACTTCACGGGGCACAGCAGCCAAGCCCAGCCAGTGTGTCCCGGGCCAAGGCCACAGTGGGCAGGGCAGACAGTCTCTCTGTGGGCAAGAGCCTTGGGAAACATACCCTTGACACTCCACTGATTGTACTATACGTAAACTTTCTGTATATATATTTCAAGATTTGGGCTCTTTTCCCTCCCAAATGACACATTTGTTAAAACACAATTTTCAGAAAAAAAGTAAAACTATGACTCCTATACAGTTACCAAAATGAATTCACATTAAGGATTGTATTTTACTCATATGATAGGAGGAAATACGGCAGATGTTACAACTGGTTCTAAGGAAAAAAGAAAAGAGCACTAATTTATATGGAGTAGAGGGATGTTGAGATGAGTTGTAAATGGAGACAAAACCAATTTTTCCACAGTAGGGGAGGAAGCCAATTAATTCTCCACCAGACAGGACAGAATTTACAAACCTATCAGTTACCCCCAGCTTTCACAGAGCTGCAAAACAGCTCAAATACAATGAACAGGGCTAGAATCAGACAGCCCGGAAGGGTGGGCTATAGTCGATGGGTACTTTTCCATTGAAACACAGAGTTTCTTCTATGACATTATAAGGTCACGGTGAGGGATAAGGTTTCCTCCTGTAAGGGGATGGGACTGTGGGTCTGACATGTATGGTGGGGTCCTCATAAAATGTACCAAGAAGGGCTTTTCTGTAGCATGTCAGGTGGACTTGGCAACGTACTCCAGCCACCCTGAGATCAGATCTGTGGTTTCCACCAGTAACGCCTCCAGAAGTCAGGGTTCTCTCTATGACACGAGGGATGGCCAGGACATGCTCCAGCAGAGGAGACCCTGATGGGCACATTCTTTGTCACTGCCACCCAGGATGCAGCACTAAAGTACATGATTCCCCCATAACACCCATGCAAGATCCCACATAACTGTGAATGATTGCGAGACCCATCCCCTACAACTGACTTTTCTGGTCCCTTGACAAAGATTCTCTCCTTGACCGAACTCTAGTCAGGATCCTCTGAACTCTCTTCTCAACTAGGCCCTGACTTTTGGGCTTTGTCCAGTTTTAGTAAGAATCCTGCTAAGTCGGTTTAGCAGAATCCCCCAGCTTCCTATCTGATTCACTTCCTCATCCTCCATCATCCCCCAGGTGATGTCCCATCACCCTGGCTTGTCTTCTGCAAGAATCCTGTTAGGTCAGCTTAGCTGGAATCCCTTTATTTCCATCCACTGACCCCCTACCCTGCCCCTTGGCTAGAAACTCCCACTTTTCCTTATATTCAGAGTTGAGCCCAATGTCTCTCTCCTACTGCAAGATCCCCCTGGAGTGGTCCCTACCCCTATTACGATGGTCCTGAATAAGGTCTGCCTTACCGTTTTTTAACAAGTGTCACGAATGAATAATATTTTCTTTGACACCCTCCAGTCCTCCTTCACACAGCAAATGCCTCCACAAAATTGTAAATCAAGACCTATGGGGACCACTGGTGCATGTTTGATCTGCAAATTCCAAGGGGCTGCTGTGCCCTCCCCCCTTTCCTAAGATGTACCATCCAGAGGCATTCTTTTACTCCAAACAAATTTGTGCTTCTTGACTTCTTTTTCTGAACCATTTATAAGATCTGCCTGGTTCCCTCTTTAATGAATAAAATAGAATCTTTAACACACGCTCATTTTTCTATCTGTATTAGTCATGATTTTGCCTTTTGCTGAAAATTATCTTTTAACTGTGTAATTGGACATTCCCCCTTTCTCACTGGAGGGCAGAAGGTGAGAAATGGGTGGTAAAGTATGGTTGAGCTAGTGTGGTTTCCTGCTTTCATACCCCCAAGGATTTAAATAACTCAGAAGTCACACCTCCCAAAGCAATGAAGATATCCAAAAGAAATAGGGAAGCAGATTTTGATAAGTGAAGGAGATTGGTGTTGATGGGAATGCAACAAGCAAAGAAGTCTAGGAATAAAATGCTGGCAGCCTCAGAGATTTAGAAATGGAAACACCTGAAAGGGCATCGAAAACAACACTAAGCAATAATAATACAGGACCTCGAAGGTGGCTGTAGGGGAAGGCTGGGGGTTTCCTTTACTGGGTAAACACTGTAACTTGCATGGCAATTGATCTTCCATCTTGCAGCAGGGAAAGCAGGGCCCTCCTTATCCTTAGATGGTTCTGTGAACATCAACTCCTCCAATTATTTTTATTTTTCAGTAATCATGGTTGTGTTTTCCAAAGGGCACACGGTCTTGACAGCATTAATTAGAAAACTAGATAGGATGAAGCTAGATTGGCCTGTGAACTGCCAATCACGTGGCTGCCTCTGGTCTTCTCTTGGACTGTTGTAAGGCCTGGATGGCATTCCCCCAGATACCCACAGGGCTCACTTCTGACCACCTTACTTTAAATGGGCTTTGAAAACAACAGGTGGCATTTCCATCAGCAAGTAACCCTAAATCGCAGGGCCCAGCGTCAGGAAGGCCTGGGAGAGGCCACCGCTTCACCTCCTGACCCACATGGCCGAGTGGGAACAGTACAGTCTCTCCTGGCAACACGGACGCAGCATCCAGGACGCTACACGCCTAGACCAGACCCTCCTCTCTTTACACCCATCCTTAATAAAGGCTGCAAAATGTGGAGAATGAGCTGGACGCAGATACGCTCATTTTTCCCCCATACTTTTATATCAGTAGTAAGAACTATACGACCAAAATGTTCAACTGTAGGAAAACGGTTACAAAGAGTATTTAATGGCACGGAGGAAAGGATCATGACATAGTGTTAAATGGAAAAAAAGGAATACAAGTTTATATGCAGTATGATTTCAACTGTCTATTCAAAATGTAATACAGGAAAATATGCCAAAGTAGGATGGCAGGGTTGCTTTTCTGCAGTGACAATGTACTGCTTTGATAAAAGCAGGTGTTGAAAATGGACTTTAATAGGTTCATCACCTGTGCACACGGCAAAGACCTCCTTTGCCTCAAGCAAACGCACGCGAGAGTTAGAGCAGAGCGGACCAGCAGCGCGTTCCTGGGCTCGCGAAGCGCACGTACCTCGTCCAACTGCCTGAAGGACGCTGTCCTTACGCGCGGAGCAGGCCGGACCGGAGCGGGCAACGCCGCAGCCCCGCGGGACACAGGGGAGAAGGTCAGGCGCAAGCCGAGGGGGAGGCGCCTCCTTCGGGGACGGAAGTGGACGCGGTGACGGAGGGCGGTGGGACCCCGGCGGACCAGTGGCTGTCGTGGATTCCCGGCCTCCGGGGAAGGCTGGAGCCGGAGGGAGGGAGAGAGAGAGAATAGAGGGAGGAGGGGAGGTAGGTAGAAAGGGAGGGAGGAAAAGGGAGGGAGGAAAAGGGAGGGAGGGGAGGAGGGAGAGGGAGAGAGAGAGGGAGGGGGAGGAGAGGGGGAGGGGGGAGGAGAGGGGGAGGGAGACCGGGAGGAGGAAGACAGGCCGCCTATGAAATTTACATGTGCACCTGGCTCCTGAGACCTGTGACTTCTTTACTGTAAATCAAAATTAGGCTATTTTAAACAGTAGATGACTACATATTCATACTTGACCTCTCTCCCTCCGCCGCCACTCCATATTTTGTCTGGTCACCTAAGATTGTGATAACCAATTCAGTTGGCTACAGAGGAGGGTTAAGAAAGAAAACCGGAAGAAATGTTGATTAGGAAAATAAGTGACAGAGGGAAAAGTAGCAGCAGCTTCTTGACGCCACAAGAATTTCACCAAAAATCTCATGACCCGTGAGATAGAGCCTTACTAGTTAAGACGCTTCCAGTTGGAAAAGGTGTGAATTCTGGGCTTCCCTGGTGGCGCAGTGGTTGAGAGTCTGCCTGCCGATGCAGGGGCACGGGTTCGTGCCGATGCAGGGACACGGGTTCGTGCCCCGGTCCGGGAGGATCCCACGTGCCGCGGAGCGCCTGGGCCCGTGAGCCATGGCCGCTGAGCCTGCGCGTCCGGAGCCTGTGCTCCGCAACGGGAGGGGCCGCGGCAGTGAGAGGCCCGCGTACCGCAAAAAAAAAAAAAAAAAGACCGGTGTTGAAAACTTTACAGTACTCATTAATTAATGAGAAAACCAGGCAGATGTTAAAACTAGTTCAAAAGAACGTTTTTAAAAAGTGCACACATATGGAGTAAAGGAATGGTGAAAGGAAAATGCAGACAGAGGCAAACTGGCTTTTTTTCCACAGGATGGGGAAGGAGGTCAATTTGCTTGTCTGTCATCTACCTACAACTTACAGAATTGTAAAACAGCTATCAGACACTGGAAGACAAGAATCAGACAGCCTGGAGGGTGACCTCTAGACAAGCATAGGTTTCCATCGAAACACAAAATTGTTTCTATTAGACTGTTTCTAAGCATCTTCCAGCATCTTGGAAGTACCAGTCACATGGAAAGACTAGATGTGACTGATTACACATCATTTTTCTCTATTTGCTAAATTTAGCTCTCCAAGCATCATTCCTGGCATTAACACTTCTTAACATGAGGGATTTCATATTCGCAACTCTATGCCTTGCCAAAATTTGCCAACTCAGCGTTAAACTTATGCACGTACTTAAAAGTAATTTTTTTAAAAGTTGCCTCCAAATCAGTCTCAATTGGCAAAGTTGTGCAGTGGATTCCACTATTACAAGACAGTGCTATGTTATAAAGTACACCTCTGCTACAACATTCAAAAACAATTTATAGCTACTGTTTTCCCACCTGTTTTCCTAAAACTATCTCCCAGATGCCTCTCACAGTGTTCTCTTTGTCTTAAATTGCACCTTCCCCCTGAACCTGCCTGGAATCTTCGTTGTCCTGCCTCTTCCTCCCGTGGTTTTCCCACTTTGGGGAGAGGGCCGCCCTCTCTCTTTCCATTTATGCAAATCCATTCCAGCTTTCAGAATTCCTCTTCATGAAGCTTGCTTAAGTGCTACAACTCTTGATTTTCCTTAATCTGCACTCCTAAAAAAAAAATGATTCCTTTGGCATTTTGTACTACAAACTGGGTCACTGGATCATGTAACATCTTCTAGTTGATGAAAACCTTGCTTTCACAAGTGTAGTAACCTGAGGTTTCTCAAGACAGGCTGTGAGTGTTCTCCGCTCAAAACACCTGAGTGCAAGGAGAGGATGCCTCCTATGTCCATCTCCTTGCATTAAACCAAAGACGTGTCCCTTCTCCTTAGACTTGTTTTTCTTAACTATGAAATGAGGGATTAGACTAGATTTGGTTCTCAAACTTTAGCACGCATCAGAATCCCCTGGAGGGTTTATTAAACCACAGAGTGCTGGGCCGCAAACAGAGCCTCTGATTCAGGAGGTCCGGGGGGGCCTCAGGAATTTGTGGGTCCAACAAGATTCTGGGTGATGATGCTGGTGCTTCTGGTCCAAGGACCATACTTTGAGAATCACAGTGACTAGCAAACCCACTTGGCTGACCATCAAAACCATCTAGGGAACTTGTAAAATTCAGATGTCCTGGGCTCAGACCTACTGAACCAGAATCTTACAGGCTGGCACTGGGGAAACTGTATTTCAAAAAAACTCCCCAGATGACTCTTATGATGGACCAACTTTAGGACCCAGTTGAACTAGATAATCTGTATAGGCCATGTCAGTGTCAACCTTCCATGATTTTATGTTATAGGTTCAGCAAGGAAAGCCTGGCTGGAGGAAGGCAGGTGCCACTCTCAGGATAAAGTAAATCTTATAGCTCCATCAAACTAGAAACAGACAAGAAAAGGAAATCCTGGGAAACATAGATCAGCTTAGCCCAGTGGGCACATAGACAAAGCATCGCACCATGGCTGGGTACCCTTCCAGTCCTCCCCAAGGCAAAGGTGTTATCCTGCTAGAGATACACTGGTTTACCATTAAACAGAACCTTTCACGTGCCAGTTTGAAACATCTGCAACTGAATTACTTCACTGCCTTGGGATTTCTCCAAAATAATGTGTAGATAATTTTTAAATATCTGAATAAGTCAAAGAAGTCACCAAAGTGTTATCACCCAGAACCAACTGAGGGTGGGCCATAAACATAAATACTTGCTTCTCTCTTAAAACGAACAAACTGCTTGCGACACCCCAAATGGCATTTTTTTTCACCTTCACCAGTTTTAGTTCCAAACTCCTCTGGAAAATTCATCACAAGTTAATATTTAACTCTCAAAAAAATTTTTTTAAAGCTCTATTCTTATAGAAACTGTTAGCATAAGTGAACACTGGGATTTCACAGAGTTCCTTAATAAAGAGCTGTGACTCAGCAGTCACAGCTGGTTATCCCTCCAAAGTTATTTTATTTATTATGATGAAATAACGAACTAAATTCTAGGAACTGAGTGAACCCAAGCTGAATTAACAAACCGGGCAAAGTTAAACAAGACCACAGACTCTGCTAAAGCCCCATGATGAACACTGACCTTGAAGGCAAGGTCAGGAAAAGTATTCCATGGAACTGCTCCTCTAAAGAAATTTTGGAACAGCATCAGAAGACGTGCTGGTGTGTTTGAGAACATCTCCCCGGAATACCTGGGGAAGAGCGTATTGAGCTCATCTGTTCCCATTTCTGGGCGGTGTTGCTGATTAAGCCCCACCCCTTGAATGCAGCTGCAGGCAGCCAGCTGGGAAAGCACTGAGTCCTGTGTGCAGGGCAGGCATTGCCGCTGAAGGCAGGTCAGAAGGCTGGGTAGAAAAGAAAGCTGGTTTCTAGACGATTCTTGAGCCATTAAGCCATCTTGTCACCCCCAGACAGAAAGCCTAAATTCGCTTTTTTTTCACTTTTTACTATGAAACTACAAATATGCAGAAAAGTAGAAAGAAAAGCTCAGTAAAGTCCCACATACCCCTGATTTAGATAAAATTATTGTGACTATTTTTGCAGTTTACTTCATTTCTTTTTTTTTTTTTTTTTGCTGAAGTATATAAGTTACAGACAACATGACATTTCGCCCCTGAATAACTGTGTGGTTGTCAGCCACCAAGATGACCCAAAATGCTCCCAGTCTCTGGGACTTCACACCTTCCTACAGTCTCCTCCCACTTGCTCTGGGGGAAGTCAGCTGCCATGTCGCTAGTAGCCCCATGGAGAGGCCCATGTGGCAAAGAAAGCCTCATGGACACAGATCCTCAAGCCCCAGTCAAGTGTCAGATGACTGCAAACCCCACCACATCTAGATGGGAGCCTCCTGAGAGACCCTGCGTCAGAACCACCGGCTAAGCCAGTCCCAGGTTCCTGACCCTCAGAAACTGTGCAGGATCATAATTTCTATTGCTTTAAGCCGCTAAATTTGGGGCTAAATTGGTAGTACAGATAGAACACATTTGGATACATTTGCAGGCGGGGTACTGTGACAGAAACCCAAAATGTGGGAGTGGCTTTGGCACCAGGCGGTGGGCTTTGTTGAGAGCATTGGTAAATGCCTGCAGCACCTTGAGGAAGCTGTGAATAAAAGAGTCGAGGCGGTTAAAGATTCAGGTCAGAGCCTGCAGGAGAGTGAAGGAAATGCTGTCAGAAACTGGAGGAAGGGGTCCTGGTGATGCTGTTGCCTGAAGTCATGTGGACAGAGGAAAATGCACCCAATGAACTCGTGACCTAGTCAAGGAGATTTGGAGCCAAAGCGTCGCCAGTGCTGCCTGCTTTCTGCTAGTTGCTCATAGTAAGATGCCAGAGGAGAGAGAGAAATGAATGGAAGGGTCGTTAAGCAGAAAGGAGCTGGGACTGGAAGGTTTTCAGCAGGGCCAGATGACAAATTATGCTAGAATCAAGGAATGGCTTCCAAGCAAAAGTCCAAATTCAGAGCCCTGCCAGAAAACCTGTGGTCCAGAGATAGACCCTAGGCTGTGCCTGTAAATAATTTTTTAAAGATTTCAGAAAGATATAAAGCCATACCCCATAGTACTTTTGTCAGACAAAAGGCCCTCTAAGGAGAGTAAAGGTGTGCCTCACTGCTGTGGCCCGAATGCTTGTGAGATTAAAGGTGTACCTCACTTGTGAGGTCACAAGAAGTCGGCAACCTGGAGGAGGGCCCTCACCAGAACCCAACCAGGCTGGCACCCTGGTCTCAGAATTCCAGCCTCCAGAACTGTGAGAAATAGGTTTCTGTTGTTTATAAATTACCCAGTCTGTGGTGTTTTGTTACAGCAGCCCCAATGGACTAAGACACTCATAGACCCTCTCAATCAAAGGATAGTGCTCCTTAGGACTTCCCTGGCGGTCTAGTGGTTAGGACTCCACGCTTCCACTGCAGGGGGCATGGGTTCGATCCCTGGTCAGGGAACTAAGATCCTGCATGCCAGCGGTGAGGCCAAGAAAAAAAACAGTGCTCCTAGAAGCTTCGGATCATTGCCCCTCAGCTGTCTGCAGAAGCCCTATCTATGTGGAGAAGGTCTCATCTCAAAGCGATTTGGGGGTGTTGACTGTGCCTAATGGAGTAGATCCCGTGGAGATTCGCAGGAAATCCATAAAGTTTTTATGAGAATTATATGTACAGAATCATTACCAACTTGGACTGAAAGGGACAGAGCCAGTACAAAATAAAAAGAGGTCTTTGGACCCTCAAAGTTCTACTGGCAGGAAGCAGGCTGAGAATGTTACTCAGCTGCTAACACATGATACCTTTCCTTTCATGAAAAAGGAAGGATGACCCACAGGGAAAAACCAAGAGCCCAGAGGGCAGTCCAAAGCCTTGGAGTATGGTTCCCAAGACTTGAGACATAATTAAGGAATTTAGGACGTTTGCTTGGCTTGGAATCTATATGGACCAGCAACTTCTTCATGCTCTCATCTTCTCCCTTTTTGAGCAAGAGTTTCTAGAGTGGTTATTCTGTCTGTCCCCTTATATGTTCAGTAGGAGAGGGTTTACAAACTGAATATTCGTGTCCCCTGAAAGTTCATGTTGAAGCCCTAACCCCCAATGTGATGGTATTTGGGGGTGGAGATTTTGGAGGTAATTAGGTTTAGATGAGGCCATGGGGGTGGGGTCCTCATGATGGGATTAGTACCCTTGTAAAGAGACCAGAGAGCTAGTTCTGTCTCTCTCTCTCTTCCATGTGAGGATACAGTAAAAAGTCAGCCAAAAAAAAAAAAAAGAAGTCAGCCAGCTCCAAGCCAGGAAGAGAGTCCTCACCAGAACTCAACCATGCGGGTACCCTGATCTTGGACTTACAGCCTCCAGAGATGGGAGAAATAAATGTCTGTTGTTTAAGCCCCCCAGTCTGTGGTATTTTGTTATAGCAGCCTGAGCTGACTAATACAGAGGGGGTAGGGTGGAGCAGATAACTTGTCAAGAAAAACTGTACTGGAGAAACTGGATTTAAGGAACTATAATAACACCCAGACCTGATTTACATTATGAGATTCTGGACATTGAGCAGATGCTATAATAGGATGAGATTTCTGGGGACTCTGGAAGGGGTTGACTGTATTCTGCATGTGGGAAGGATATGAACTTTTGGTGGACAGTGGTGGTCTGCAAATTGGCCCACAGTGAACCCCGCCTCCTGGTATTCACACTCTGTGCAGCCCTTTCCCCCACAATGGACCATCGTTAGTCTGTCTGACCAATAGCATACGGCAGAAGTGATGGTATGTCCTTTCTGATTCTTATTTATTTTTATAAGTGTGGCTTAACTCTCTCACTCACTGTCAGATCACTTGCTCTGGGAGAAGCCAGCCGCCCTCTGAAGAGGCCCACTTGGTGAGGAGCTGAGGCTGCTGGCCAAAGTCAGCAAGGAACTCTCTTCCAACAGAGAGAAAACAAGATGCCTGGGCCATCTTGGACTCAGAGCCTCTGGCCCCAGTCAAGTTTCAGATGACTGCGGTCTGGCCAGCAACTGGATAGTAACCTCCTGAGAGACCCTGAGCCAGAGCCACCCAGCAAAGCCACTCCCAGATTCCTGACTCTCGGAAACTGTATGAAATACTAAATTTTTAAAAGTTGCTATGTGTATTAACCATGTGTTTCTGATGTTTTGATCTCTGGGGCCTGGAAAGACTGTCCCTCCCAGGGCTAGCCAATTCCCAGTGATAGAACATGCCTTTCACAGGCACACATGAAAAGATGCTCAACATTGCTAATCATCAGGGAAATGCAAATCAAAACCACAATGAGCTATCACCTGACACCTGTCAGAACAGCTATCATCAAAAAGACACAAATAACAAATATCAGCAAAGACGGGGAGAAAAGGGAACCCTTGTACACTGTTGATGGGAATGTAAATTGGTGCAGCCACTGTGAAAAACAGCATGGAGTTTCTGAAAAAACTAAAAACAGAGTTACCATATGACGCAGCAATTCCACTCCTGGATATACATCCAAAAAAAGCAAAAACACTAATTCAAAAAGATACATGGGGCTTCCCTGGTGGCGCAGTGGTTGAGAGTCCGCCTGCCAATGCAGGGGACACGGGTTCGTGCCCCGGTCCGGGAAGATCCCACATGCCGCGGAGCGGCTGGGCCCGAGAGCTATGGCCGCTGAGCCTGCGCGTCCGGAGCCTGTGCTCCGCAACGGGAGAGGCCACAACAGTGAGAGGCCCGCGTACC
>NC_041221.1:24387352-24410624 GCF_002837175.3 Physeter macrocephalus
TCCAGTGTTCATAGCAGCATTATTTACAATTGCCAAGATATGGAAGCAACCTAAGTATCCATCAACAGATAAATGGATAAAGAAGATGTGGTATACATACAATGGAATACTACTCAGCCATAAAATTTTGCCACTTGCAGTAACATGGATGGATTTGGAGGGCATTGTGCTAAATCAAATAAGTCAGACAGAGAAAGACAAATACTATATGATATTATTTATACGTGGAATCTAAAAAATACAACAAACGAGTGAATATATTAAAAGGAAGCAGACTCACAGATATAGAGAACAAACTAGTGGTTACCAGTAGGGAAGGGAGGAAGGGCAATAAGGAATGGAGGAGTGGGAGATGCAAACTACTGGGTGTAAAACAGGCTACAAGGATGTATTGTGCCACATAGGGAAGATAGTATTTTGTAATAACTGTAAATGGAGTTTAACCTTTAAAAATTGTATAAAACATTAAAAATTAAAAAAGAGAACATAGCTTTCAGAGCTATGTGGGCTTCCAGAGCCCACACCCCAACCACCTCCTCACACTCTGGGCCACTATCTACCTGCACCAGTGACCGCATAGCCAGAGACCAGACAACTAGAGATAGCCCCCGTGCCCCAGAGCCCACCGAAATTTTTCAGACTAGACAATCCTAAGCCCGCTTTCCCTGCCTTGCCTGTTCCTTCCCATAGAAACCACGACAAAGTCTCATGCCCACACGTTCCCCTCAGTCCCTCTGCCTCCAGACTGACCCAGGTGCTTCCCCATGTAGCTCACCTGTGGTGTGGTGTGGTGTGCTCCCTTCTCTTGGGATGTAGGAGTATAGAAAACTATATTTTCAATGGCACTCATATTCTGATCTATTGGCCTTGCCACACGTAAATAATAATAAAACCTACATTTTAAAATAGCATAATTTGGGGTAATTTGTTACACAGCACTAGATAACTCATACACTTAAATATATATCTATAGATAGATATAATCTTTTCCTTCACACCAAAATGCCATCTTTACACCTAACAAAATTATCACTTTTCCTTAATATCATCTAATGCTTAGACCATCTTGTAAATGTCCTCCATCTCCCTAAAAATGTCTTTACAACTGGTTTGTTAGAGAACAGGATCTAAACAAGTCCCTCTATTGCATTTGGTGTTATGTTTTTCAAGTCTCTTTTCAACGTAGAATTTTTAAAAAGGCAAAACCTGAGTCTCCTATAAACATAAAGGAACTAGGTATTAAATATTTAATTAACTCAGTAATAAGGGAAGCAGCAAGATGATTAAGTTGGTTAAAAGAAACTGTGAGAAACTGAGGCATCAGAAAATGATGGCTAAGTTAGATTTTTTTTGTAAAACTGGTTAACAACCTCCAAGAAAATAAAAATTAAAATCAAAATCTTTTTGATGATCTTTGCTACCGAACAGAAATCATTTGCATCTCTACCAGACAAAATTAATCCCAGTTGCTATCAGATAAGAATCATCTGCATCACTCTGTTTTATACATGTTATCATCTTTACTCACAGAACTGTGAAATACCTTCATTAATCTTAAATAGCCTGAAATGAAGGTGCACACCCCTAGCATGTTAGGCAATGCCCCAGAGTGACATTGAAAAAACAGGACACTAAATCATCACTTTTCTATTTCCAAGTTTTGAGATTTTCTTTTTTCTTGACATTCTTTTATCTAGAGTAGTCTCCCCATTGGGTTGTTATCCTGTAGAACAGGGGTCCCCAACCCCTGGGCTACAGACCGGCACTGGTCCATGGCCTGTTAGGAACCAGGACCCACAGCAGGAGGTGAGCGGCAGTGAGCAAGCGAAGCTTCATCTGCGGCTCCCCATCGCTCCCCATTGCTCACATTACAGCCTGAACCCTCCCCCCATCGCTTGTATTACTGCCTGAACTATCCCCCCTCCCCCCCGTCCATGGAAAAATTGTCTTCCACGAAACTGGTCCCTGGTGCCAAAACAGTTGGGGACTGCTGCTGTAGAAGGTCCCAAATTCTGACTTTATCTACTTGCTTCTAATGTACGTCAATAAAATGGGATTTTTAGATCAATATCTAGTTGCTAAAAATAATACCACATGTTATTAAATGGATGAAATGTTTTGGTGTCAATTAGAGTTATTAAATCATTATGGGATGTTGAAATAATGTTTTATTAACTTCTTTTACTATTAACCTCAAATTCTATATGTAGGATTCCCTTTGAGTATTCTGAAGTAGGGCATGTAGGCTTCTTTTGAAGATGTGACCCGAAAACTCGGTTCGCCTCTTGAAGAATGCCAAGCCCCAAAACACAACCAAGCCAAAGAACAGAGAAACATAGGATTTATTACTTGCATCAAGTAAGGAAAACACCAGGGATATTTCCCAATGCAGTGTCTCCCCAAGAGCAAAATTGGGGAAGTTTTAAGCCAAGGGTATATGCATATTCACAAGGGAGCTTGGGCAGAGGAGAATTCAGCCTAGAATTGGGGAAAAGATTGACAGAGTCCAGGTTCTAGTTGATTGAGGTCTCGAGGATCAGCAGAGGTCAGCAGAGGTCAGCAGAGGTCAGCAGAGGTCAGCATCCTCATTCCCTAGGTTCCAGTAAGTCTGGTGGTTGAGTGCTCAAGGGGGTTTGGATCCTGCAAGATGGCTCAAGAGTGAGCTTCAGGCTAATCCTTACCTTCAAACAGAACTGGGAGTCCTTATAACTGATTTATTGTCTCTGATATGATTAAGTTATTTCCATGGCCTGGTCAAAGCCAGGCATTGTAGACAGGCTTAGATCACAAAATGGCCTCCTTAACCTTTTTGGCACCAGGGACTGGTTTCGTGGAAGACAATTTTTCCACGGACTGGGGAGGGGGGTGGTGGTTTCGGGATGATTCAAGCGCATTACATTTATTGTGCATTTTATTTCTATTATTATTACATTGTACTATATAGTGAAATAATTATGCAACTCACCATAATGCAGAATCAGTGGGAGCCCTGAGGTTGTTTTCACTTGCCACTCACAGATAGGGTTTTGATATGAGTCTGCAAGTAACTGATTTATGATGGTCTCTGTGCCGTCAAACCTCTCTGCTAATGAGAATCTGTATTTGCAGCCGCTCCCCGGCGCTAGCATCACCACCTCAGCTCCACCTCAGATCATCAGGCATTAGATTCTCATAAGGAGCGCGCAGCCTAGATCCCTCACATGCGCAGTTCACAGTAGCGTTGACGCTCCTTTCAGAATCTAATGCCACCACTGATCTGACAGGAGGCGGAGCTCAGGCGGTAATGCGAGCAATGGGGAGTGGCTGTAAATACAGATGAAGCTTTGCTCACTCACCCGCCGCTCACCTCCTGCTGTGCAGACTGGTACCCGTCCGTAGCCCAGGGGTTGGGGACCCCTGTGTTAGAAAGTATGTCTGGTTCTCTTCTTACGGAGACGCCCATCCTACAGAGGCATAAACCTGAGAACTTCGTTTGTTGACCTCAAACATAATTCTCCCCTCCTTTTCTTCCAGAGTCTCTCAGTGTCTAACAGAGGCTCCTTGGTGGTTTTCTTTGAAATCCTGGGCTGGAAGTTTGAGTGGGCTCTCCTTCCCCACCTCCTTACTTCCTCCACTCTTCCTTCTCAGACTTTCACGGAAGGCCCTGGAACTTCTGCTTTTTGTAAAGTACACCGGCTTTTCTCCTTGACATCAATTTCTGCTTGGCTCTGCTTCTCCTGTGTGTCTTTAATGCCTTCAAAGTGGTTTTGTTGCATGGTTATGCAGACGGAGCCCCACATATACACCAGGGATTTCTTCCTGTGTCTCTTACAGGAAGAGAGTTCCTTGAAGCTAATGTGGTACCCACTTGCCAGGAATATTAGACAAAAGAAGAGCATTTACTAAAAGCAGAGGGTCTCCTTTTCCTTCTGGCAAACCAAGGATGACAACCTAATTCCTCAGTCTTGAATTTGAGAAACTCACCCCTAATTTGACACCAAACTATCCTAATATATTTACCTATTTTTATTTTGAAAAATTTTGAAAGTATGAAAAAGTCAAAAATCAGTACAATGAATAATTTGTACTCTCTACTGAGATTCAAGTGTTAATACTTTGTCTCATTTGCTTTATCTCTCTTTTTTTTCTGATCTGTTTAAAAACAGGTTGCAGACTTTATGATATTTCATTGCTAAATACTTCTGTGTGCTTCTCTAAGAATAAAAATCTTCTTCCACATCACCACAATGCCACTGTCATATCTATGAAAATTATTAATAATTCCTTAATTCATCTAATATTTGTTTCATATTCAAGTTTTCCAGTTCTCAAAATGACTTTTATGGCTTTTTTCTTTTTCTTTTTGCAATCTATAAATGTTTGTTAGATCAAACTGGTCAATAGTGCTATTGAAATCTTCTATACATTTACTAATTTTTGTTTACTTTTTTTTTCAGCAGATAAGCATCCTGAGAGAGGGATGTTTGTCTCAATCTCACTGTGGATTTGTTTATTTCTCCTGTCAATATGTTTGACAGTATGTCAAACATACTGTCAATGTTTACTTCGTGTATTTGGAGCTCTTTTTATTAGATGCACACACATTTAGGATTTTTATGTTTTTCTATTGACAATCTTTTGATCATAATAAAATAGTTCTCTTTATCTCAGACAAAACTCTTTGTCTTGACGTCTACTTGAGTAATATTAATATAGTAATACCAGTTTTTTAAGCTTATATGAGCAAGGTGCATATATTCCTTCCCATTACTTTCAACCATCTTCATGTTTTTATATCTAAAGTGAGTCTTTTGTAGACAAGATATCATTGTGTCTTTTTTTTAATTGAGGTAAAGTTGATTTACAATATTACTTAAGTTTGAGGTGTACAACGTAGTGACTGACAATTTTTAAAGATTATACTCCATTTATACTTATTATAAAATACTGGTTATATTCCCTGTGCTGTACAGTGTATCCTTGTAGCTTATTTATTTTATACATAGTAGTTTTTACCTCTTAATCCCATTCCTCTATCTTGCCCCTCCCTCTTCTCTCTCCCCACTGGTAACCACTAGTTTGTTCTCTATATCTGCAAGTCTGTTTCTTTTTTGTTATATTCACTAGTTTGTTTTATTTTTTTAGATTCCACATATAAGTGATAGCATGCAGTATTTATCTTTTTCTGTCTGACTTGTTTCACTAAGCATGATTGTCCTCAAAATGACTTTTATGACTTTTTAAAAAATCCAGGACCCAGTCAGGATTCACACATTTCTTCTGGTTTCTTTATCTTTTTTAAACTAAAATAACCCCTGGGGTGATTTTAAAATATGTTCACAAATTCTTTGATTCTCCCGATTCAAAAGATGGAACTTCCCCTTGAGTGTGGGCTGTCCTTATTGACTCATTTTTAATAAATGGAATATGGCAGAAGTGACAGCTTGTGCCTTCTGAGACTAGTTCATATGAGGCATTGGGGCTTTCTCCTTGCCTTCTCTTGGACCACTGTGTGAGATACTGTTCATTGTTGTTTAAGTAGCTTAGGTCTGGGGTAATTAGTTACTCAGCAATAGCTAACTAATACAGTGTCCATTTAACTACCCTCCCCTGTATTTCCTGTGAACTGGAAGGTAAGTTTAAAGGGTTGATGTGGTTCAGGTTAAACATTTTTGGCAAGAGTCTTCATAGGTTGTTTGAAGATCTTCATGTTCTAGGACATCAGGAGGAACATAACGTTAGGTGTCCCACTGTGAGTCATGTTAAGTTTGATCACTTGGCTCCTTTACTAAAAATCTTGTTCCACGTGGTACAATGAAGTATGGGGAGGTTTGTGTTTGATTAGAGATCACAGTATGTATCAAAAGAACTAGGGCTTGAGTCCTGATCCTACCCAAACTGTTTCAGCTTCCTGCCCTTGGTTGAGTCATTTATCAATTTGCAGACTTTTGACAGCAGGGTGGGGTAAGAGTAGGGCTTGCACCCCCAACCCCCATGTTGTTCAAGGGTCAATTGTATTGAATTATCACAAAACAGTTGTGGAAAGGGCTGTGCATGACTGTCAGGCAGAGATTTCTGTTCCATTCTAAATGTCTGCAGCATCAGGACTCATGTTTGTCTGAAGCCCCCCGCCTGAGTAGCCTCAGTTAACTGGAATGGTAACCATCCTTTCCTCTGGGTAAATACCTTTTAATAGGGGAAGATTTAGAATTAAATATCAAAACTTTATGAAAGTCAAAGCCATAGCATTAACATGAAATTTGTTAGGTGGGATTTGTGCATATTTGGTATTTTATGTCCTTGGAATATTTAATAGAATTTGACCAATTAGAAGGTCAGCCATTTATCACCAATTTAAAATGTGTAACTAAATAGTTAATTTAGATTTGTGATTCAAGGATGGAGTCTTACTAGGTTGATTCACCATGCTGAAAGGATTAAGAGAACTTAAGCTTTGCTTCTTTTGTAAATTAATTTATTAGATTTCCTATAATTATGTAGTATTCAGGAATCTTTTTTGTTGTTAATTTGGGCAACAAAAATCCTTTAAAGGGAAATCAGTTACATTGCATGTATAAATGTAGTTTAAAAGAGTTGAAGATGGTTCATTAACTTAGTAAATCCAAAAACCTCTTTCAACTGATGCCTCAGGTTTACTAGATGTATAATAAGAAAAATGAGATCTGTAACCTAAACTTTAATAACTAATAAGAGAATACGGATTTAGGATTTGTAACTTTCATATGTGGGAAATTAAAATGTAAAGCTAAAATAAACATCCACACAGTTCTTTCTGTACCCAAAACTACCCTCAAGGATGCCAAAAACTTATCCACAAATCCATGCCTTCCCTTATCCATTTCTGGCCGCCAATATATTGAATACTTTCTAAGGTCCAACCGAAGTGCATCAAATTTTTAAAAATTTTAACTTCTATCTCTCCACCTTCAGATCATGTGTAAAACTGCCCTGCTTCAAACCACCATTTTACTTTATTTGTATCCATTGTGTGGACTTGATCTTTGCCTTGTCATGATTTGTGGGCACAAGTCATGATAGTTATTTAATAATCTATGTTTATGTAATAAAAGTGAATACAAGAGAAATGTTAATTTACCCCGCAAATTACTAGAATAAACACTTTAAATAAAATTAAAGTGTCATAAATTACAGTTTAATATTTCTGCTGATAAAGTAGTTTTGAAATAAATAGCATTACAGTTAATGAATTTAAATAAAGAGTCATTTATAGCAGCTCTACTCATAATTGCCCCAAACTGGTAACAACCCAAATATCTTTTTATTTTATTTATTTTTATTTTTATTTTTATTTTTTGTCTGCATTGGGTCTTAGTTGTGGCACGTGGGATCTTTTGTTGCGGTGCGTGGGCTTCTCTCTAGTTGTGGCGCGCAGGCTCAGTAGATGCGGCACGCAGGCTTAGTTGCCCCGTGGCATGTGGGATCTTAGCTCCCTGACCAGGGATCGAACCCGCGTCCCCTGCGTTGGAAGGCTAATTCTTAACCACTGGACCACCAAGGAAGTCCCCCAAATATCTTTCAGTGAGTGAACAGATAAACAATGGTACGTTTATACAATGGAATACTACTCACATAGAAAAAGGAACAAATTATTTACACACCTTGCAAAGGGTTCCTGGACCCAATTCCAATGTGTGTGTGGTGCATGTCTGTGTATGGGTGCTTCCCCATATCAACAAGCAATTCTTGGGTGCCAGTAGGGTGTCCACGAATTCAACTAAATCTACCTGGAGATGGAACCAGCTTCCACAGGTAAAGGGCTCAATCTCACAAGACCACTCTCCACTTCAGACGCCAGTGGAATCCTGTGCTTCTGACCAACTGGCTACAAATTGGAGTTTCCAACGACCCCCTCCAATTCAGGATGCCAAACCCAAGTCTAGGTTGCATCCTGTACTTCTGAACAACTGGCTATAAATCAGGGGTTCCCATGACCCCCTCCTTGGGTTCCATTAATTTGCTAGAGCAGCTCACAAAACTCAGGAAAACCCATTTACTCACAAGATTACTGGCTTGTTAGGAATCAACAGTCAGATGGAGAGATACACTGGGCAAGGCATGGGGAAAGGCATGGAGCTTCCATGCTCCAGGCCCTCTCCCCAACCTCCACGTGTTCACCAACCCAAAAGCTCTCTGAATCCTGTCCTTTTGGGTTTTTATGGAGGCTTCATTACACAGGCATGATTGATTAAACCATTGGCTGTTGGCTAATGGTTGACCCTCCAGCCCCTTCTCCCCTCCCTGGAGGTTGGGGGGTGGTGGTGATGAAAGTTCCAACCTTCTGATCCCTTAATTGATTCTCGTGGTATCAAAGCCCCAGTCTTGGGTGGGACTCAAAAGTCACCTTCCCTGAAGAATTTCAGGAACTGAGGATAAGAGACCAATTATTATTCCCTTGCTATTTTTTCTTCCCCCTTGCTCTTATGACTCAGGAAATTCTAAGGATTTTGGGAGCTGTAAGCCAGGAACTATGGAAGAAGCCCAAATATATACATGAGAAATTTATATTTGGTCATCTGAGTGACCAAATATATATAAATTACAATACTGCACACTCAAAAACATGAATGGGTGAGTGAAAGAAGCCAGTTTCAAAAAGTTACATAGTACCTGATTCCATTATACAACATTCTGGAAAGGCAAAACTGTAGGAAGGGAGAACAGGCCAGTGGTAGCCAGGGGCTGGGGATTGGGAGAGGGGTTGACAACAAAAGAGCATGCAAGAGAATTTTCTGGGGTGTTGGAATTGTTCTTTATCCTGATTGTAGTGGATACACATATCTACACGTATGTTAAAATGCACAGAGCTGTGTACCAAAATCCAATGTGTATTTTACAGTATGTACATTTAATGTAATTTAAAATATGTAAAGAGAGATATAAAAAAGGATAAACAGTAATTCTGTACCTGGATCTTTTTCTCTAGGTATTTGTTGCCCAGTACTCTGGTGAAAAAGGGAATAAATCCTGTTATCAAATTCCTTAATTTCAAGAGAACCCCATGAAAGGAGTATTGTCATCATGTGTTTCTTTTTCAGTGAAAGAGCAAAGAGGTCCTTCCTGAAATCCTGAAACTGAGGGCAGGAGTCTTCACTTATATCCCTTATACTATAACTTGCTTAATGAGTAGTATTCTGTAACCTGTCTTCACCGACTTAGCTCTCTTTAATTGTTCTTGCAAACCGCATTCCCCCCAAGCTTCATGTAGCTTAGACAATATATATCACAAGTAGATGACACCTCTGACTTATGGGGCCGCTACGGTAATGGTTGCTTAAGTTGTTTTTCAGAAACTGGACAGTTCTCCAAATTCGATCAGGATAACACTGCCATTTTCTGAACATGCATCCCATAGAAGCATGTAACTCAGATACACCTTCATAGAACACCTATTACTTCACCTTTTTCTTGGCCTTGATCCTCTTTCCCCACACCTCAAGCCACTCTGATTCTTTATCCCGTAAAAATCTCAAGCCCTTCGCCTTTGGGGAGGCAGATTTGAGACTTGTTCTCCCATCTCCTCGCGTGGCTGTCTCGTGAATAAACACTTTCTGTGCTGCAAGCCTCCGCATCTCAGCATTTGTGCATCTGGCACATGAACCTGGTACAGGAAGATGCATTTTAATTCAAATGCCTGCAAGTGAGAAAGGTCATGATGTCAGGGGGAGAGATACAGTGTATCTAGTGCGGTGAGAGCTGCTGTGAAGGAGGTATCAGCAAGGAAAGAGGGCAGAAAGGGAGAGCACAATTTTGCTAATTCAGCATCAGGTGCTAGGAGGGCAGGTTCCAACTCCTTCGAGTTGGAAGCCAACAAAGCACTGACCAGGACAAATGAGAGGCAATCATGGAACGCATTTATCAATTTCTTTTTCTTTCTCCCTAACGAGCTCTTAGTCTGAATAATAAAACTTAATTTTTAAAAAAATGGATAAACATTATTATATTTTGGCTTTCAAACCTAAACGCACAGACTTTCCTGAGCAATCCTGAACAACCCTGCTTGCTTTCTTTTTCTTCCTTCCTTCCTTCCTTCTTTCTCCCTCTCTCCCTCTCTCCCTCTCTCCCTCTCTCCCTCTCTCCCCCCCCCTTTCTTTCTTTCTTGAAAACTCTACCATACCATTCCGGAAAGTGAGGAAATGTCTCATTTGTTTTTAGGAATGAGGTCTCTTTTTATAGGAAAGGACTCCATTCTCCATTCTGCCACCATTTGGGATACGAGTTTTATTTGTTATCTCTTGTGCGTAACAAATGTCCCTAAACTTTAGTGGCTTAAAACAACAAGGTATTGTTTCTCAAGTTTCTGCTGGTCTCCCCAGGTCAGACCGCTGGTGGAGATACTGAGGCTGGAGTCAAAGGTGGCCTCATTCACATCCTGGGACCTTGTTTGGGCTGCTGGTGGAGCTTCTCTCTCCACATGGTCTCTGGCTGCTCGAGGATGTTGAAAATGAAATCTTCAATGCCTCTGAAGACCTAGTCTCCGAGGTTGCACAGTGTCACTTCTGCTGCATTCTATCGGCCAAAGCAAGTCAGGAGGCCAGCCCACAGTCAAGGGGTGGAGAGACAGGTGTCACCTCTTGATTTAGGGAAGAGCAGCAAAGTCACACTGCAAGGGACTGAGGACACAGGACACCATTTGTGGGGGCCATGACTGTCACAGCGCACCACACTATTGTTAATAACATTTAAAGCTCATGTAAACATTAATTAAATTAGCTCTTGGCTCTGAGACCGTAACCTGGATGAAATTAGACTAAAGATCTATTTTGGATCAGAAGCTTGTATTCATTCCAGCTTTGATGCAGTTAATCCTTACTTAAAACTATCAGAAACCACTTATAGATGAGTCAGAGAAATCTGACCCTGCAGTTTTTATGGGGATTTTAACCATCAACTAAGAGAAAAGTAATGCGAATCCATCAGCTATTTTTAAATGTCCTATTATTATCTAATTGTATGTCAACTCCCTTAGGTTTCCTGATGTCTAAACATTTCACAATGTTGTAGAATTATGAGAAGATCCAATTGCAAAGGGGATGCGGGCAAAGCTGAACACGCATGTGAACCGGGGCTCTCATGCTGGCAGGCCCCTGCAGCAGAAGGCACAGAGAAGGCCCGGACAGCCCTTGTGCCTGCAGCGCAGCCTTGGCCCTCTTGCCACTGCAGGCTGCCACACTCTGGCAATAAGGAGCAGCAGTTGGATGAGGACCAGGGCTACCCCGACATCCGACCACCTCTGCGGTCTGAGCTGAGTCCAAAAATTCCCTGGGACGAAAGTGGCATGCAAGAATATCAAAGTTGGGGGCTTCCCTGCTGGCGCAGTGGTTAAGAATCCGCGTGCCGATGCAGGGGACGCGGGTTCGTGCCCCGGTCGGGGAAGATCCCACATGCCACCGAGCGACTAAGCCCGTGCGCCACAACTACTGAGGCTGCGCTCTAGAGCCCGCGTGCCACAACTACTGAAGCCTGCATGCCTAGAGCCTGCGCTCTGCAACAAGAGAAGCCACCACAATGAGAAGCCCACGCACAGCAACAAAGACCCAACACAGCCAAAAATGCCTAGAGCCTGCGCTCTGCAACAAGAGAAGCCACCACAATGAGAAGCCCACGCACAGCAACAAAGACCCAACACAGCCAAAAATAAATAAATAAAATAAAGAATTTAAAAAAAAAAAGAATATCAAAGTTGGGAACTGCTTCCACACCTGCCCCCGTTATTCACCCTCACCAAGTTCATCACGCTTTCTTCCACTTCAAAGCCTTTGCACTAGCAGTCCTCCCTGACCTCGAACGTGACCCCCCAAGGGTAAGTAATGAAGCGTGCTGTGAATCTCACCAGGATCTTCAGCATCCTGGAAGTGCTTTGGCTTGCTCCTCTGTTGCCCCCAGCCCAGATTTTCTGCCCGCATGCATCCTTAGGGAATGTTTTTTTCCTCTGATCCCTTGAGTCAGGGGCTCTTTCTGCAACCCTCAGCCTGTACCTGAGCCTTAGGGCTGGTGGAGAAGCCACACCACCCTGGGAACGGGCCCTGCAGAGACACTGGGCAGCTGGAGTTCTGAGTTCTTACAGAAGAACAGGAGAGTAGAGAGAAGAGGCACAGAAACAGAGAAACAAGGAAAGAAGGAAGAAAAAGAATGGCTTCTGGAGACAAGTATTTCCTTTTCACACTTCTGATGACCCTAGGGTGGCCCTTAAATACCCATCTAGGAGGAGCCCGGAGGGGTTTGCAGAAGTGGGGCTGGGCGGGGGGTTGGGGTGCTGTGTGTGCCAGGGGCGGGGGGCATGTAATGGGCAGCTCCACCCCCCTCCATGGGGACGGATAGTGAAGGCTTTCTCCCGAACCCAAAGAAGCTGCGTTTTCATCTGAAGCTGTTTCCTTATTGGAGCTCAGTGGGAAGAAGCACACAGTAAAAGTGTTCAGCAACTGTATATGCCCTGGGCGCGGTCCAGGTCGTAGCCATTCTTTCTCCCTGGAAGAAAGGACTAAACCTTTATGACTGCGGCGGCTCTCACTCTCCCTCACCACCTCCCACCTTCCCGCAGTCCTGTGAGGGCTCCCATATGCCTCCTCCTCCCTTTCCCCACCCTCACGTCCGGTCTTTGCCCCGACATTTTCCTGATGTCTCTCCTATGGCAGCCTCCACCCAGACCCCCAGCTTCAGGCCTCCGTCCCTCCCCTCCTCCAAAAGCTTGGCTCCGGGTCATGCGCTGACCACCCTTCCCAGCCCCAAGTCCTGGGTGACTCCCAGGGCCTAAAGGTTCAAGTCCAAACTCCCTAGCGTGGCATCGAAGTCAGGCTTCAGTTTGCCCTCCTGGGCCTGTCTGCCCCACTCCTGTCCTCCTTTTCTCACGGCTGCAAAGTCTCCTGGAGGTGGACGCAGATGTTATCTCAGCTGTAAAGCCGCCCTCTCCCCACACCCTCACCACCCCAAACAGCCACCGCTGGGCGTTCCCCTGGCTTTCTGCCCTCTCCGTGTGAAAGGGTGACTGCTGGCAGTTGGGATGTCTGTCTCTGTCTCCATCACCGGGAGGAGGATGTCCTCACTGGACTGAGCCCTCTCTAGCTGGGTCTTATTCCTCTCAGCATGGTGAGCAGTTCCTCTCGTAGGTCTCCACAGGGTAGGCTTTCTGTACAGAAGGCTCTGTGTCATCAGCTGGGAAGTAGTTATCCTGTGCTGCTGCAGGCCTGTTTGGTTGCTTTCTGACCTGGCTCCACCTCCCTCTTTCCCAAATAGCTAAAATTAGGTCTTTGACGGTTCCTTGAAATGTCAGAGTCACCATATAGCCCCGCCATTCCACTCCCAGGAATATAGCCAAGAGAACTGAAAACATATGTCCACACAAAAATGTACTCATAAATGTTCACAGCAGCATTATTCATAATAGCCAAAAAGTGGAAATGATCCAAATGTCTATCAACTAATGAATGGAGAAATAAAATGCTCTGTACCCACACAGTGGAATATTATTTGGTGATAAAAAGGAAGGAAGTACTGTTCCATGCCACAACATCGATGGACCTTGATAACATTATGCTAAGTGACAGAAGGCAGCCACAAAAGATTACATAGTATAATGATTTCCTTTACATGAAAGGTCCAGAATAGTCAAATCTATAGGCACAGAAATCGGATTAGAGGTTGCCAGGGGCTGGGGGGAGAGGAGGAATGGGAAGCCACTGCTCATGGGAATAGTTTTCTTTTTACAGAAAGGAGAATGCTGTAAAACTGATTGTGGCGGTGATGGCACAACCCTGTGAATGTATAAACCGTGGAAGTGCACACTTTGGATGAATGGCATGGTAATGTGAGTTATACCTCAATAAAGAGGTTAAAAATAATTGTCCTTTGAGCACTGAGGCTGGGTATTCTAGTCCTTAGATGGATGGATATGCTACGCTATTTCTGTTCTAAGTGCAAGAAGATCGCCTGGGAAACAGCCTCCTGCTCTCGGCCCCTGCCACCTTTTCTGCAAGGCTCCCTTTTCCCGTTTCCCTCTTCCCGCTCAGATGCTGTGGGATGGGGTTACGGGCGGCAGAGGGTGGGTGAGGAGTCTCCAGCTGCACCCCCAGGGGGCGCGCTGCCCTCGAGACCGGCCTGCAGCCGCGCACGTGGTGCCTGGCGGGGCCCCAGGGGGGCCCTCCACCCCTGCCCAGCCCCAGGGGCTGCGGTCCGCGGGAAAGGGTGGCACGCGACACTAACAAAGGTGTTCGACCCCAGGCGCAATCCCAGCCGTCCCAGGAGACCCCGAAGCCAACCATAACCGCACCCCCAGCCCAGAAAGGGCTTCTCAAGGGGCGCGGGTTGCGGCGGCACCCGTGTATCCTGTCCCTCCGGGGTCGCCGCCGGGCCCGAGAGGGGCGGTGTCCTTGCGTGGGCGCGAGGTCCCGCAAGGGCCGCCGGGGACTCGAGGAGGGAGCGGAGGGCCCGCAGGGAAAGGGGCGCCGAGTCGGCGGAATCCGTCCTGACTCTCCCAGCGAGACCTGGCTCAGAATCGAAGGGACTGCAGGGGGCGGGAGGTTCGTAAAAGGGCAATATTTGTATTACGGAGAAAAGCAAATAGGAGTGTACAGAGAAGTAGGGATTGGGGGTCGCGGAGAAAGCAGAAGAGAGGCGGCCAGGAGCTAGAGCGGAGGCGGGGCAGGGGGCGGGGGGGACTCCGGGATCACGTGGGACCCCTGCCGGGCGGGGTGGACACAGTTCGCAGTGCAGGCTGGGCCCGGGCTAGCAAGCCGAGGCTGCGAGGGAAGACGGCCGTGCGGACGCTTCCTGCAGGAGATGCACGGAGACAAGCTAAACTCCACCGTCGTGTGATTGCAATCCAGCCACTCAGATGGAAACCGAGTCCCAGGCGCCCCACAGTGTCCTCTGAGTTTGCCCCTAAAATGCACGCCAGCCTGAGGAATCTCAGAGACCCGAAAAGAGGGGACGTCTCGCCCGGGGAGCTGGGGGTTGGAAGGAGAGCCCCTACCGAGTCCGGAGCCATTCACCTGGGCGGTGACCCTGGGGCTTTGCCTTTGGGGCCAGCTTGGGCCACCTTGTCACCAGTTCCTGTCTCTGCTGCCCTCTGGCCAAAGTGGAGGGATGCTTCAGGAGCTGGAGGCAGATGCCATCAAGAGTTGCAGGGGTGACCAAGAGGGCAGCTGTCCCTTTGGCCCTTCTTTCTTACAACGTTTTTATTACCACAGTAATTTGTGTTCATTATTTAACAATAGATAAAATACACTGAATAGAATAATGGGCCTCCAAAGATGCCTGCCCACAGCCTGTACACATGTTAAAGCCCCCCCCCCCCGCCCAAAAGAAAAACTAAGAGACTTTACAGGTGTGATTAAGTTAAGGATCTTGAGAAGGTGATTATCCTGCATCATCCAGCGGGGAACAGTGCAACCACAGAGGTCCTCAGAATAGGGAAGCAGGAGAGTCAGGGTCACAGGAAATGTGAGGACAGAAGCACAGGTCAGAGCGATGCAATTGCTGGCTTTCAGGATGGAGGAAGGGGACGCTAGCCTGTAATGCAAACGGCTTCTAGAAGGTGGAAAAGGCAAGGAAACAAGAGTTTCCCCTAGAGCCTCCAGAAGGAACCTAGGCCTGCAGACACCTTGATTGCAGGCCAGTGAAACCCATTCAGACTTCTGACCTCCACAACTATAAGATCATAAATGTGTGTCGTTTTAAGCCACTAAGTTTGTGGTACTTTGTTACAGTAGCAAGGGGACATGAATACATACATCTTTAAAATGAAGGGACTTCCCTGGCTGCCCAGTGGTTAAGACTCTGTGCTCCCAATGCAGGGGGTGCGGGTTTGATCCCTGGTCTGTGAACTAAGATCCTGCAAGCCACGTGACATGGCGAAAAAAAAAAAAGAAGAAGAAGAAGAAAATCAGTCACTTGTAATCCACCTCCCAGAACAAACACATGATTTTTCATATCTGTAGCTTAGCAGTCAACTGAGAACCAGAACTGGTGTGAGAACGCACTGGTGTAAAGGCTGAAGTGCCACATAGCTAACGCTGGCGTGCCCCATTCTATCCGCTAAGAGGGTCTTGACGCTCACCCAGCGCCCAGATCTGGGCGTTCCAAATGCCATTCTCCACTAAAAGGAACCAGAGCTCCACAGAGAAATGGCCAGTTTCACGGTTCAGGTAGGAAAGATACAAGATGTGCCCAAAACATATTATTCTGCCAGACAGTGAGGAAGTGCTCAAAGGATCATAGGAACATATCAAAAGGACAAAAGATACTTAGCTTGAGCAGGCTCCCACTGGACAAATCTAAGATAATGATATTACTGAATTATAACTATTCTTACTTTATTCTATTATAATCATAGCCTAAAGTAAGAATCCACAAGTGCATATGGATATAATTATGTAAATAAAAAAATACACAGGGAGAAGGGAAAGCTCTTCCTTATGCTAGAATATAGACTAATGAATGTAGAAGGGATAATGGAATTAGAAAATACCATTTGGAGCCACCATAGTAATAATCGTGTCAGGGAGAATCATCAATGGATGCTAAAACAGTGGGTGAAAGTTTAATGAGACGCAGGATTTGTATATGGTCTCAAGCTCTTTCCCCACAGGATACTACAAAAGGGAAAACAGTCACTTCACAGTGGAGAAACCTGGCCACCATTTCAACCGAGTGACCAAAGTTAATGTGACCGCTAATGGGACAAACTGACAACAGGTGGCCCTGATATGATGCAACACAAGGGCAGAACACGCCCAAAATGCATAACCTGAATTTCATTGTGAGGAAATATCAAACAAATCAAATCGAGAGACGTTTTACAAAACAACTGGCCTGCACCCTACAAAAATGTCCACATCGTGAACAACAAAGAAAGACTAAGGCATTGTTCCGTATTAAAGGGGACTAAAGAGGCATGACAACTGAATGCAATATGGATTCTGGATCGGATCCTGCCCAGGAAGAAACATTTTTTCCTTTTTTCATTATAAAGGACATTAGTCATGCTACGGCATGGATTAACCTTGAGGACATTATGCTTAGTGAAATAATCCAGTCAAAAAAAGACAAATATTGTGTGATTCCACTTTTATGAAGTATTTAGAATGGTCAAATTCATAGAGACAGAATAGATAGTGGTTACCAGGGGCTGGGTGGCAGGGCGGATGGGGAGTTATTGTTCAATGAGTACAGAGTGTCAGTTTGGGATGATGAGTAAGTACTAGAAATGGATAGCGGTTGCTATAGACTGTTGTGTCCCCCCAGATTCACATATTAAAGCCTAATCCCCAATTTGATGGTATTGGGAGATGGGGCCTTTGAGAAGTGATTAGGTTATGAGAGGGATTAGCGTTCTGATAAGGGACCCCAGAGAGCTCCCTTGCTGCTTCTGTCCTGTGAGGACACAGTGAGAAGATGGCGGTCTGTGAAACAGGAAGCAGCTTCTCACCAGACACCCAATCTGCCAGCTCCCTGATCATGAACTTCCAGCCTCTAGATCTGTGAGAAGTAATTTCTGTTTCTAGCCACCCAACCAGCCTATGGTATTTTTATTGTAGCATCCCAAACAGACTAAGACAGTGGTGATGGCTGCATAACATTGTGAATGTACTTAATGCCGCAAATTTAATGTTGTATATAGTTTACCACAATAAAAATAATTTAAAAAAACGGCAACTTAAAAAAAGAACATTTGTAAATGATTGGCAAAATGTGCATAAGGTCTGTACATTATATAACAATGGTGTGCCAATGTTAATGTTCTCATTTTGATAAATGTTCTGTGGTTATGTAAGAAAATGTCCCTTTTTCCAAAAAAAAGAAATACATGGTGAAGTATTTAGGGGCAAAGAGGCAACATGTTTACAATCTACTCTCAAACGGTTTAGAAACATTAACATATACAAATTACCCATGTCTGGATAGAGAGAATGGCAAAGCAAATGTTAACATTTGGGGAATGTGGGTGTAATGTGTATGAGAATTTGTACTATTATTGCAACTTTTCTGTAAGTCTAAAATTATATCAGAATAAGCAGTTTTTAAAATTAGAAGAGGAAACTAATTGGAAAGAAGTGAAATACTGTCTGGGGGAAACAGAATTCTAATGCCTGAGGCTGAGATGCATTGACTGTCTGGGCCTCCCGGCTCTGGGATGCCCTAACTCTCAGGCTTAGGATCAAGGGATACAGGGTTTTGGTGGCACTGACTGGTGGGGAAGAAATAAGGCAGACGGAGAAAGACAAATACTGTATGATTTCATTCATATGTGGAATCTTAAAAAAAAAACACAACCAAACAAATTACACAAAAACAAGCCCGTAGATACAGAATCAGATTAGTGGTAACCAGAGCGGAAGTGGGTGGGGGGGTGGGAGAAATGGGTGACGGGGGTGAACTGTATGGTGATGGATGGTAACTAGACTCGTAGTGGTGACCACCTCGTAGTGTATACAAGTTATAAAATGTCGAATTGAAATGCTGTGCACCTGAAACATGAAGAAGAAGAAGAAGACGACGACGACAGGCAGAACAAATCGATGGCGATGGTAATCACACGCAGGTACGGGGCAGTGGGTCTTGATTATCTGGAGGGCAGGAGGGAATTCTGTGCGGTCCTGAAAATATTCTATGTCTTGATCCGCGTGCTAGTTACAAGTTTCCAAGACGTGCACTTAAGCTCTGTGCCCTTTTTGCTGTATGTGTTAATCCTCCACTTCAAAAGGGTTAGACCGTCTCCACCCCCAGGTTGACGCTGCGCAGAGACTGCGTCCATGCAAACGAGGCGTTCACTGAGACTCGAGGGAGACTCGATTTACGTTGTTTGTTCTTTCGTTGCTAAGCAACACAGGCTAAGCGGCACAACCAAGCGACGCCAACCTTTAACAGCCAACCCAGAGGACGTGCTAAGCCAAGGCTCCAAGAGGGATCCACACGGACAGTCCCCACTCCCAGCCTTTTGTGTTCGGGGTGGGGGCGGGGAGGAGGTGAGAATGGGAGTTGTGCAGCTCAGACGCCGCGTAAGGCCCGGCCTCTCCCGGCGTGGGCTGGCTGCAGTGAGCCACTCTCCCGCCCGCCCGCTGCATCTATCTCTATGGCAACTGCTTCCTCAGGTCTGGGGCTAAAATGAGGCTCTGTGGGCGTCAATCCGTGTTTGAGGTCTCACCTGCCACGGAATCGTGTGGCCCGATGAGGAAATTGATGAGTCACTGCAGGAAAAGCCTGACGCTTGTTAGACTGGTTCATTCGTGCAGAAATGGGGCAGATTCGAGGCTGGGGGACAGGCCTCAGAGAGAGGGAGGGGTGAAGGTTATCTGCAGGGCAGAGGTGGTCAGGGCATCAAGAGAAAGAGGTAAGGGCCAGTTAAAACTAAAGAGAGGTGGAAATAAGCAAAGGTCACCCAAATGAGAAAAACAAAGGCTGTTTACGCAGAGCTTGCAGTTCAAAGAGTCAGCCGCCCTCCAGCGTTTGGCAGAAACTCAAAGACGGGGGAGGCGTGGGGAAGCTCCTAACAGAAAAAGGGAAGGCTGCAGGTGTGCACTGATCCGAGGCTGTTGTCCTGGGGAAGCTGGAGGCGGGCGGGGTGCGGGGTCGTCCTGTGCGATTGGCGAGGGTGGCTTATTTGGCTTTCTCTGATTGGTCCTGAATTGGAAGCAGGGCCAAAAATTAGGGAAGCTGACAGTTATTAAGTGCTGACCGTTCCAGGTTGCTTGCTGCAGTGGTTGTGGTTTGCCTTCCTGGGCTGGTTGCAGCAGACTGTGGGTCAGAGTTCTGTTGTCATATATGGCCTGGCTGTCGTCCGTTCGTATATTCAGTCTCTCAATGAATACCCAGAAGTTAAACAGTCAAGAGAGTAGTCCTCAGGTCCCATTAGCAAGGAAGTGAGGCACTGAGCGGTGTAGAGATGCAGCTGTGAGGACCACCCCAGGAGAGGTGGGCCGTGGAGCATCACACGGAGGAAAGTGAGGGAGGTGGGTGAGGTTAAACACCCATCTGATCTCAGAAATACAGGGTGCAGGGGCACCTCTGATGGGGACTCTCAGAGTCCCTTGTGAGTGGCAGATGTGTTCCTGGCACAGGCCCTAGATGCGGAGTGAGGCCCCTTCGGAGGTGTGGGACATGGGTAACTCACTGAACCTGAGTGCTCTCTTCAGCTCCTGCCTCATCAAACCGCTGAGAATTATTCAGTTAAAGTGCGTCAAGTTCACTGGACTGTGCCCAGCACTTGGCAAGTGCTCGGTCAATGTTAGATATTATTTTGCTTCAGAATAATTGGTCAAAAACTGAAATTAAATATATTGTTAGGATTGATGTCAAATTGTGTTAATGTAACCGTCAGCTGAAGAGTCGGAAACCTGGCCTCAGAGTAGGGTAGAAAAGGGTGGTGAGTGGATTGAAGGGGCCAGTAGTAGAAACACATCGTTCGTGGGCACCATTTGGTCCAGCCTAGACTGCATGCCCTTCCCAGGGACGGAGGAGCAAGAGAGGCATAGGCCAGTGGAAAGCCTGGCAGGTCCCCTAAAATTCTGTGTTTGGAGTGAGGGAGGATCCATTCTCTGAAAGAGAGGCAGATCTTGTTGCCAGGAGAAGCGGGGATGGAGAGATTTACAAACGGAAATAACATGTATGTGTAGTCATATGCTTAAAGTTTGTGCAAAAAGAAGACTTCAACCTAAGAAATCTAGAAATTCTAGTTAGGCTCCAGAGTTACATCTAAATGTAATTACATCTAATGTAACTAGTTACATTAGTCAGAATGCTAATCATTACATGGGTTCTCCAAGTGAGGTTGTAAAAAAGATTCTTTCCCAATAAAACTAGATATTCATCCCTAATTCAGTGGTAACCTTTGAAGACAGGAATCAGGTCTTAGACATACCTGACCTGCTTATCTTTGGGGTCTAACAGCGTATTCCACAAAATAAGTGCTCAGTAACTGTTTAAAGATAATGAAGGCATACAAGAAGGTAACAAAAGAAATTCAGCTTCAGAGCTTAATGGTTTCCATAGGTACAGGAGTGAGGGGTGCCAGATAATCCCTAAAGGTTCCTCTGGGTTCCACAAGATAAAATTTCTAGGAAGAACTTCGCTTTAGGGCAACTACACAATTTCAGGTTAGAATCCGAAATATCGGATGAAAATGTTTATTTCAACAGACTCATCAGTTAAAGAGATCCTCCCTTGGGGCCCCGGGAGCTGCCTCTGGACACTGCATGTAACCATGTGTGGCAGAGGGGGTTGACACTTGCTGGCTCTACAGCCTCTGGAGCCCGCAAATCAATACTGAGGTTCAGATTGGTGGGGAAGCATGAGTATTAGTTTGACTGCTGTAACAAATTGCCACAGACCGGGTGGCTTAAAACAACAGAAATTTCTCTCTCACAGTTCTGGAGTCGAGAAGTCTAAAATCAAGGTGTTAGCAGGGCAACATTTCCTATAGAGGCTCTGAGGAAAATCCATTCCTTGCTTCTTTCAACTTCTAGTGGTTGCTGGCGTTCCTTGACCTGTGACCGCATCACTCCAGTCTTTGCTTTCATCTTCACATGGTCTTCTCCTCTGTGTGTCTCAAATCTCCCTCTGCCTCACTCTTATAAGGACACCTGTCATTGGACTTATGGTCCACCTGGATAATCCAAGATGACCTCATCACAAAATCCTTAATTTAATTACATCTGTAAGGACTGTTTTTCTAAATAAGGTAACATTCACAGGTTCCAGGGATTAGGGCGTGGATGTGTTTTGGAGGGCCACCATTTGGCCCATGACACTCATCTCCCAAGGCAAGAACATTAAAAACTTCACAGTTCACTCCTGAAAATGCTTGTTGACTGCCATGGAGCTCCCAAGACGTTCTGGAGCTGAGCCAATGAGCTCACGTGGAACAGCCCATCATCCATCCACCCTTGGAGATGGCATTTATTGCCAGCCTGCAGCAATCTGACATAGCTGGGATATCCAACAGAGCTTCAAGAAATTCCTGGGCTAAAGGATCCTCTTCATGTGGAAGTTTTCATGGCCAACGGAGATACTTTTCTACTTGCAAGGGTGGACATCTTGGTCCATTTATCCTCGGGGTCCTTGGGGCTTGTAGAGTTCAGCATTGTTCAGAGTGCATACCCAGGCACTCCAGCTGTGTGCAATGGCCTCTGAGAAAAGAGTTCAGCGACCAAGGACATGCGAGCAACACTGGGGACCCTATTCCCCCTTGAGGATGCTCAACACATTTTAATAGATTAAAGGCACCCAGAAATCCTATGGTAGAGAAGCCCAGTATTTCCCAACTTGCCTGCAACTCTTTACAACTCATAAATCATACTTGGCTTTGGAAGGGAAATCTGTTGGAAAGGAAACGTATGAGCGTGTGTTTGCACTGTGTCTTCTGTGTTGGCAGAATGAGGGAATGTCAGATTATGCCTCCTTTCTGACCTTATTTGCAATCTCAGAGCTTGTGCCAACCTCTGACTCTAATGGGCTCTGGTCTCTGCTCCGCACCAGCTCCCCTGCTGACATGTTGCTTCATCCCAGGATTCAGCTGTGTTTGCCCAGGACTTACTGACTTGCTTGATGTTGCAGCAGAGAGCACAGAACTCTCTGTTATGCCAAGTCCTCTGAGGCCCTCCTCACATTCTGCTCCTTTACCATAGTTGAGGGACATGTGAGTGAGCTTTGTGTACACGGCACCAAATAAAGCATTTTCTTTATCTGCTTCATTGAGTAATAAGTTTAGACGTGGCAACTCAATCTAACTTGTGTGGCTTAAGCCCAACTTCTCTTTTTCTTCCTTTGGTCTCTTCAGAAGGAACTCTCAAGGCCCAGTTACATCACATGGACAGTCAGGACGCTGTCACTGGGAAGAACTGCAGGCATCAACCGTGATTTGCCTTTCCCTTTCTCCTTTCTTTCCTTCCTTCCTTCCTCTCTCCCTCCCTCCTTCCCTCTTCTTTTCACTCCTTCCCTCCCTTTCTTCCTTCCTCTTTCCTTCTTTTTCTTTCCTCTTTTCTTTCCTTCCTTCCTCCCTCCTTCTTTGCTTCCCTCCCTTTCTTCCTTCCTCCCTTTCTTCCTTCCTTCCTTTCCCCTTCCTTCCTTCCTTTCTTTCTTTCTTTCCTCTCTTTCTTTCTTTCCACAAATTAGGAGATTGACACAAACAGAACAAGGTTTTATTTCATTGGAAAAATTACAGGAGACTTTTTTTTTCTTTTCTTTTTTTTTTTTTTGTGGTATGCGGGCCTCCCTCTGTTGTGGCCTCCCCCGGTGCGGGGCACAGGCTCCGGACGCGCCG
>NC_041221.1:24410638-24513397 GCF_002837175.3 Physeter macrocephalus
AGCACAGGCTCCGGACGCGCAGGCTCAGCGGCCATGGCTCACGGGCCCAGCCGCTCCGCGGCATGTGGGACCTTCCCAGACCGGGGCGCGAACCCGGTTCCCCTGCATCGGCAGGCGGACGCGCAACCACTGCGCCACCAGGGAAGCCCAACTTTTTTTTTCTTAATGGCCATACCACACGACTTGTGGGATCTTAGTTCCCCGACCAGGGATCAAACCTGCACCCCCTGCATTGGAAGCGTGGAGTCTTAACCACTGGACTGCCAGGGGAGTCCAAAAATTACAGGAGAAGTTTTTAATAAAGAGCTTAGAAGGTTTTGTAAAATACACTTGTCATTACAAATATCAACAAGAATGTTTTTAATGATAGCATGCACTTTCAAATTTAAGAATAATTTAAAATTTTGGCTGTCCTACTTCGTGAAAAAGATATAAATGAAAGAATATGAAGGACTGTGGCTTTCATGTTTTACTCCACAGATTTCTTTTTTTTACTTAAAAAAATGGTTTTTTTTTGGCAGCACAGGCTCCGGACGCGCAGGCTCAGCGGCCATGGCTCACGGGCCCAGCCGCTCCGCGGCATGTGGGACCTTCCCAGACCGGGGCGCGAACCCGGTTCCCCTGCATCGGCAGGCGGACGCGCAACCACTGCGCCACCAGGGAAGCCCAACTTTTTTTTTCTTAATGGCCATACCACACGACTTGTGGGATCTTAGTTCCCCGACCAGGGATCAAACCTGCACCCCCTGCATTGGAAGCGTGGAGTCTTAACCACTGGACTGCCAGGGAAGTCCAAAAATTACAGGAGAAGTTTTTAATAAAGAGCTTAGAAGGTTTTGTAAAATACACTTGTCATTACAAATATCAACAAGAATGTTTTTAATGATAGCATGCACTTTCAAATTTAAGAATAATTTAAAATTTTGGCTGTCCTACTTCGTGAAAAAGATATAAATGAAAGAATATGAAGGACTGTGGCTTTCATGTTTTACTCCACAGATTTCTTTTTTTTACTTAAAAAAATGGTTTTTTTTTGGCCATGCCACAGGGATGTGTGATCTTAGTTCCCTGACCAGGGATTGAACCCAGGCCCCCTGCATTGGAAGCATGGAGTCTTAACCACTGGACCACCAGGAAAGTCTCTACGCCATGTGTGATTAACGAATGGTGAGACTCAGTAGCCAACACTTTAACCAAGTGATCAAACTCGGCATCAGTAATCATGGTCCAACCTGACATTTTGGCGTCCTGATTTGCTACCATATGAAAAACACATCATCTATGAAATATTCTTGCTAAAAAATGTTTAACTTTAGTCATATCAAACCTCTAGGCTAACTTCCAGTTTATAGGAAATACAGGGGCTAAAGGAACAGTTAAATGACACCAGGACAAATCAATCAGACAAATCTAGAATGAAGGACATTGTATAAAACAACTGTCCTGTGATTTTCCAACAGGGATTGTCATGGAAAAATGCAAGGTACAAGGACTGTTTTAGATTAAGGGAGACTATGTAGGCTTAAACCAGTGGCAATGCATGAAGGTCAACTGAATGCTTGTTCAAAAAAAAAAAATTCAAAACAAAACTATAAAAGACATTCTTGGGACAATTATAGAAACTTTAGATTCTAGATATTGTTATGGTGTGGCAATGGGTTTAAAGGACATTATTCTAACTGTAGGAGATACATGCTAAAATGCTTAGGGGGAAAGTTGTTCAGACACATACTTTCAAATGACACAGAAAAAAAAACTATAGTTAAAATACATATGGCTAAATCTTAATAATTGTTGAATCTAGGTTGAGGGCATATAGGTGTTCATTGTACTATTCCTTCAACTTTTCTGTATATTTGAAAATGTTCATAATAAAATGTGCAAAAAAAAACTGGTCTTGAAGGCCTTCATCTCAGTAACATTTTGGCTTAAATTGCAAGTAATTTTTATTTGAATATTGTATCTGAATATGTTAGGGATAAGAAACACTTGGTACTTTGTTTTGATGATTTGATTTGACTCAATGTAGTTCCTTGTTGAGACTATCTGCCTGAAGCATTGAAATTGAATTCATTATAACTGAGAAGTGCAGATGTAGAAGTACAGACACACCAAACCTTATATATCACTGTTGCTCAATTGATATTTCAGCTACCTTATGAATGTGTCTCTTGCTAAGAAAGGCATTCATACACATGTTGCTATTTCAGCAACAAAAAGTATCTCCTGGAAAATTATGCTTTGTTTATTCAGCCAATATTTATTGACTTACTACTACATGTCCAGACCTCTGTTGGCCTAAGGGAAACATCAGTAAATGAAAGGGGGCCATGGCCGTTGAAGATCCACAGCCACTGACTTCCAAGTGCACAAGGACAGATGTAGCCTCATTCATGCTAATGCAGAATTCTCTAAAGATTTTGCTTGTGTACGCCCTAAAAAATTATTACCTTCATTTCTTGATAAAAATTTTTCACTGTATGTTTAAATGGCAGCAAAGATGTAATTCTGGCAAAAAATTGATATTTTAAAATTGTTTCATCACTTTTTTTAAAAAAAGGTCCTAGTAAGTATAATTTCTTTACAATCTTTGTCTGGTAATCCCATAACTGAAGTCTTTGTAGGATGGTTTCTGTTATCTGTAAGTTCTTGTTTGTATACATATATATATATATAAAACAGATATGGGACTACTATATTGTATCTGCCAGGTACTTAGGGGTCCCAGTAGTTCAGGATCATTCTGAACTAAATTTATTGCTTGAGATTTGCTTACTGGCGTGTCATGAGTTTGAGGTGCAATCCATGCCAGGGTTGGTTCATGGGTATAATTTAATAAGGCTCAGCGAAACCAAATTTTCCTAAAAGTTTCAGAGAGGGGTCTACTTTTGGTTCACATTTGGTTCACTATTCCTCCTGAGATCGCAGTTCTGGAGGCCCTGGGGGAGAATCCTGGTAGAAGGTCTCTTAACGGATGTTTCACCGTGGGCAGACTCTGGGCTTTGATAGTTGTTATTCTTGCCCCTGGAAGCTGTCAAAATTCAGGTTCAAAGTTTGCCTGTAATCAGCAGAGCAAAAGCAACTGCCATGTTCCATTTATATCCCGTCCTTAGATTCTGGCCTGCTAGTTGCTTTACCATTTTTGTCAACTCTTCAGTGGTTTTACAAATATGTTTTTAATATTTTATCAAGTATTTTCAACTGTTGGTCTAAATAACCTAGCCTGCTATATTCTTGGAAAGGGAAGTAAATATCATCATTTTTCTCAGTACTTTAAATGAGAAGCTCTTCCAACCTGAGGTTTCTGCCTGGACTTGAAGGCAACCATGAACTCCTGGAAATTGTATGCAACATTTTGTGTTTATGCAATGTTTCTAGGAAAAAAGCCCACAGATTTTATCAGATAGTCAAAGGTGCTAATGACTGAGACTCCCCAGATCTGAGAACCACTGCTTTATAGTTCCATTAGCACATAGCAATTTTAATTTTAAAAAATGATTTCAGAATAATTTCAGACTCACAGAAGAGTTGCAAGTACAGTCCAAAAAAACTCCGATATTGCCTTCACCCAGATTCACCAACTTTTAACATCTCTTTCTCTCTGTCTGTCTGTCTCTCTCTCTCTCACACACACACACACACACACACACACACACACACACACACAGTCTTTTTCTGAACCATTTCACTACAAGCTTCAGACCTGATTCTACATCACCCCTAAATACTCTAATGTGCATTTCCCTAAACAAGGACCTCCCAAGAAGTCAGAAAATCAACACCAATACACCACTACCATTCAAAGAACCTATTCAAATTTTAATTTTGCCAACTGTCCCGCAAATGTCTTTCTTCGTTTTCAGGTCTAGGATTCCTTCATACATTGCATTCAGTTGTCATGTCCCTTTGGCCTCCTCCAATCTAGAACAGTTCCTCAGTCATTCTGTCTATCATGTCCTTGAGAGTTTAAGAGAATACAGCCCTTATATTCCGTAGGCTGACACTCAACTTGATTCTACTGGATGTTGCCTCATGCCCAGATGCAGGCATGCATTCCTGACAAACTTCAATTTTCTCGTTATGTCAGTCTTTCCCATCACTGGTGATGTTGACCTTGATCAGCTACTCATGTTGATGTCTTCACTGTAAAACTACTATTTTTCTTTTTAACTGTTGGAAGATGTTCCAATAATATGCTAAAATCCTGTTCCTCACTGAAACTTCACCCATTCTTAGCCTCCACTGACAACTCCAGTCTGAACCACTAACAGGTTGGTAAGTGATTTTCTGTTTATATCATTCCTTTTACATTTACTGGTTGGCATTATACTGCAGAGGAAGAGCTTTTTTCTCTCCCTACTGATTTATATCATGATGAGCTCATGGATTCCTATTTTACTTAATAGGTTATAATCTGTTACTGTAATATTTATTTTCATGCTCAAATGGTCCTCAGCATGGCCAACGGGAGCCTCTTTGAGCCAGTTTCTTTATCCTTTTAGCGTGGCCCTATCAGTTTTTGAGCCTTTCCTTAATTTCTGCACGAGATGTTCTAGGCTTATCTTGTAGTTTTCCTGCTTCAGCCCTAAAATCTGACATTTCTTCAGAGTCTTGGTTCCTCTTTTTTTCCCATATATACATTTTTTGAAAATTTTGAACTTTATTTTTTTTTAAGAGCAGTTTAAGGTTCACCGCAAAAGTGAGAGGGAGGTACAGAGATTTCCATATACCCCTACAGAGGCGCCCCCATTATTAACATCCCCCATGGTATATTTGCTACAATTGATAGAACTGACACATCATAATCACCCAAAGTCCACAGTTTGCATTACAGTTCACTCTTGGTCTTGTACATTCTATGGGTTTGGACAAATGTCTGATGACATGTGTCTATCATTATGGATCATACAGTCTTGGTTCCTTTTAGTGGAACATGGTATTAAAAACCAAAATCTGTATACGCAGTGTGCTCATAGCTACTGAGACATCACTGCATGTCTAGCCTCTCAGAGGACAGAACTAGGAAACATATATAACGTACACATAATATTAAATATTATATATTTCCTAACGTATATATTTAATATCTGATATATATTATATATGATATTTATAGACATACATATATAGTTGAGCCTTGAATAACACTGGTTTGAACTGCATGGGTCCACTATACTCAGATATTTTTTCAATAAATACGTACTACAGTACTACACCATCTGAGGTTGGTTGAATCCAAGGATGTGGAACCACAGATATGAGGGCTGACTATAAAGTTATACTCAGCCTTTCAACTAAGCAGTGGGTCAGTGCCTCTAATACCCACATTTTTCAAGGGTCAACTATATATATTTCTATATTTGTTTACATTTAAAAAAATGAGTTCCTAATGATACCTATATTTCCAATCCAACACCTCAGGGTTCTTTCTAGCCTTCCCCTTTTCCATGTTAGTATTTTCTCCAACAGTGGGAAATCTGGTCATCATTATTTAACATAATCAATTGTCCAACCACACCAGTCTTCTCTCTCTGCCACCTGCATGCCTCTCCCTTCAGCATCCATGTTCTTGCCCACGTTACTGTTGTGTCTCATAGCAGGAAGGGAGAAGAAATGGAATAGAAAAATGGAAGGGACGGGAAGATGAGATGAGAGGGAAAGGAAGATAGGAAGGAAGGAAAGAGTTTAATGTTAAGATAATGCCATAAACTGCCTTCAATGATTTATAGACGTTAATGTTAAGCTTATAGTAAGGCACTTTACTTAATTATCATACGTATACTTGGTCAGCAGCAATTCTGTGCAACTTCTGTGCAACTGTTGCAAAGTCTTGGGCTTCTATCTAAACATGGGCTCATGGTAAAAAGTTGAGAGTTTAGTGGCAGTGTTAAGAGTGTGGCTGCAAATGGCAAACAGGTGAGGTTTAAAAATTAGAGGTCTGGAGTTAAAGACAGACCTGTGCTTTAATTTTGGTTCCTCTTCTACATATGGCCAAAAGCAAGTTACTTATCAGGGTCTCAGATTCCTCATCTGTGAAATGGCTACAATATTTGCTTTGCAAGATTGCTATTAACGTTCATTGGACATAATAGGGAGTTAGGTTAATTATTGTTGTTAGTTTGAGTTAGTGCTCAAAAAATTATACTGTTGTCTTCCCACACATCCCCTGTTGCTCCTTTGATTGCTATATGGAAACCCAGAATTACTAAGCTATAGTATCCTCATGGCACAGTGCGCACACACACACTCACACACACTCACACACACACACACACACACACACACACACACAGAGACTGGAACCACGTGTATGCTATACCTTTAAGTGTCTCTTTTGATCAAAATAACTTTTTCTCAGGTTGAAATTCTGTATGAATTCTAACTGATTTCCTTGGATAAAAGTGTGGCAAATAAAAATATTTCTATATAATCTTGGTGTCCTTGTTTGAAAACAACGAGAATTCTAATTATAATGCATATCTATTGTTTTGTCTTCCCTTTTCTTGTGGGAAGTGTTCTTTCTGCACTTCAGTAATGTAGTTCAATGGCGGTGTACACGTTATGTTCTTACAGACCCTCATCATTTGGTTCAGGGATGGGCACCTAGCTGTCCTTCCCTAGCAATTGCTGAGACCAGAGATCTTCGCCCTCCGCCTGTCTAATGGTGAGGCTGAAGATACGACCTTGAGAACTATCAGGGGCCTTGTCCCCAGCCATGTGGAGGAAGCTGGTGTGACAACAAGAAGCTGATGTGCAGAGAGAAGCAGAGCAGAGGGATGGGGGCAGAGAGGGGACTCTGGTTCCAGCAATTCCTGAGGCCCACTGGACCACTACCCTTGTCACAGTTTGTTCATGTCGACAGTCCATTCCTCCCTTTTGTCTACTAGCTTAGTTGGTAACCAAGAGAGGTCTGACTGCCTTATGTATCGCAAAGGGTTTGTTGTGAGGACCAATGCCTGACACATAGTAGGGACTCAACAAATATTGGTTGATTACTCTTAGGTTTAACCTCCAAATGAGAAATGAAAAAAGGTTGGGGCAATTCTCAACTCTAGAAGTAACCTTCCTTTGAGCATCACAAAGGAAGACACAGAAAGACAAAAGGAGGGAGCCCTCCATCCACACCGCATACACCCACATCCCTCCAATCCTAACCCAGGTCTACTGCCTGGAGGTTCACGTACCTTCCCGGAAAGACCATCAGCACTTCCTTCGGTAAATCTCGAAGTCTACCTCTCAGAATCCTTCCCGCTTTTGCTGTACAACCCCTGAGGCTGGGTCTGGTGGTCCTGAACTGTGACCCTGGTCTGAGTTGAGTGGTCTGCCACAGGCCTTACAGGGGATGTGCGTGCTCGTCCTGTTGCGCGGGAGGGGTGGGGACTGGGGTATGAGCCTCCTTCAGGTTCCCTTCTTGGGAAATATAGTCTTAACATGTTTAAGAAAAAGCTTAAATATGCTCAGTTCTCACGGTCAGCCCTTGAAATCAGCGGGCCTCCATTATTGTGTCAAGACTTTGAATTCTCTCCTACCTCGGGTAACATGAGTGACACCGGTCAAATCGGTGACATCAGTCTTCAAGGGCTGCTCTCTCTACAGAGGATTCCACTTCGTTATTTTTATTCTAAGTCTCATTCTGATTGATGAGGCTTGGGGGAGGGCGTCTTCCCAACTACTTCACTCACACAGACGGAAAAGAGCTTACTAGCATTCCTGAGTGTATCAAATATCTAATCTATATGCAAGTCATCTGCATATTCTTTAAAATAGATTTCCTTGGGATTTGAGACACCTTTAGTTCTACTCAGGCGATTCTAAAAGTGGTGACCTTTCTAACTTGTTATTTTCTACATAGTTCTTCATTTAGACAAAAAGCCAGGGATTACAGTTAGGAAAGGTGCTGTACTGATGGAAGCAGAGCTCAGTCCGAAGCAATTTAGCTCCGGCCAGGTAAGCGTCCGACACGCAGTGTTATCAAGCCCTGTCCGTATCTGAACCGATTTCCCTTAGAGGAGGGTGTTGCAGCCTCCAGCCTAAGCAGGTTATTGAAGCAGTCCTTCCAGCCAAATGAAGACGTTTCCCTGGGAGGGAGTGTGGTAGAGTTAGAGCTTGCCTATTTAATTTCAGTAATATTTCAGTACTTCCTCAAAACGTGCATCCGATGTGCCCGCGTGCGGAACAAAAATGCATATCCCTGGGCCGACTCCAAACACGCGGCACCAGAATCCCGGGGCGGGAGGGAGGGGGGCGCCGAACGTGTATTTTCACAGGCGCCCAGGTACCTCTTCAGCCCTGAGACCGCCTTTGTCTGCACCGCGTCCGGCCGGCGCTGCCTCCGGCTGCTCTCCTCCCTCAGCTCTGCGCCTTCTTTGTCGCCTCCCTCGGGGTCATTAGAACTCAGCTCCTTCTAAGGTTTCAGCCCCATTGCCCCGCGCAGCCCGCGGGACAAAGCCCGTGCGGCCCGCCGCCCACGAGAGTAGCCACCCGCTGCCCGCGAGGTGCTCCGCAACGCCCCCGCGGCCGCCACCCATCTAACCAGGACGCCGCGGCCGTCGCCGGAAGTGACGGCCCCTGTCGTTGACGCGCCCCGCCCCTTCCGCCTCCTCGCCCCGCCCAGGCCTCTCCCCTCCGCCCTCCCTGCCCCTCCCCCTCCCCTCTCTCGCCCGCTTTCTGTCAGCTTTTCTCCCTCTCCCTGTCCCCCTCTCTCCTTCCTCTAGCTTCCTCTTTCGCACCTGAGCAACGCACCTGCCCGGGCCCGGCTCCGCTCCCTCCTCCCTCCTCCCTTTACCCCGCCCCGGCCGGAAGGCTCCGGCCTCCGCCGCGGGAGCTTGGCGGCTGCGTCACCGCCGCCCCCCCCCCCCCCCCCGCCCCAGACAAGATGGACACCGCCGAGGAAGGTAAGTCGGCGGCGCCCGCGCCCTTGCTCTGGCGCCCGGGTTCGGGCCGGGCCCGCGCCCGGTCCGCGGCGCTCGAGGCAGGCGGCGAGGCCCGGGCGGAGCGGCGGGGGCGCCTCGGCTCGGGGCGGGGGTGCGCGGGCGGGATTGCGGCGGGGCCGGCGCCCGGGCCGTTTGCCCGCCGAGCGGCGGGCTCGAGGGGCGGCAGGGAGCAGGAGGTGACCCCTCGGTGCCCCCCGCCGTTTCTCGCCCGCGCGCGCGCGCGCGGAAGGCAGGACCCCTGCCCGGGCCGGGGGCGTCGGGCTGCGGTGGCCGCGGCCGGCGTGGCTCCCCGCCCCCTCTGTCCCGCCAGTCCCGGGGCTGGGGGACGGCGCCGTGGTCGCTGCACGAAGTCTGGGGGCGTTTTCCACGCCCTTCCCCCACTCGGTTTTGTCTTTCTTTATGTTGCTTTGCCCCTCGCTCTCCGGGCCCGACCCTTTCACGATAAAACTTCTTTGTTGACTGAAACTTCGCGAAAAATACCCCGCCAGGTGACGGCCTGGTGGAGTGAACTGACCCCGTATTTAAAAACCTTGCTCTCTGCTTGCGTGGCCCCTAGTAGTTTGTTTACTAAGCGAGGCAGAGGCAGGGCCACCGAGGTTATTCGAAGCAGGAAGGCTCTTTGTTTCGGTGTAGTTTATTTTGTGCTTAGTTTCTGGCACCAATAAGCAGAGTTTTGTGTGTGTGTTTTGCTTTGTGAGTGCGTGTGTTTTGGATGTGGCTGTTCTGGAACAAGCTGACTCTTGTGAACTGAATACAGAAGTGAAGACATGACTGAACATTTGTGACTAGTGAAACGCATTTGCAGATCCGGCTAAGGTAGTTAGGTTGTTTTTAAGCAGTTTTATCTTTTTAGAGTTTATCGAATAATTTCGTGAGTCTGTAGAGGAAATTCCTAATCGCTTTCCTGTTGTTGCGGTTATCGGTGAAGATACATTTATGCTTTGGGTTTATTATGTGGGGATATGATAAGCGTCTTGCAACCTTATGGATTGCAATTTTGATGATTTTAGATGAAGATCGTTGGCGACTGTCGTGGTGTGCAGTAATGGGTGATGAAAAGTTTGATGTCTGTATATGTGATGCGTGGAGGGGATCAATTTATCAGTTTTTTAAAGAAGTCTTTCCTTCGATAGGAAGAACCTCAACTGTAATGATATTTGCATGTTATACTTGACAGTTTACAAAGCATAGTTACATGCCTTCGCTTGATCTAAGATCCCTATGGAGTAGGTAGGTATTATTATCTTTTATAGGTGTGGAAGTTAGTTTAGTTATTTTAATAGTTTGTCCAAGTTTCACACTCTAGTAAGAGAAAGATTTGAACCTAGGTGTCCTGATTACACAGTTTTCCTTTCATTATGGCTCAGTTGTTTTTATTATATGCCGTGAGTGAAAGGTAATCACCACAGGAGACTCCTTTGGAAAAAATAGTGAAGTGAAACTGCTGAGGAGGTTAGGAATTACTTTCTTTTGACAGGTGGTCCTAGTGTGTAAATTTCCATCTACATCCATACATCCTTTTGGATTCAAATTTTAATGACTCAGTCTAGTAATGCATGTGTTTATTGATTTATCAATTAATATATACTGGCATGTTTTATTAAATTCCCATTCTTTGAGCTTAGGCGCTTAGTACTTGCATACACTTATGGTATGATAGTGGTGATTCAGGAATTGCAGAATCGCGAAGCTGGAATCATGAAAGAAATATTTTCTGAGTGCTTCTAGTGCACTGCCCACCCCCTTCAGTCAGGGTGAGGTACAAATGATATTTATTTACTGACTTGAACACTGTCCTCTATTGAAATAACTGACATTTACTGAGGACTTGATGGATGGCATGTACTTCACTAAACATTTTATACACATCTCATTTAACTCTCCTAAGACTTTTAGGTAGGCACCATTCCCTTTTTACAGATGAGGAAACTGAGTGTTAGTATGATTAAGTAATTTGCCCAAGGTCATACAGGTAACAGATGTCAGAGGCAAGATTCCAGCTCAGGTCTGTCAGACTCCGTGGTTAAATTTATAAGTGGATACCCAGTGTCCAGTGTTGAGATGACTGTATTTTTGTCAATCCCTTAATAAGATGAATCATCTACATAATTTGACAAAGCTTTATTTTGCCTTTGTGTTATGACACTGTTAGTCATGAAATGAAAATGAATTTTAATACTGCGCATGCCTAATTTGGCAAAATTCCAAATTGGAAGTCTTCTGAAATTTTCAAAGTTAATGTAAATTTAACTTGAAAAAATGCTGGAAGGAAAGGGAGGATTACAGAAGATTTCAGGATAAAAATGACAAAGTGAAGACACCAAAAAGCTTGGAAACAACTTCTATTTGCTAAATGAGTTATTACAGGTTATTTCTTAAATTAAAAAAATGCAATTGGGTTTTTGACTATAAAAGAAACTTTTTTTTTGGTAGGAGACTTGGAAAATATGGCTAAACATAAAATAAAAATTCTAAAAATCTTTAAATTTTATCAACTCGTTAAAAACACTGATGATGTTGTTTACTTATCTATTTTTTAATATGTTAATCTGAACAAACAGAAATCTGAAATACCAACCTGCAAAGAGATCGTTAAGCTCTTCCATCTCTTTTAAAAATTGCATGTTGCTTTCCTCTAATGGTACCATATGTGATGTTATAATGCTCAGAATGTTTCATATTTGTAGTAAACAAGAGTGAATTCTATTAGAAAATTAGTTGTTTGCCAGATGGATTTTGACCCTTCCTATTATGCGTTTACTAGGTATTAAAGATCTCTAAAGTGTTCAGTGTATTGTTTTATTTTTGTGAAATCAACAGTTTTATAATCCATTCTCATAATACAGCCATGCCTTGTTTTATTGTGTTCACTTTATTGAGCTTTGCAGATATTAATTTTTTTTTACAAATTGAGAGTTTTTGGCAACCCTGCATTGAGTAAGTCTATAGGTGCCATTTTTCCTGAAGCATTTGCCCACTTCATGTCTCTGTGTCACATCTTAGTAATTCTTTTAAATATTTCAAATTTTTTCATTATTATTATATTTGTTGTGGTGATCTGTGATTTACTGTTGTAATTGTTTTGGGACACCATGAACTGTGCCCACAAAGGCAGTGAACTTAATAGATAAATGTGTGTATTATCACTGCTCCACCAACTGCTGTTCCCGTTTCTTTTTTTCTCCTTGGGGCCTCCCTATTCCCTGAGGCCCAACAGTATTGAAATTAGGCCATTTAATAACTCTGTAATGATCTCTAAGTGTTTAAGTGAAAGGAAGAGTCTCATGTCTCTCACTTTAAATCAAAAGTTAGAGATAAGTAAGATTAGTGAGGAAAGCATGTTGAAATCCGAGATAGGCTGAAAGCTAGGCCTCTTGCACCAGTTAGCCAAGTTGTGAGTGTAAAGGAAAAGTTCTCGAAGAAAGTTGAAAGTGTTCCTGCAGTGAACACATGGATGATAAGAAACAACCATATTGCTTATATAGAGAAAGTTTTGTCTGGAGAGAAGATCAAACCAGCCACAACAGTCCCTAAAGCCAAAGCCTAATCCAGAGCAAGGCTCTAACTCTCTTCAATTCTGTGAAGGCTGAGAAAGTTGAGGAAGCTGCAGAAGAAAACTTTAAAGCTAGCAGAGCTTGGTTCATGAGGTTTAAGGAAAGAAGTTGTCTCCATAACACCGAAGTGCAAAGTGAAGCAGCAAGTACTGACGTAGAAGCTGCAGCAAGTTATCCAGAAGATCCAGCTGAGATAATTCTTTAAGGTGGTCACACTGAAAAACAGATTTTCAGCGTAGATGAAACAGCCTTATATTTGAAGCAGGTGCCCCCTAGGACTTTCGTAGCTAGAGAGGAGACGTCAGTGCCTGGCTTCAGAGCTTCAAAGGACAGGCTGATTCTTGCTGGGGCTAACGTAGCTAGTGACTTGAAGCTGAAGCCATTGCTCATTTACCATTCCAAAAATCCTAGGGCACTTAAGAATTATGCTTTATCTACTCTGCCTGTGTTCTGTAGATGGAACAACAAAGCCTAGATGACAGCACATCTGTTTACAACATGGTATACTGAATATCTTAAACCCACTGTTGAGACCTACTGCTCAGGAAAAAAAGAAGGTTCCTTTCAAAATATTATTGCTTATTGACAATGTACCTGGTCACCCAAGAGCTCTGATGGAGATGTACAACAAGATGAGTGTTGTTTTCATGACTGCAAACACAACACCCATTCTGTAGCCCATGGATCAAGAAGTAATTTCAACTTTCAAGTCTTATTATTTAGGAGATACATTTCATAAGGCTGTAGCTGCCATAGATAATGATTCCTCTGATGGATCTGGACAAAGTAAATTGAAAACATTCTGGAAAGGATTCACCATGCTAGATGCCATTAAGAACATTTGTGATTCTAACACAACATTGTAAATCAACTATACTTCAATAAAAACAATAAATAAAATTTAAAAAAAGAACATTTGTGATTCATGGGAAGAGGCAAAAATATCAACATTAATAGGGGTTTGGAAGTTGATTCAACCATCATGGATGATTGTGAGGGGTTCAGGACTTCAGTGGAGGAAGTAACTGCAGATGTGGTACAAATAGCAAGAAAAATAGAATTAGAAGTGGAGCCTGGAGATGTGACTGAATTCTGTAATTTCATGATAAAATTTTAACAGGTGAGGAGTTGCTTTTTATGGATGAGCAAAGAAAGTGGTTTCTTGAGACAGAATCTACTCCTAGTGAAGATGAAATGAAAAGTTGTTGAAATGACAACAAAGCATTTAGACTATTATGTAAACTTAGTTGGTAAGGCAGGGGCAGGGTGTAAGAGGATTGACTCCAATTTTGAAAGAAGTTCTGTTAGGTAAATTGCTTTCTGTCATCAAATATTTGAACTTCAGAGCTTGAGGAGATCTTAGATCTTCCTCATTTTATCGATTAGGAGTCCGATCCTGCAAAGCACTGATATATATATATTTTTAAAGAGACTCAGCCACTCAATGGGGCATATGGTCAGGGACTGGCTATGCAGGACACTGTTGGAATGATTGGCAAACTGAGTAAGGTCTGTTGGTTAGATCATAGTTTTTGTATCAACGTTAACTTTTTTTTTTTTTAAGGGAAATTTTATTTATTTATTTATGGCTGTGTTGGATCTTCGTTTCTGTGCGAGGGCTTTCTCTAGTTGTGGCAAGCAGGGGAACTCTTCATTGCGTGTGCGGGCCTCTCACTATCGCAGCCTCTCTTGTTGCGGAGCACAGGCTCCAGACGCGCAGGCTCAGTAGTTGTGGCTCACGGGCCTAGTCGCTCCACGGCATGTGGGATCCTCCTAGACCAGGGCTTGAACCCGTGTCCCCTGCATTAGCAGGCAGATTCTCAACCACTGCGCCACCAGGGACGCCTGCACTGATAATTTTCAGTTTAAAAAAAAAAAAAATCTGTTCTTTGCTCGAGGATATACATTTTTTAAAAAGTAAGAGCATTGCAACATTGGAATAAATGTTGCAAGTATTGATGTATGAAACTCTCATTAAGATATTAAACGTTTTGCCATAGTAGTGTGCTCTCATTTCAGCCCAGTGATATATAGAGCTGACGTTTTTCTTTTTCATTTTTCTAAATTACTGCTCATACTAGCAGAATGTAATATAAAATCTTATCAGCCTGTTTTTATGGACTGCCAAAACGTTTGTTCTTTATGTTTTATGAATCATATTCATTGGGAAGGGATGAAGCTGAACCCTACCATAGTTGATTATGTTCTGTATCTATTATGGTAAAACCTTGAGGTGACTTAGATTTGGAAGTAATGAGTTAAAAGGATAGGAAGTTGTCAGAACCAGACAGCTAGTTACTGTCTTTCTAGAACTACATGGTCTTCCATCTCTGCTTCCAGTAATGCCTGCTTCATTCTTCTTGCCATAGATCAACTTTCACTGCTTTGGCATGCTTACGGGCAAGCATACATGCACTTATTTGACAAGTGTTTATTGAGCACCTGTTAACTAGCCAGGCACTATTTTATGCACTTGGGTTAGGCTGGTAACAAAACAGACAAAATCTTTTCTTTCATAGAGCCTACGTTCTTGTTTTTGGCTGGGTAGAGGAGGAGGGGAGGACAGAAAATAAACATGTAATAAATTATATGGCATGACTAGATGGTTATACGTGCTGTGGAGAACAGTTAGTTGGGAGGGACCAAGATGGGTGAGAAGTGTGAGATGAAGGTAGATTACAAAGGGGCATGAGTTAATTTTGGTGGTGATGGATATGTTCATTATCTTGATTGTGGTGACAGTTTTACCAGTGTCAAGCGTATCAAGTGATATCCTCTAAGTAAGCGTATTTTATTGGATGTCCGTTATTCCTCAGTAAAACTTTTTTAAAATCCATTGTCTTTTACTCATGCATGGCTTTGTAACCTCATGTATTGATCATTTGGTAGCTGTTGGATCAAGTTATGCAAATCTTCCAAATCTTGACACATTTTCCTGTGTAACATAAAAGTCACATTCATTAACGTCACCACTTATCTCAAAAGGGCTTTAGGTATTGGAGAAGCTGTCGTTCTTATTGTGGTGGATATAGGTTTTCTAAAATCCTAATATTTGCTTGAAAGTTTTATTTTTGTCAGTGGCAGCAAATACTGTCAGTGTTTTCCTTGGTTCTTAGGCTCACTTCATTCTTTTGTGACACAATGCCTGCCAAATACCCAAATCTGTCTGCATAACTGTTGTTTGTCATTTTGTTGTTGTTGTTTTGTTTTTTTCCATAGTAAAAATGGTGTTTCGTGCGGGGTGGGAGTGGGGAAGCAGTTAGCTCAGCTGGTAATTCCAAAGAATAATACAAGTGCTTTTTCTTGAGACAACCACTGCTGTTGAGCCTGAGTCCAGGAGTGAGTCCACACTCTGTATTTTTCACTTCTAAAATTTCCACTTGGTTCTTCTTTAAATCTTCTTTTTCCTTTGCACTTTGGATCCAGTGAGGAGGCAGAAAACACAGTAACTTAACTAGAGGAAGTTGAAAGAATTATTAACCTATGATAAGAGAATAATTATAAAGATGTAAGGACTACTGTAAAGTGTACCCTGGGCCTGAGGGAAAATGTCCAAGTAGGGACAGACTGGGGAGGGGTGAGGGCCCCTCCTCACAGCTGTGGTTCAGACCTCATTGGAGAAGTATGGAGTTGTCCAAGCCAGAGCTAGTCCACAGTTTCTGGGTGAGCAGGAAACAACGCTCCAAGGTGCATGCAGGAGACTCAAGGTTGATGGGTAGGCATGCAGACAGAGTTAGGGTACCACTGTGGGCACAAGACCTGGAGTATGTTGAGCTGTTATCAGTAGGGCTGTGAGAAGTTGGTTACTAAAGCAAACCTACTGACAGTGCAGCGGGAGCAAGGAGTGCTCCAGTCCTCCTGTGTTGTTCCTCCAGCACCCTCTACCGACAAATTCATTTTTAAAAACTGTTTAAAAGAGTCCAGTCTCTTATCTCTGAACAGGTGGTACTGAAGGATAAATTTGGAGTTGAGAGGAAATAGTCAGAACATTGATACTTGGCACCCTCCTGCTAAAACTTGGGAGTTATTACCTGTGCTGCTGAATTTGCGTTTGCCCACTGCTGGCAAAACCCTCACCACGAACTCTGTAACTACTGCAGGAGTTCACAGTACCTGCAGTTAGCTGCCACTGCTGTTTTTAGAGCCAGAAGTAGGAAATGGCTTTACTCCTTCCCTCCATCTTATGATCCCACAGAAGAGCTTCTCATTGACAGCATGTAACTCAAGCTTAGTCAGCAAGGCAGATGTAGTTTTTCAGGCTTCCAGGAGCAATAGTATAGGTGAATGTTAGTTTTGTAATGATCAGTAATCTGGAGAGATAAGAAATAATTAAGCTTTGGGATATATGGAGAATTGGGATATATGGAGAATTGGAATTTAAATGTATGCTTTCAAGGCCTAATTACCAAATCCACATTAAAAAAATAGGTATACTTTCACAGTCAAAAAGGAAGTGTTTTTCACAGAATTGTAGCAGTTAAAAATTTCCTTGTGATTGTAAAAGTAGCAATGAAACAGTAGAAACTTTGGGAAAACAGGGGAAGAAAATCACCCATGTTCTCATCTAACCAATGTAATGGCTATCATTTTTTGTATTTTCTCTTTTAGGCTGTTTTGGGTTTTTTCCCTAGTTGTAAGAACAGTGTGTATTCATTTTTTTATTCCTGCTTTGTTTACTTAACATTATGCATATTTCCATATTACCATATAACTGTTATATTTGCTATTTTTAAGGGACTATAGACATTCGTGTAGTGAATGTACCACAATTTATGTAGCCACACTTCTGGTTTTAGCTATATAGGTTATCCACAGATATTTTGAATAATACTTTTTAATAATGTATTTTTAATATTTACTGTAATCGTAGCTACTAATTATAAAATTTTTGTTGATAATCAGCTATTAAAAATCCTTTGTTACTGCAACCAGGTGAATCAAGGTCAACATTAACAGTCCATAAAAATCATGTTGATAATGTACCGTTCATATTCTGTGATGAAATGGCACTTTACCTATGTGATTTTCCTCCCCAGAGCCCATAGCCCCACTCTAATCATGAGCAAAAACATCAAACCAATTCTGGGGACTTCCCTGGTGGTGAGGTGGTTAAGAATCTGCCTGCCAATGCAGGGGACAGGCGTTCGAGCCCTGGTCTGGAAGGATCCCACATGCCGCGGAGCAACTTAAGCCCATGCGCCACAACTACTGAGCCTGCGCTCTAGAGCCTGCGAGCCACAACTACTGAGCCCACGTGCCACAACTACTGAAGCCTGCATGCCTAGAGCCCGTGCTCTGCAACAAAGATAAACCACTGCAATGAGAAGCCTGCACACAGCCACAAAGAGTAACCCCTGCTCACCGCAACTAGAGAAAGCCCGCGTGCAGCAACGAAGATGCAACGCACACAAAAAAATAAATTAATTTTAAAAAAAATCAAAGTCATCAAAAACAAGGAAAGTGTGAGAAACTGCCAGAGCCAAGAGACGCCTAAGGAGACGTGACAACTAAATGTAATGTGGATTCTGGAACAGAAAATGACATTAGGTAAAGATGAAGGAAATCTGAATAAACTGCTGACTTTAGTTAATGATAGTGTGTCAGTATGGGTTCATTAAGTGTAGTAGAACTACCATCCTAATGTAGGATGTTAATAAGAGGGAATACTGGGTACTGTGTACGGGGGAGCATTGTACTGTCTCCGCACGTTTTCTGTAAATGTAATCTGTTCTAAAAAATAAAGTGTATTAAACTCTTTGTTTATTAAATTATCACTAGTTATCACCAGAAGGAAAGTGGAAACATTTTGAAATCTTATGTGAAACAACTTTCAGGATAGATAATGGCTTAAGAGTTAAGATGTACCCAGAGCTTTAAGAGTTGTTTTGCATTTTTTCTCATAGTAGATACTTAGAATATATTTGGTGAACTGGATTGTTGGCTAAAACAACTAATGGGATGGGCTAGCCTTGAATGGGTGTTGACTTCCACAGCTGGCAGCAACTTGATAACCTCTCACACTGTTGGGTGTTCCCCTCCCTTTCATCTCATGGGCTGTCTCAGTATTCAGTCACTAAGGACTTAAAGGTTTCATTCAAAAAAACTTTACTGAGCTAGGTACTGTGCTAGGAACTTCTGAAAGGTATGCTTTGTGAAGATATTAAGTATTCAAATAAAGCAACGAAAGTTGCCATAGGATTTAACAAGAAATTTGCCCTTGAAAACCAGGAAGAGCTTTGCTTTATTGTTCTAGGTAAGTTTGCTTTCATAACCAGCAGAGTGCATTGATTTTACTTTGGCCTGAGCAAGATTTGTAATTTTACTGCATGTAAATTTGGTGGAGCCTTACTCCACCGCAGAACGTTATTTCATTTTTAGTGAAGGGCCTCAGGCTGCACCTTTTGTAGACTGCACTCTCCTTTTGTACCCTTGGCCTTGTTATTCTCTTGCGGTTTTGGGTGGTGGGATTGATCCTAGTAAACAAAAGAGATTATTTTTTCTTTGACTCATCCCCCCCTTTTCTCCATTGAGGCATTTTATTTGCACATTGTTATATACTCCTAGGAAAAAAATTCCAGGATTTCTCTCCTATGTGTTTTTGTCTTGTTTCTTCATGGTCCTCACGCCAGCTGAGGTGGTCAGTACAGTGAAACCAAGCTAGCAGAATGGAAGTAGGTTATTTTGACATTTTTCTAGATTTTTGAGTTGCACTTCAAATCTGGGCCTGATCACTCCGTGCTTGTTTAACTTGCCTGTGAGGTTCACAATAATTTTCCCAGCTCTGTGATCAGAAGTGATTTGAAATTTGCCAATGTAAGCATGCTTCATCGTTACAGTTAGAAACCTGATGATTTTGGAGCATGGCCTGACAAGAACCTGGCATTTGTCTCTCTTTTCAGCATTGTTAATGCTCTTGAGAGCATCAGCCAGGTCATTCATGCACACCATTGCGGTAGCACGGAAAGATGGTGAAAAGAGTTTTCTTTGATTTTCTGTGTTGGTGGTGGTTGTGCTTGTTTTAGTTTTTGTTTTGTGAAGCAGCTAAGATCCTTTGTAAAACAGGATAGGCTAATTTATGTCTTAGTCACAAACTTCCCCCAAACCTGAGCAACAGAAGGTTGCTTTAAGTTTCTCACTGACATCATGTCCAGTGTGGCTGGGGAGAGATTCTCCTGCTAATAATGCTGGTCACTTGGAGATCTAGATTGGAGACCATGGCTTAGCACATGATTCCACAATCGTTGAGGCAAGAAAATGCAGTGTGATGGATTGTGTTCATTGGTGCCCAAAGACTTCTATCCAAAAGTGATGCACATCACTGTAACTCATATTTCATTGACTAAAGCAAGTCACATGTTCAGGTATAATTTCAGAGGTGACAGGGAAGTGCAGTACTGCCACATACCCAGGAAGTAGAATGCCAAAAATATTTGATGACCAATGCTGATGATTTCCACAGTCCCTAGCAACATTAATTCCTATCTGGTCAGATGAAATAAATGTGCTCATTGGGATACATTTCAATCTACAGCTTCATTAGAACACATTTTAGAGAGGGAACTAATTTTTTTTCCTGTCGTTACCTTTTCTCATTTGTTGTTTTTTCCTACGTCTGTTTAGACACTAGTACTGTAGAAAACCTGATTTTATTAAAATTAAAGTGTATTTAAAGTTTTCCTTATTTAATGTCTGTGAGTTTTTGACAAACGCATATAGTCATGTAGCCACCACAATCAAGATGCAGAATAGTTCTTTCACTCCCCAAAATAACTTTGTGTCTTTTTATGGTCACCTCCACCCCCAGACCCTGGCAACCACTGATCTGTTTCGGTCTGTATAGTTTTGTTTTTTCCAGAATGTCTAAGTGGAATTAAACAGTATGTAGCTGTTTGAGTCTGGCTTCTTTCAGCTTAACATAATGCATTTAAGATGTAGTTACATTGTTGCCTGTATCAGCAGTTTATTCCTTTTTATTGCTGAGTAGTATTCTGTTGTAGGGATGTGCCACAGTTACCCATTCCCTAGTTATGGAATGCTTGGGTTGGTTGTTTCCAGTCTGGGAGAATTATGAATGAAATTCACATAGGTTTTTGTGCAAACATAAGTTTTCATTTTACTAGGTTAAATACCTAGGAATAGGATTGCTGGATGTATGTAAGAGTATATATGTTTTTATTTTTGTTATTTCAATAGGTATGTAGTGGTAATCTTACTGTGGTTTAAACTTTGTTGTTAATGTAAAAACTACATAACAAAATTTGCCATTCTAACCATTTTTAAGTGTCTAATTCAGTGGCATTAAATATAAACACATTGTTGTACAGTCATCAGCATCTTAACTGTTTTTAATTTGCATTTCCTTAATGAGTCAGCATTGTTTTCATTTGTAGACCTTCTTTGCTGAAGTATCTGTTCAAATCCTTTGCTGAATTTTTTTGGACAATTTTCTTATTGTTAAGACCCCAATTAGTAAGCTGGACGAAGAATTTGAATATAGTTCACGAAGAACAAGAACGTGGCAAAATGTGGAAATATCCAGCTTCTCTAGTAATAAACCTACTTCTTACTTAGCTGTTGTACTAGTTATTTTTACCCTTATATTTCAGTAATGTGTTTCATTAGAGGGAGCAAATCTACTGTTCAAAAGGAAGAAAATTATAAATTTGGAGCGGTAGATGGTAGATATATATAGGATGTTGACATTAAATTATGAAAAAATAAAACATTCAAGGAAACTTGATCACATAACCAGGGTGTGTATGATAAAGTCAAAAAGTTGTCTTTTGGAATTGGGGGTTAGGTTTTAAATCCTCATTTCCTCATTAACTTGCTTGATAATATAGTTGGGCTAGGATTAGAAATAGAGTTCGCTAATCTTAAGTCTACTCTCCACTTGTTCTTGACTGTCAGAGGTGGTGGTAGGGTCGCATTTTTTTCTTGTACTGTTTGGCTGGGGAACAGCAGCAGTTACTGTCTAAAGTTTTCTGTCTTGCCGAGTTGCCCCTTCCCTGGTCCTTTGGCTAGAGAGAGAGCAAGCTTTGGGGGGGAATTTTTTTCGTCTGTTCTCATTGGTGTTTCTAGCTTGCCAGCTTCTCTACCTCAGCCTCCAGTCCAGGATACTTGAGGCAACACACAAATCCAGATAACTCACTGCCTTGTGGTTCCTTGGCGTCCCAGCTTCTTTTGCTGATCTGCCTTCTCTTCACCTTTTAGAGTCTTCTTATGTTTGTTTTGTATATAATATCCTGGGTTTTTAGCTGTCCTTGGCAGGAGGAGTAGGCAGAAAACTCCTTCTGTTTCATCTTGGTCTAGAATCTTCATTTGTCTTTTAGTCTTTATTGCTGCCTTTCTCTAGAGCAAACTTTATCCTTATTTTCTAAATGATATGTGTTTTACATGTTTTTGAATTTTTTTACATGTGGAATTGTATAGGAGTAGGTACTCTTTGTGTCTGGGGTTCTCTATCACACAAAATTTATCCAAATTTATTTGCCATATTTAGGCAATTTGGGTAGTTTCCATTTTGGAGGCATTATGAATAGAGCTGCTATGAACATTCTTGTACATGTTTTTGAACATGAGTATATAGGAAACTTAATTTTAAGTAAGATACTAGCAAAATACTACACAAATGTATAGAGTTGATCCTTGAACAACACTGGTTTGAGCTATTTGGGTCCATTTATATGCGGATTTTTTCCAGTACTTATATGGTGTTGGCTCCTGCCCCATTCGTGGGTGTCACATCTGTAAATTCAACCAACTGCAGATCAGAATTTTCATCTGAATTTGCTTGAATCCGTGGATGTGGACAGCACCTGCAGATGTGGAGGGCCAACTATGGGACTTGAGTGCCCTGGAGTTTTGGGATACATGAGGGCTCTTGGAAGCGATCCATCCATGGATGCCGAGGTACACCTGCACTATAGGCAACATACACTTATAAAATAAGGAAAGAACTTCTTTCCCCCAACCCTGATCCCCCCAAAGTAGCAACTGTTAATAGTTTCTTATGTATTCTTCCAGAATAAATGTTTAACTATGATCTTTATATATCTGTGCCTTGTTTCAGATTTTCCTCCTGGAATATAGATTGGCAGGCAAGAACCTTGCATTGCTTCTACTCCATGCACACAGACTAGCTAAGGAAATTGAGTTGGGGATATAGAGCAATGGCAGTTGCAGCCTATCTCTTAGGTAGCTTTTCCTGGCCTCCATTTCCCTGATAAGGGGTGGATAAGCCACACCGAACCAAGTGTGGCTCGGGGCCTGCTCAACGGCTGAGTGTTTGCCTTGAAGAGTTTTATAGCTGAGGCTTACCACCATTCTGGTTGATTTATAGCAACAATCTTTGCCTTTCCATTTAGGGAAATATTTATACATAAAGTACTCTTGAGCAAAACTCAAGTCACAACTTCATCATGTGGGGAAAAACAAGAGTCAGTACTGCAAAAGAGATTTGTGATGTTGTTTCTTGGCCCAAATTCTGTATTAGAGTCATTTAGATGAAATGGTTTTAAGTTAGAAATGGGTTGTTGGTTGCATAGCAGTAGGCTTTTAGGAATGTTGAGACAGATTATTTAGATCTTATTTTGCTTTCTTTCCCTGATGAAGATATAGCCAGTGAAAGTTTTAACACATTTTAAAAAACATGGTCAGTGAAATAGGAAAATTGCTAACATAAGTTTTCACATTTGTGTGTGTATGTTAAGTAAATCACATGCAAAGACCTCCTGCTAAAGAACTTCACTGATAAAATTGGACTTGGTGGGCTTCCCTGGTGGCGCAGTGGTTAAGAATCCGCCTGCCAGTGCAGGGGACACGGGTTTGAGCCCTAGTCTGGGAAGATCCCACATGCCGCCGAGCAACTAAGCCCATGCGCCACAACTACTGAGGCTACGCTCTAGAGCCCGTGCTCCACAGCAAGAGAAGCCACCGCAATGAGAAGCCCGCGCACCGCAACGGAGAGTAGCCCCCGCTCGCTGCTGCTAGAGAAAGATGGTGTGCAGCAATGAAGACCCAACGCAGCCAAAAATAAATAAACAAACATAAATAAATAAATAGGACTTGGTAGTGTTAGTAAAATGAAAGTTCAGCTACGATATTTACAAATTGCAGTTAACCTTTGATTTTTTTTTTTAAGTTTCATTGTACAAAATTTCAAACTCTCACAAATAGATTAATGTAATAAACTTCCGTATAACCAGCATCTAGATTCAACAGATACAAGCATATGGTTGATAATTCTTTTTTTTTTTTTTTTTTTTTTTTTTTTTAATTTTAATTTTTATTTTTTTTGCGGTACGCGGGCCTCTCACTGTTGTGGCCTCTCCCGTTGCGGAGCACAGGCTCTGGACGCGCAGGCTCAGCGGCCATGGCTCACGGGCCTAGCTGCTCCACGGCATGTGGGATCCTCCTGGACCGGGGCACGAACCCGTGTTCCCTGCATCGGCAAGCGGACTCTCAACCACTGCGCCACCAGGGAAGCCCCTGGTTGATAATTCTTTTATCTCAACCCTTTCCCTCTTGCCTCCCCACACTTCTGCTGGGTTGTTTTAAAGGAAATCCCAGATACGATATCTTTTCATCCATGAATACTTACGTATTCTAAGAGATAATTTTTTTAAAACAAATAACCACAATACCAGTATCATACTTATTGTCTTTATACTCCAAGTTTTAAAGTAACTATCAATATTATTACTATTAATATGATGATTACTGAATTCTCTTTAGGATTTCTTTGTAGTTCCTTGTCTTTGGATATAGCCTACTTGGGGATATATGATCATGTTTTAAAGTCTAAAGTAATTATTTTCTGTGATTAAGCTTGATATACACAGATTCATTTGTTTGATTTGTTTTTGGGTTTATTTTGCATTTTGATTATTATATGATTTCCACTTTTATTATTATGTAAAAGATTTCCATGGTTCTAAAACAAAGTGATTCAGAAGTCTAATGTTCCCTTCCCTTTCCTTTTCCTTTTATAATCAGTGGAGCTTGTGAAGTCTCTGATACAATAATGATAATTTTATGCATATGTGTATTTTGAGAGAGCCATAGTTATTCTCTGATTTTTTTCCAGATGTTCTGTGAGCAAAATCTATCTGTCAGCATACCTAAACATACCACTATGATAGAACAGTGGTTCTCAAACTTTTTTGGTCTCAGGATCCCTGTAAATTCTTCTAAAAGATTCAGAAGAGCTTTTATTTGCTGTATAAGAGAATAAAAAAATTTAGAAATATTTATTCACTTAACACACCCATTATGTGTTAATATAAAATTTTTTTCATGAAAATAACTATATATTCCAAACCCAAAATATTGGTGAGAAGAGTGGATTTGTTTTATATTTACATACCTCTTAAATGTCTGGTTTAATGGGAGGCAGCTGCATTCAAACAGGTGTCTCATGTAGCCTCTGGAAAACTCCACTGTACACTGGCAAGACAATGAGAGTAAAACTCTCTTAGTGTTATGGCAAAAATAGTTTTGACCTTGCAGGGCAAGGTGAGTCCAGTCCTGTACTTTAGACTGTCGAGCAGAGCTCTGGGCCTTGATTTAGATTGGATGTGTTTGCTTAGTTTTCTGTTTATTGGTTCGTCTTTCAGAAGGATGGAGTCTACTGAAGATCGGTGTCTGGTCGTATTCATGTGTTTCTCTGTCCTGCTAGTGGAGGTGCTGTCTCTCCAGTCCCACCTCACCCGCCCCTCGCGGCCATGCTGTGGGAGTGTGGGGAGTCGTGGTGCCTCCTGCTGTGACGTCCTTGCTGCGGCTCCCTGCGCCACACAGGGCTAGGTCACCTTGTGGGGCTGGTCCCTGTCTAGGAGGCGCCCGGCTCTCGATCAGCCGTTCACACCCGTGTTGATACTGTTTCCAGTGTTTGTCCCTGCATCCCGCTAGCCAAGGTGTGCCCACAAAGGCTGTCCCTGCCCCACCCCAGTCCATCGCCGCATAACTGGTGGCTGACCAGTCACCATGTTGGTGGAGGGTGACGTGGCGACCCTCGTGGTGACCCTTGTTCATGTAAGCCCAGCGGTGTCTCTTGCTGCTTCCCTCTGCACTGTGTCTTGCTTACGGGACACCTCTTGCCGCGCTGTGGCTACTGCATCCTACTTTCTACTCCCGCAGCTGCCTGAGAGCTGGCCGGGGAGACAGGATGAGGTGGAAGCACTTTGCCCTGTGACTGCAGCTGCCTCCCCACACTCGCACTCAAACCCACCCTAAGTGGTTGATCCTGCGGTAGCACATGCCTGTCGCTAAAGTTAATCCACAGCCGTCTAAGCACTTCTGGCTTAGACACCCTGATGTTGAGAATGACTTTGAGCGCTTGTTAGGCTCCTACCTGCAGAACTGTGGTAATTCTAGAACTAATCCACGCCCATGGGCATCAGCATCTCTGCTCTGATGATTCTGGATGACCAGGATTGCACGTTCTGTGGCCCTATTAAAGAGTCGTTTTGCGTACCATGGCAACACCGTGACTGGGAATTCGGATGATGGGAAATCCGGATTCGATTCCATAGAGGAAGCCTGGTAATCGACTGCTCCAACCTAGGAAGGTAGCAGATTTGCCACTCGCGACCCGAGGGTGGGGAGGCAGTGATGCAAAACAACACTGGACACTTTCGAGGTCCGGTAATTGGAATGAGTCCACTTAAAATCCTTTAAGGCAGATCCATTGTGTGGCAAATCTGGTACCGGCAGCTGAGGTAATCCCCAGCTTCGGTGGCAGGGGTATTGAATTCGGTGCAGTTAAAATGCTGTGTGATCTGCCATGCGGGTCTGCGGATGCGTAGCCTCCATCCCTATCCCTACCCCCTGCTTCTCGGCGCCCTCCTGGCTCCTAGCCGAGTGTCCGTGGGCTGAAGTGTGCACTTGAAGAAATTAAAGTGCTCCAAGCAGGTCCGAGCTGCCTGCACACTGCTGCTGGAAATCCTGGAATGGGAGCATGGTTCTCTTTTGTTTGTGTTGGAGGAATTTGATCGTGCAGGCCGATTAGATGGGATGGCTGGGATGCTCGTACTGCACCGCTAGAGCTCAAAGTCTTAGATTGATGCAAGACCGACCAGAGTGAAAGCTTTTGCCATGGATGTTTTCATTACTTAAGGATGAAGGTGAAAATGGGAGGTTTGAAGAGATTCTGATCCCATGTTGTTCTGACTATAAACAATGCCGACTGCCCTCGTTATTTCCGGTAGTGTGCCGGCAGCTTATTGCTGGCAGCTTACGGGAAACCAGAGTCCTTCTGATGGTGGTAGCTGGAGTGTCTGGTTCCAGAGCTGAAATTTGAAGGCACAGCGGTGTGGTCTGCGCTTAATTTGACTCAAGCTGGACAACCCTATGCGAATCCATCACAGACGGGATTGGCGCTTTGATAGCTCTTACGTGGGTGGTGCTGCATGGCCTTTCTGTGTTGCTGGAGCGATTTGTCTGGCTTATTGATAACCGGGGAGACTAGTGTGCTCACCACTTAGGTTACCCCCAGTGCTTGATATCCCTAACTTGGACAAATATTGCTTAGCCACCCAGGATTGAGCAATCACAAGTCTGTGGTGCTCTTAAGGGGCCGTAACTGCGCCACGCTTCTCAGCATGTGCGTATCCCAGTCTGACGGGTGCTGGGGATTCATTATTAAATCCATTAGTGCTGGGCTCTGGGTTGCAGTTATTCCTCATTAGTGAGGAATTCCCTGTAAGGGAGAAGATCAGAAGCTTGCATTAAGTCCCTGCCCGTTGTTCATACTGCCCATCGCCCCTCAGATTGCCCACTTGGGGTTGGCATTTGGTCTTGGGGGATCACCCGAGAAGATGGTCTAAATGAGAATCTCAACCAGATTTCGGTAGGTGGTCCTGCGGAAAGACCGCGTTAAGGACCGAGCAAGCGAGCTTGAGGGATAACTTTCGGCCATTTGTATGTCACCCGCCACCCCAGGCAAGACTGACAGTAGTGCCATGAGAATCACTTGGGGCGGGGTGGAGGGAGTGAAGGAAGAGCTGCTGCCCTTTGGTGGCCGACCCGTAGCCCTGAGCTTCCATAGTTTCTGCTTAAGGTGGCCTCTGGCTCGCCTCTCTCTGGCCTTCGTGGTCTTGGGGTGCCCCCTCCACACTCTATTGTGTGTGTGTCTGTTCCTGTCTGTCTCTCCCTCTAGGACCGTTCTGCTGTTTAGATGTGTTTTTGTGAAATTTAAACTTAGGACCGGACTTAGGACTTTAGACTTTAAACTGTTAGGACAGGAATGGGGAAGTGATTTTGCATATTTCTATCTATAATCTGTTAGTTATGAGAAAGTACAGTTTCAAATAAAACCACGGTTTCCGTTATTTTCAATTTTGATTTATTTACAGAGCTCTCATACAAAGGAACAGTTGACCTTTTTATATAATAGAAAAATTTTAAGTTTCAGATATACTAGATTATCATCCTGATCACAATTTTTAGTTCTCCATGATGTTGATTCATGTTTTACCTAGTGATAGAGTCTTGCTTTAACATGCAGTATTTTAGTTTTTGGTAGCCTATTATTTTTTTTAAAGTTATAACCAAAGATAATTCAATTTTTCTTTTTCATTAATAGACATATGTAGAGTGTGTCGGTCAGAAGGAACACCTGAGAAACCTCTTTATCATCCTTGTGTGTGTACTGGCAGTATTAAGTTTATCCATCAAGAATGGTGAGTCATCCTTTTAGAAAATTTTTATTTCTGAGCTTTACTGTCATCTATATAATGAGGGAGACTGTTTCAATGAACTTTCTCTGTAACTAGTTATTTCTTTAAAATTTGCATTGTGAAAATTTGGAAACTACCCATATTTCTTATTACCATGCCGTATCATTTTGGTATATTGTCTTTCAGATGCACGTGAGTACCTATTTGTTTATTTCTACCATGGTGAGCTTATGTTCATGGGAAGTGTTACCGTGTTCTAGTTTTGCTTGGCATGATTATAGTTTACATTTAGGAAATGCTTTGTGTAAGGTAATAACTCAGTGCTTGTATACATTTTAACTCATTTAATCCTTACAACAAAACTGCAAGGTGGAGTATGATTATGATTTTATGATTATTCAGATGAGGGACCTGAAGCATTGAAAGGTTAAGTAACTTGTTCTAGGTCACACAGCCAGCCAATTAGTGATAGACCTAGCCACCAGGTAGCAGTATCCTTAGACCAATATTAGAACTGATGTTGATGCTTGGAGATTCTTCTATATTCAGTTATCTTTGAGGACGTTACAATTTACTTTGATTCATTAATTGTTCAGTTAATTGAAATTGCTTTTTTTTTTTTTTTTGCGCGGTACGCGGGCCTCTCACTGTCGTGGCCTCTCACGCTGCGGAGCACAGGCTCAGTGGCCATGGTTCATGGGCCCAGGCCGCTCTGCGGCATGTGGGATCCTCCCAGACCGGGGCACGAACCTGTATCCCCTGCATCGCAGGTGGACTCTCAACCACTGCGCCACCAGGGAAGCCCGAAACTGCTTTTTAATAGAGGAAATACATGTCGTTTTTATCTTTATCTGTTATAATTCTGTACTCTTAGAGGGCATCAATGATAAAAAGTTTAGGACTTTCTAAATTTAAACTTGTAAAAGTTCTGTGATATGTTAAATTTTAGTAAAGCAATATTAGTTTTCAATGAAACCTTAAAAGTTTTTTTTTGTTATAAACACTATACTTACGAATGTATTTGTAATTGCAGCTTAGTTCAGTGGCTGAAACACAGTCGAAAAGAATACTGTGAATTATGCAAGCACAGATTTGCTTTCACACCAAGTAAGTTCTTTCGAAGTTTTCACTGCATTTCTAGGTTATAACTGGCCACATAAAGGTGTTTAGACAGTTTTAAAGCAACTGTGTTCAGCTTAATTTGTCTTTTATGGTAATAGAAAGTCTTGCTATAATATTTTGGAAAATATTTTTAAAAACTTCACGTCAGCTTTTAACACACCACACACACGTGATTTAATATGTGGGATATTTCTTCTTTTTTTTTTTTCTGTTTTTTCTTTTAGACAAGTTCAAACATGTACAAAGGTATAATGAGCCTTTATGTATCCACCACTCAGTTTCATCCATTTTCAACTCATAGCCTTTACATGTCATTCCCTATGCTCTTGTTTGCACCTCTCCATCCTTATTAAAGCAAATCCCATCATTTATGATTTCATCTGTACATATTTTAGCATGTATCTCTAAAGAGTAATGGTTTTTATATATATATATATATATATATATAGCTATAATACCATTATTTACCCCAAAAAATTATTGATTCCTTGAATTTGTCAAATATCCCATCCCTGTTCAAATTTGGTACATCTTTTGAGTTTAAATTATGTTGGTTGGAATAATAATAAAGACAAATACTTAACTCACTTTTTAAAAATAAGACTTTTTAAGCTCAGTATTTTGTAGGCTTATGGTAAATATTTTGCGGATCTTTAAAATTCTGATTATATTTATAACTCCTTTACCTATTGATTGATATTTAATATTGTTCATCTTAAATAAGTAGAGGTTTATACTGGCAAGTTATCAATAATTTGAAGCACATTTTCATTCTGGGATCCTAGTATATTGCTCTCCCCCTCCCCCAAAGATTTTTTTATGCTGTAGTTTTGTTTGTTTTAAGCATCTTGAGATGCTGAGTGTAAATTCTGTAAATTAGTGTTAGTTTTACTTTGTCTTTATGTGATGAGTGTATATAATTAAAATCATTAATTTCGGTTTTGAAGCTTTGTATTCATTGTGCTCAAAAAATGTCAGTTCTGTTATTTTGTAGTCTTTAATTTTCTGTAGGTCATAAAAACTGTACAGCTTAAGGTTTATTGCAAACTGCAAGACTAAATAGTTGAATATCTTCATGAAGTTTGATTGATAAGAAATACTCATGTGAGCTTCTTTATTCTGAGGCCAATAAAAGCTTGTGTTTGTACCTTTTAGTTTTCATTTGACAGTCATGTGCTCTGTTTATCTTTTTCAAAAACTCTGTTTACTGGTTTAATGACTTGCTCCTGTGTATCAAATATCCTCTTAAAGTACTGATCTTTGTGGGTGTGTTGTAAAAAGTTGCTGTTTGTTACTTGTTCACTCCTTTGTGTCTATAGCTGTGAACAGTTTTGTAATAGTGCTCATAAATTTCAGATCACTGATTTAAAATCTTTATTTATCATAGCTCTTTGTTTTGGCCTTACTGGAGAAAGAGGCCTTTGTTCCTTCTGTATGTTCTGAGAAACCTGTGGTAGAGCAGTGGTTTTCACTGGAACCATTTACAAAGGAAATCTTTCTAAAACGTGTGTACATAGGTTCTGATACCAATTCCAACATGTGTGTTGGGTGGTTTTCCCTACGCCAGTGAGCAGTTCTGCAGGACACCGGCTGGGCGTCCTACAGTTTAACCCACTTCTCACACTGTCTGCTCCAAGACAACATTCCATTCCACAGGTTGAGGGCTCCGTCCTTAAAGGACTGGCGTCCCTCAACCCCCTGCAGATGCTAGTCGCAAACCCAGGCTGTTAACTTTTGCTTTTGACTTTCTGACCAACTGACTTTTTTTTTTTTTTTTTTTTTTTTTGCGGTACATGGGCCTCTCACTGTTGTGGCCTCTCCCGTTGCGGAGCATAGGCTCCAGACGCGCAGGCCCAGCGGCCATGGCTCACGGGCCCAGCCGCTCCGCGGCATGTGGGATCCTCCCGGACCGGGGCACAAACCCACGTCCCCTGCATCAGCAGGTGGACTCCCAATCGCTGCGCCACTAGGGAAGCCCTGACCAACTGACTTTAAATCAGGGGTTCCCAATGACCCCTTCCTGGATTTGATTAATTTGCTAGAGTGGCTCATAGAACTCAGAGAAACATTTTACTTATTAGATCATCAGTTTATTGTAAAAGGATATAATTCAGGAACAGCCAGATTGAAGAGATGCATAAGGTAGGGTATGTGGGAAGGGAAACTGCACCATTTTCCCCAGATTCACTTGTTTTCACCAGCTGGGAAGCTCTCCGAACCTGAGGCCTTTCGGGTTTTTATGAAGGCTTCATTACATAGGCGTGATTGATTAAATCATTGACTGTTGGCAGTTGGTTCTACCTTCAGTCCCTCGCTCCTCCCCAGAGGTCTGAAGGGTGGAGCTGAAAGTTCCAACCTTCTAATTACTTGGTTGGCTCCCTTGGAAAACCCGTGCCATACTCTTTCTCCCCACCCCCGCCCCAGACAGGTTCAAAAGTCATCTCATTAACATAACAAAAGACACCTTTATGGCTTACGTTGCTTAGAAAATTCCTAGGGTTTCTGGAGCTGTGAGCCAGGAACTGTGGACGAAGACCAAATGTATATGAGAAGTATATTTTGGTCATCTGAACGATCAGATATGTATTTCTTATAAATCACAATATTACCTGTGGCAGAACCTCTTTTTCTGAGTATTGAACCACACTTTGCAGAGAAGTGGGAAGACCTTAATTTACCATTTGGAATGTTGATTATTATGCTAAAATGGGGTGGGGAGTGACTGACAGACGTCAGTGGGCTGTTCGCTCTTACAGGAAGTGGCTCTGCTGCAGATTGTTGTGCATTTTGAGTGCTATTTCTGAGGCTGGCATGGGGGGAGGGTTCTTTCTCGATAACATCTGTCAGCTTCACCTTTTGCTCCTGTTTGCTTTGTGTGATCTTTTATAATTTGAGAAACCAGATAATTATAGTGTTTGAGTGCTGAAATATGTGTAAATTAGCCTTACATAAAGTTCCTGGCTATGAGTGAGGGATGTGTACTTCTCTTGAATCTTTTTTCCTGCTCAGAGGCCTGTTTCGTTGGCTTCTACATTTATGTGATTTGCTCTCATAAATGACTTCTGGGTAAATGTAGTATTTTATTGTGATTATTTGATTCATTTTTCTTATAGGAAAAAATATTTAAGTGCAGTTGCAAATGTTGAAAGTTAAGATAGTGCTACCTGCCTAGAAAATAACCTATTTGAATCTTCATGAAATTATGTGACCTTTTTCCCCCATATAGTTTATTCCCCAGATATGCCTTCGCGGCTTCCAATCCAAGACATATTTGCTGGACTGGTTACAAGTATTGGCACTGCAATACGATATTGGTTTCATTATACACTTGTGGCCTTTGCATGGTTGGGAGTTGTTCCTCTTACAGCATGTGAGTATTCATTCTTCTGTGGCTGGAGTTATTTAAACATTGCACAACTATTTAATATTATAAAGTAATATGGCATCATAGTTTTGTTCGAATGATATTTAATTATTTGATATTATAATGTCATGTATTAGGTAAACCTCATTTAGGAAACATCATTCACCTGAATTTAAAACCATTTTTTAACAGGCCAGTTTCTTGAATGAATGTGGGAAAGAAAAACACAGCATACAGAGGCTAATAATGAAAGTTCATGAAAGAATTGAAAAAGCAAAATCAAACCATAATTAGAAGGAAATTGAATATTATTCCTTGAAGTTTATTAGCGCTTTCAAGGATGACAAAAGATGGGTTCTTTTGAGATTTTTTTTTTAATCCCCTTTTAAAAAACACATATCTAATGGTGCTGAATAATTGGGAAGCGTATCTTTCAAATATAGGAGGCTCTTTGGGAGATTGGTATATACTAACTCTTAGTTGATTCTTTTTAGGTTCTTTGTGTTCTTAAAGACATGGAGAGGGGTTGATAGTATATGGTGCCAGAGTATATAGATAGGATTCTTTAGAGTTAACCACAAACAAGATTTTTAAATAAGTATAATAATATCCTCACGTCTCCTTAAAATAAAGTAAACTTGATCAGTTATAAAAATGAAAATCTTATGAAAGTAGCAGAATAGGTACTATTCACTTGAAGAGTGAATTAGTGAGCTAGAAGATTGAGCAAGGAGTTCGCCAGGATGTAACTCAGAGAGACGAGAAGTTGCAAGTATGAAGGAAAAAATTTGAGAGATGGAGGCTACATCCGACTGTTTCAGTATCTGTCTAGTAAGTAGTTCCAGAGGGTAAAAGAGATTGAAAGAGAGAGAGCTGACTGTGATAAAGGAAAAAGACAATCCTAGACAAATTCTGAAGTTTTCCATTGCTGAATAGGGTGGTGTATAGATGTTATGCTTTCGGATTATCCTACAAAATCATGAAAATCGGACTGGCATCACACTTAAAGTCGGCAACATTGAATGTTAGAAGACAGCAGAATAGTCGACATATGGCAAAATTTTTGAACCCAAAATCTTATTATTCTCAGCTGGAAGGACAAAATACAGACATTTCAATAGATGCAAGGACTTGGAAAGCTTACTACCTCAAATTATTTATGAAAAAAGTGTTTGAGAATATATTTTACTAAAACGAGCAAGGAATCAAAGACAGGGAAAGGTGTGAGCTCCAGAGAAAAAGAAACAAGTGCTTCTTATAGCTAAATCAAAATTGTTGTTAGTGTACAATAATTAATAATTTTTTAGGTGTCAATTGGAAACTAAAATTCTAGATGATCTTAATGAAAGAAATTGTGAGGGGAGGATAGAATTGAGAGCTTTTTAGGTTGTCTTATTTGTGGTGAAATTATAGATGCTTTAGATAAAACAGGAAAATACAGTGTAATTATGCATTAAAGATACAGGAGTAACCAAGTAGAGTGCAGAACTAGCAAAGGTGATTAACAGCAAAGGTGCCACTGCTGTTCAGGGGAGGAAAGATGGTCTTTTCAATAAATGGTACAGCATCAACTGGACGGGCATGTGGAGCAAGTGACCCATACCATGACCTCCCACCTGACACAGGTTAATTTTAGATGGTCATAAACCTGAATGTGAACATTAAAACCAAAAAACTTCTAAAAGAAAGTATAGGAGAAAAACCATAAAAGAAAATACTGAGAAATTTGACTTAATTAAAATTAAGAACTTTAATTCATGCTCAGATACCTTTGAAAGAGAAAAGCAAGCTACAGAGTGAGAGATGGTATTTGCAATACACATATCCAGCAGAGGACTTGTATCCAGTATATATAAAGAACTATATAAATCAGTAAGAAAAAGGAAGACAAGCCAATTAAAAAGTGAACAGCAGATTTGAACAGGTGTTTCTGGAAAGAAGGTTAAATAGCCAATAAACACGTGAAAAGATGCTCAGTATCAGTCATCAGGGAAATGCACAAGACGATGCTGCTATGTACTCAGAAGGATGGCTGAAATGAAAAGGAAAGACAGTGCCAAATCCTTCTTAGGGTGTGGAGCATCTGCAACTTGCATACATTGATGGCAAGAGTACATATAGTGTAGCCACTTCGGAAAGCTGTTTGATTTTGTCTGTCAGTGATAAATATTATAAATACCTTATGATCCAGTAGTTCTGTTTCTGGGAATGTTGCTAACAGGAATAAGAGGCTTGTGTCCACTAAAAGACATGTGTATAAGAGTGTCATCACTGCAGCTTTGATAATAGTAGTTTAAAACTGTAACCAACCAAACAACTATCAGCAGTAGAATGGATACAGTGTGGCTTATCCCTGTAATGGAATACTACATAGTGGTGAAAAAGGAGCTGGCTGACGTGACATAGAATAACATGGATAAACTTCACTTCTTTGAGGAAGAGAAGCCAGGCACAAAAGAGTATGGGTTGTAGGATTGCGTTTATGTGAAATTTTAAAATAGGCCAAATTGATCTATGGTGATAGAGATCAGAATAGTGGTTACCTTTTGCTGGAGATATTGACTGAGAAGGGGCTTGAAGGAGCCTTCTGGGGACCTAGAAACGTTGAGAATCTTATCTGAGTGGCAGTTACTTGGATATATACTAATATAAAAATTCACCCAGACACACTTAATATTTATGTAAATTTTATCTTAATAAAAAAGTAACAAAACTTAAATTTAAGTAACTGTTAAGAGAATAGAAATAAGATGATGAGTTTTCATCCTAGGGAGCGGGAATAGGAGACAGTGAGTAAAGTTTGTGAAGTCTGACAGAAGACGGGAAAGACAAGAAGGGAGGGCTGAGGAAGGGCAGTACCAGAGAAGAAAAGATAAGATTGCAGTACCTATGATCATAGCGTTTAGACAGAGCCGCATAATTGTGTATGTATCAAAGTGTTCTGCTACCAGAGATAAGTACGAAACAGCCCAGGTTAATGCTAGAGGGATTTGTTAACAAAGGCTGACAGAATGCAGGAACAGTATTCACCAGCCAGACGTTATTCAGGATGAAACACTTTAAATGAGGAACAGCATTTTATTTCATATTAATAGAAGGCATAGTCCACTAAGAAAACTTAAGAATTTCTCTGCACCAGCAAACAGGACTTAGAAATATGTAAAACATTCATAGTTGTAGTGGAAGAGTAACACTTCTCTGAAATCAGTAGATCAAGTAGTCAAAAATTAAGTAAGGACTTTGAGGATTTAAGTAACAGGTAACAAGCTTGATTTCTGTTCTGACTTGTTTACACACACTCACACACAATTAAAATTAAATTATGTCACCCACTACACATTCTGTGACTTCCTTCTTTTAAGTTAGCAATGTACCCGTGGCTGTCTTTTCCTGTAGGAATGTGTTGAGCTACTTTATTATTATTTTTTTTTTTTGCGGTACGCGGGCCTCTCACTGTTGTGGCCTCTCGTGTTGCGGAGCACAGGCTCCGGACGCGCAGGCTCAGCGGCCACGGCTCACGGGCCCGGCCGCTCCGCGGCACGTGGGATCCTCCCGGACCGGGGCGCGAACCCGTGTCCCCCGCATCGGCAGGCGGACTCTCAACCGCTGTGCCACCAGGGAAGCCCAAGCTACCTTATTTTTAAGCACGCTAGTAAGGAGAACTTTAATTTATGAGTCTGTTTTCTTATCTACAGACAATTGGCTGTTTGTCACTTTTACTTGTTAGAAGCATACTTGCTTTGAATGTTTTATACATATATGTAAGTAATTTTTGTTACAGAAAATCTTTTCCTGTCTTTCCATTTTGACTTGGCATTTGAAAACAGCCATTGAAGTCACTGTAAAGTTTTGGTACAAGGCTATATAGGAAATGCTTAAACTAATACACAAGTACTGGTTTGAAAGAAAACCTCAGCTTTTGGGCCTCATTTCCAAATCTGTTTCTGCCTTTTCTGACTGAGAGGATAAGGGGATGGCTGTGTATTTGCCCTTACTTCATCTTTTTCCTTCATGGCCAGATTTAAGATTTTGTCCTTTTGAGGACCCTTGAATCTGTTTGTCAAAAATTGGTTGTTAGTTTGCTATTCATAGCATTGGAGCGTGTACTCTACTGAAACGTCCTCTTAATGTCAAAAATGTGTACCCCCAGAACTTTATTTTCATGAGCAGACTCAATGAATTTTAGAATTCTAGGTTAAAGCAAATACTCCGTATTATAATTTTGGAGTTCTGTTCTTGAGATTGGTTCCCCCCCACCCTTCAAACATCTAAGCTCATTTAATAAAAACAAGTAAGTAAATCTAGAGAGAATCAAAACTTTAAACATTATTGTGTAACATTTATTCTTTACTGTCACTGTTTTTAATGCTTGACTTTTTTTTTTTAACCTTAGTATTATGAGGCTCAACCTTGCAAAGACTAAATGTTTATTTCAGTGGCATCCGCAGTGTTCCACTTTACCTCTGTTTAGTTGAGCGACTGTATGAGTTATGATGAGAGTTGTGACCATATGCCATCATGCTCTTTCTTGGTAGGCCGCATCTACAAGTGCTTGTTTACTGGCTCTGTGAGCTCCCTACTGACACTGCCACTAGACATGCTGTCCACGTAAGTATTGAACCGCGTGGTGGTGGAAGGCTGCACATTGTGAACGGTGCTCATTTTTTCTTCTGCATACTTGTGTTTGTTGTAATTTGAAAAGTCCTTCTATTCCAAGGACAAATAATACCTTACGTTACCTGTTCGAAAGTTACAGCTACAGTGGAAGTAGCTGACATATATAAATGATGTTTTAAAACATACCCATCTTAAAGGACTGTTTGATAACAGTGGGTCAGCTAGTTAAATAAGCTGTCGTGTAGTGCAAGAAATGTATTGTTCCATATAGTGATATGCTGGGAGTTCATTTAAACGTGTTTTTAACAACACAGACATTTGAAGTCAAATTTCTTTTTTAAATGTTTTTTGTGATTGTTAGGAGATGGACTGTACAAACTTGTTCACTGTGGTGGTTTTACTGTATTTTAATTTGACATAAAGCTTTGTAATTGCAGTTTCTTGGGAAAGACATATATGTGTTTTCAAAATTATTGATGTTAGAAATGCTGTAAATGATTAACTGTATCAAGATCATTAGAATATTAAGCTTGCAAAAGATTGCACCTCTGTTTGCTAAAATCTTCTTTTGTACCCAGTTGACCTTAGGTTTCTGATCCCTATGTCAGTAAAGGCAAAGAACAATATAAGACTGTCTTTTAGAACAGAAGCATGCGGAGTATATTATAAAAATAAGCCAAATGGCAATAGAAGAGAGCAGGAGAGCATGTTAAATTCCTGATAGAAAAGAAATCAAGGAGGAGGTCTTTTAAGTCTCTTGTATTCCTGATAGAAAAGAAATCAAGGAGGAGGTCTTTTAAGTCTCTTGTGTCTGCATCATTATTTTGAATCATGGCTGAAAATACTTAGAAATATTAGATGTGTTTGCAACTTGGTTTTCCTACTTGCTAGTTTTACCTTTTTTGGATAGAACAGGCAAGTTATTTAATTTATGTGTTTCTTTGGCAGTATAGGGAATAGATAAGAGAAAATGTTTTGAACTCGAACTTTATTTACATTACAACAGCTTTCGATGTAATGTTTATAAGTAGACAAGGATCTTGAAAATAGGGCACTAATGGCTGTGGCCCTCATAAAAAGGAGAAGCAGTAATTTGACACACTTGAGAATTTAGAAATAGTATAATAAGGTAACCCTTTGTATGAAAATATTGACCTTCTATGAAGTGATTCAGTGAAACAAATAGGACAGCATTACTATATCTGGACATCAGGTTTTTATATCATCCATCCAGAACACAGTCTTAGTATAGAGGCAAGAAAAATCAATCTTGGCTGAAGTGTCATTCATATGTCTCCACGTATATGATGTAGCTCACCTCCGGCTTTCATTTAGGAATCGTATACGAAATAAAGGCACATATTAGAAGTAGCGAGGAAGGTCAGAAAAAAGCAAGGGGTGACTGCTAAGAGTGATGGAAGTTATATTTTAATATCTATGAACTAATAAAAGAACCGTTTCAAACAGGGCAGTCTTGTTCCATTTAGTGTGAGGCTAGAGTTGTATTTATCATTGTAATTTTTGAGAGAACAGTGTAGCAGCCAGTCAGTATCTCAGTTGTTTAGAAGAGGTGACTTGAGGTCCCATCTGTGCTGTTCAATAAAGTGGGGGTGTGTTACTTCTTTAATGGTTTCTGTTTTAAGTGGCTAAATATGTTAATGTTGACCAAAGCTTAAATTGGTAGGCTTTGGCTTTGTGAAAAACAGGTGCTTATGGAAGCCATGTCAGTGAAAATTTAGTATTTTAGTCTCAGATAAAGCAGTATTTTACTTGCTTACCACCCTTAATTCTTGTTGGCGGAACCATTAAACATCTGGTTGTTTGGCAAGTGTGATCACTTAGGTGATGCAAAGAGGTAGCTGGTTGTAACAGAAGGAACCCTGACATTGGAATTAAAAAGTTGCTGCATCTGCAGCTTTTTGGTGGCCTTGGGCAAATCACTGGACAGTTCTGAACCCCTGTGTCCTCATCTGTAAAATGAGGAGGGTCATGCCTCAGGGATTTGGGTGGGCTCTTCAAAGATTACATTCACAAATACATGTAAAAACTATGTGTGAATACATAGCAAAATTATCACCAAAACTCAGAGCTGTTGCTTGCCTTATGTTGGCAGGCTCTCCTTTTCTCCGTGACCTGATTGGTTAGTGGGCCACACCTGTGTTGCCTTCAGGAGCTTCCTCACTGACGTGGGAAGAATGCTGAAAGCTTGGTGGGGATAGTGGAAAGAAATTGTAAGCGTGGGTCGCTTTTGTAATCTCATGCTGCCTTTTAGAATTTGAAGAATTGAGCCAGTTTTTCTGAAAGCACTTATAAGTAAATCACTTATTTTTTCTGAGTAATGTTTCATTTTTCTCTGTAGAATCCATTTTCTGAAATTTTACTTAAAATTTCTTAATATCTTAGCAGCTGCTACATATTCTGTAGCTCAGTTCCTCAGCATCTCTAGGCACAGTCAGTTAACTATTGCTGCAAAACATGCTGTCCCTAAAACTTAGTGGCTTAAAACAGCAAACATTTTATTTGCTCATAATTCTGGGGGTTAGCAGTTTGGGCTGGGCTCAGCTGATCCGTTTATCTGTCGGGCTCGCCTCCATTATGCATGTGTGTCACTGGAGTAGGGTGGCCTAAGATGGGGTACCTTGGCTCTTCCATATGGCCTCTCATCTTCAGAAGGCTAGTGGGGCTTCTTTACATGGTGGTCTCAGGGCAGCATTCTAAAGGGGTGAGAGTGGAAGCTCGCCCGAAAGCTCTCTTCTAGGCTTTAGAACTCAGGAGATTCGCTTCTGGTCCAGACAGTTCACAAATCAGTCCAGATTCAAGGTGTGAGGGAAAAGGAAAGGATTCTACAAAGAGTTTGTCACCATTTAAAAATCTGCGATAAAATCTACAGTAAACAGTTGCTGTTCTTATTGCTGAAGACAAGGAAGGAGTAGAGAAGGGGGTATTTTGGTCCCAACCTATCAAAATTTTAATGGTCTGGAGGGGTCCTTAGCAACGGGGTGATTAGTATTCCTCTTTTGATTAAGGTATATTCCAGATAACATCTGAGGGCCACATTAGTTCAGTTTGCAGCTACCAGGCCGAGTTCTCCCAAATGGACCCTTCCTTAAGTTCGCCATGGAGGGAAAAACGTCCATTATGGTAGTGAATTTTCCAAAGGCTACCAAGATTCTTGAGTTACCTTTGAATTACTCTGAAATCAGACATAGACCAGGGAAGGATATGCTCCTTCAGAGAGGAAAAGAACAAAGAGGTCTTCAGTATTATTATATTCCGTGTATTTTCATGCGAACCATACTTGATCTGTCCCGATTTGTTGAGAAACTCATATACTTTTGGTGTATTTGCAGTTGGCATCAAAATTTAATCTGCATTCTAAATGAGGCATTTGTAAAATGTACCACAGGCTTCTTTGCCTTACGCATTGTGTACTGTGTATCTCTCAGCCTTCCTTTATGTTGTCTTTAGGCCTTTCTAGAGGCCCTTCTCCACCTTTTTGATTTGCTGATTCTGTTCATTTTCATGGGTTTAAGTATCAGCTAACTAAGTTGGTTAAACTTGTGTATAAAATAAGGATAAGGATATTCTTAGTAAGGGTTGGACAGAGTCATGTATCTTTAGGAAATTACATGTATTTAATACTTGACCTTTGTCAGGTATTTGGCTACTTTTGGTTTTTTGCTTGCTGCCTTCCTTTTTCTCAGCTATGTTCAAAGAGGCTAGATAGCCGATTTTTGTAGTTCTGATGTTATTCTTTGCTTTCTGTAATATGAACACATATAATACAAATATATAAATAAACATATTTGGCCAGCTTATGAGAGAGATAAATTGCCACCATCCTCAGAAATAATTCTTTATGAGAGACTGATTTTTCACCAGAAAGTTATGACTTACTTTTCTTGTTCTTTCTGAGATTTTTATGTAAAGTGAATGTCATTACCTTTGCTTTCTTAATTTTAAGTGTTCCTTGGAGTAATTCTATGTACTTTTTTTTTTTTAATAGGGACAATTTGTTGGCGGATTGTTTGCAGGGTTGTTTTGTGGTGACGTGCACATTGTGTGCGTTCATCAGCCTGGTGTGGCTGCGAGAGCAGATAGTCCACGGGGGAGCCCCGATCTGGCTGGAGCACGCGGCCCCGCCCTTCCACGCTGCTGGGCATCACCCAAATGAGGTAGCTCCCTCTATCCCCAAGTTCATTTTCTTTGGGTAGGACATAAGAATCACTGTCACCCGCTAAGACCCCAACCCTTGACTCCCGCGTCCCTCACTGCAAAGCAGGACAATGACAACGTTTGGGAGAAGATTAAAGGAGGTGTGAAAAATCAAAAGAATGCCGTTGTTACTTTGCCTCTTAGTTTTCTAGCGAGACCGGGTACAATACTGGGGGTATACCGCGTGCTCTTTCATTCCCTTTGCCTGAGTTAACAGCTAACCGCCGGCCTGGCAGTTAATACACAGACCTCCTGCATGGGCATCTGACGTGCTGCATAACATCAAGGAAGCCCCCTTACCCTCTTTGTTCATTAGTTTCTTCATGTGTAAAATGCCTCACCTTTGTTGCTTTTAGTAGAAACATTACCAAAAGTAGAAAAATTGGAGTACTGTTGATAACAGTCTTGTACAGTTTTACTTTTTATTTATGAGATGACATGCTTAGATACAAGAGTTTCTGCTAGAGACATTAAGAAGAGGAAGATATGATAAATGATTTTTATTATCTTGTTTAATGAGAAATTATAGGGCTGAAAATGTTAAAAAAAAAAAAAAAAACCAAACTGGCTACTTACAATACAAAAACAATTTGCCCTTTATTGTGAAAAAATTGACTATAAAATTAACTCAAAATAATACTTAACGATACTTAACGACTTAATTTTTCATTTAAGGACCTTTGGCTTTTTTTAGTGTGAAGATTGATTTCATCAAATTCTGCCATACCCTTTTTCTACAGAACTAAGAGTACAACTTCGCCTTTGAAAACCACACATATGAAAAATGGGATTATTAAGCAAGGGCACTGTTTTTACCTAGTGTTAATACTTTCATCATTGTACCTCATATTTTGAAGCATTTTAATATAGTTCTTTTAGAATCTTCATTAACTCCATAGGAGTTCAGTGTTTTAATTAACTACAACTAGGTCTTTGCATTTGGTAGGTAGCAGAATTCAGGAAGAGCCAGAGAAGCGTGCTTGTGGAAACTGATAAAGTTCATATGGACAGGCTTACCCTCCTGAGCAGAAATGAGAAACCTTTCCTTAAGTGTGAACTGATAACTGAGAATTAAGTTATATATCAGTATGTGTGTAAACAGATACATAAATATATTTTCATCCCTGAAGTGGTCAGTAAAGACAAGAGATGCCTTATAAAGGAGGATTATGGAATGATGTATTCAAGAGAGCCAGATTTGTTAACCTGTTTTCTGTAATGCTTTGTGAAATGTTAATCTCTAAATTATATTGAATGCATATGTACACTGTTAGATGAGTTTATGTTCTTATATGCCAAGTTGATCCAAATTCAGATCCATTTAGAAGAAATGCCCCTGAGAGGTGGGGTTATTTTGGAATTTTAATAGAGTTTGTGTCTGTTTGCTAGTTTTGTTTTTTTTAGAAGGGAGGGTGCTCTTTGAAAATAGAGCAAAACTGAGGCAAGTTAGCCAAATTTCTGGTCTCCTCTGTCATTTTAGGCTCCAGCAGGAGGAAATGGTGCTGAAAATGTTGCCCCCGAGCAGCCTGCTAACCCACCAGCTGAGAACGCAGTGGTGGGGGAAAACCCTGCAGCCCAGGATGACCAGGCGGAAGAGGAGGAGGAGGAGAATGAGGAGGAGGACGACGCGGGCGGGGAGGACGCAGCTGATGCCAACAATGGGGCGCAGGGTAATGGCCGCCGGCCTGTGCTCGCCCTTCCTTTGTGACCCTGAGTCCATTCCCAGCTCACCTTGGGGAGGACTGGAGTTTTCAGAATTTAACGGGTTTGAAGCTCTGTTTCTAAACTGCTTTTACTTTATTTTGGCAGACTTGCATTTATGGATATACATATGCATACTTTTTTTTTTTCTATGAAGCAGGGCACATTTTGTGTTTTACAGTTGTACCTTAGGGACTCCCCTGGCGGTCCAGTGGTTAAGACTCCGAGCTTCCACTGCAGGGGGCACGGGTTCAGTCCCTCTTTGGGGAACTAAGATCCCACAGTGCCGCATGGTGCGGCCATAAAATAAAATTAGATGAGATGAGATAGAATAAAATAAAATTCTACTTTACACAGGACTTTTTATAGGATGGATAGGAAGAAATTATTTGTAAGTTGGAATAGATCCTGTTTTTTTAAAATGGAACTTGATACAGTTTTATCTTATTCCTTTGCCATTTTTATTGAGTCAGTGCAACTTTTATTATCAAAGAAGAATTTTTGAAGTGTACTCTGCAGGCCAGATGGCACCCAAAGAAACCAGTTTCTCATTTTCTGGTAGTATAACTCCAGAGTGGTAAAGAACTTCTGAGACCAGCCTGCCAGTCAGCTGTCAGTAGGTCACCACCTTCTTTTCTTTCCTCTGGCCCCAGAGTTTTCCTGTCGAGTGCTGCACTGTCTCTGGGTCCACTTATCACTGCTGATACCTGAGTGTTTCTTGTGTGCCAGGCACTCAAACACCAGGTCCCTGCCCTCATGGAGTTTCTGGTCTAGTGACGAAGTAGAAATATCCAAGTGAACAAGTTTGTTATTACACCTTGTGGTAAATGTGCGCGTTGCTCTGAGGATGCTACTGAGGAGAGACCTATTTTAAATAAGGTTCCCCAGGTAGCTCAGAGTAAGTGATATTTGAGCTGAGACGTGAAGGATGAGAAGAAGCCAGTTGTGTAATGGGAGCAGGGGGCCTTTGCAGGGAGAGGTGGGTTTATGTTCAAAGGCTCTGAGAATGCGGCTCCTGCACCCTCCTGCTGTCCCTTGTTTCCTTCTGTCTGTCTAATGCAGTAGGTCCTGCCTGGTCTTCCTTCTTCCGTGCTTGCTGCACATAGTGTTTGTACTGCGCTCTGCCCTAAAATCTGTCAGTGATTTCCCCATGATGTTAAAGAACAAGGCAAAATGCAGGCTTCACGTTCCTCTTGTGTGACCTGATCTCTGTCTGTCTGTCATACTGCCTCTCTGCCACCCTCCTCCTCACCCAGAGAGTTCTAGTCCCCTGGCTTCTGTACTTTTCTCAAGTCCACCATGTTCATTCTTGATTCAGAGCTGTTGAATTCCTCTGTTTCACATAACCCTGCTTATTTCTTTTCTAGCACTTACCACAATCTAGAATCATCTTATTTTATATGTTGTATTTATTTATGTTTTTTAAAAATTGCCTAACAAGCAAATACTCAGTTTGGAAAAATTTTAAGTGTGGTTTACCTTCTCAACAACAGTTATAAAACACCAAATTAAAAGAGTATATTTATTAATAATTCAGGTTCTATCAGTAATCTCTAAACTACAATTATATTTCCAGACGACATGAACTGGAATGCTTTAGAGTGGGACCGAGCTGCAGAAGAGCTTACATGGGAAAGAGTGAGTCAGACTTCTTTCTGTCAAGTGTCCTAGTGTTTATAATCCTAACGTATATCTTAACGTTGGCCATATTTAGATGTATACACTAATTTTCCAGTTACATTTAATGAAAACAATTACCAGAACTTTAACTTCTAGGGAAAATTCAGTAATGTATTATTTGTGATGAAAATATTAAAAATATTATGATAAAGGTCTATTGATACCTTTTTCTATCTTCTGGCCTTTAATACAAACCTTGCTCCACTTACAAAATCTTTAACTTGAAATTGTGGACTTTTGAAAATGAAGTAACAATTTAAATTTAAGTATTATTCTGATGCTTCAATTGACAGAGTAATACTGTTGTATCATGAAATCTTGACTGGCTCCATATCTAATGAGTTGAAACCCAAGTTGGAAAATTTTAATATGACTTGGATTAAAAGAAAATCCAAAATATAAAACTCCCATGAACAGAAGTTTTTCACTCTCTGAAAATGATAGGCTGTATTGGAAAGTAGTGGGTAAATATTATGTTTTAAAATATTGAAAGGAAAATGAGCTTTTTTCAAAAATAGAATTAAAAATCCTGTTGCGTCTTGAATTAATGCATAATAATTAATTAATTAATACATATTATTTATTTTAGATGCTAGGACTTGATGGATCACTCGTTTTTCTAGTAAGTAAACCTAATCTTTTTTTTAAAATTTATTTATTTATTTTATTTATTTTTGGCTGTGTTGGATCTTCATTGCTGTGCGTGGGCTTTCTCTAGTTATGGCAAGCAGGGGCTGCTCTTTGTTGCGGTGCCGTGGCCTTCTCACTGCGGTGGCTTCTCTGGTTGCGGAGCATGGGCTCTAGGCATGAGGGCTTCAGTAGTTGTGGCACACGGTCTCAGTAGTTGTGGCTCATGGACTCTAGAGCACAGGCTCAGTAGTTGTGGTGCACGGGCTTAGTTGCTCTGCGGCACGTGGGATCTTCCCGGACCAGGGCTCGCACCTGTGTCCCCTGCATTGGCAGGCAGATTCTTAACCACTGCGCCACCAGGGAAGTCCAAGCTAATCTTTTTTAATAACAGAATTGCGACTTAATTATTTGTCTTAGTGATTCAGTGATTTCAGATTCACAATATGTTCTGGCTTTTTATATTAAAGGTCAAAATGCCCTGTGATTTTTGATTACTTGATATGTTGAAGAAAGTCTATTTTGTGCATTGAAAATAACTGGCAAAGCATAAAGGTAATATTATTTACAAAGGAAATTATTAAACATATTTGATTTTTAGAAAATGAAATTCAAAGTTGATGGTAGTTAAGAATACTTGGCCTTCTTTTAAAGTCCCACCTTGTGGGACTTCCCTGGTGGCGCCGTGGGTTAAGAATCCACCTGCCATTGCAGGGGACACAGGTTCAATCCCTGGTCCAGGAAGATCCCACATGCCGTGGAGCAACTAAGCCCGTGTGCCACAACTACTGAGCCTTCTCTCTAGAGTCCATGAGCCACAACTACTGAGCCTGTGTGCCACAACTACTGAAGCCTGCACGCCTAGAGCCCATGCTCTGCAACAAGAGAAGCCCGCACATCACAACGAAGAGTAGCCCCCGCTCGCCACAACTAGAGAAAGCCCTCACACAGCAACGAAGACCCAATGCAGCCAAAAATAAATAATAAAAATTTTTTAAAAATGATTAAAAAAAAAAGTCCCACCTTGCAATGTTTAATTCCTGAACTGGTGAAAACAGCGCAGTTTTGCACTATTCACACAGAGAGCCCCCTGTTTGTTGCGCCTCTCCTGTCTTTACCTTAATAATAAAGAGTACAACTCTAAGGTGAAGAGCAGTTCTTTAATGAACTTGTTCTTTAAGGAGAAATGATGCTCTTTTCAGGTTCTGTAATACAAAATCACTTACCATTTGGGATTTTTAAATAGCTTTAGGTATCAAGATGACTTTGGCTGCAGGTAGCCAAACCCCAGCTGACCAAACCAATAACACAGGAGGAAGTCCAGAGGAAGGATGGGCTTCAGGTGTGCTTGATCCAGGGGCTCAGCAATGTCATTGAAGAGTCAGATAATTTCCATCTCTCTCCTCTGCTGTCCACAGTGTTGGCTTCCTCTTCAGGCTGGCTCCTCAGGCAAGAATAGGAAGTTGAGGTTAGTAGTGTGAGGATTTTGAGGAATGTATCTGATGATAATTCACAGATTAGTGAGAATGTGATATTAGTGAGCTCCTATTCAAGGCTTGAGTGTGGTCAGTATAGAAGGTATTATTTGGCTATATACTCATTTTTTGTCCTTTATCAGTCCCTCATAGATGAGTGATAGAAGTCGTTGAGGCAGTGGTGTTAACTCAAATCCATTCTAATTTCTAGAAAAAAACCACAGGGCGACTTCATGCATTTGTTGCAAATTACTTAATATGTACCATGTGCCAGCTGTGATAGTTACTGGATGATTCAGAAATGAATGAAATAGGGTACCTGTTCTCAAAGACTGTAGTTTAGTAGAGAGAAACGAACGTGTAAACAAGGGACTTTAGGTAAAGACTCTGACAGGCAGTGTGTATAGGACACGAGAGGCATGGAAGAGGGCTTAGTCAAGCCTTTCTTAGCAGAGGGGAGTTGTCCGCAGGGAATTTTTATAGAAGATAACTAGAGGTTGAGGCACAAAAGATGTTGAGGATAAGGACAGTTGGGGGGCCCTTAAGGCAGAGAAGCTGAAAGATTCAAGTGATACGAGCCCACATGCTAAGTAGGAATGTACAGTAGTAGTCCTCTCTTAAGCAAACTTGTTATCCTCTTGACCACTTGGATTTGTGGCAGATTGGGAACCTGATTAGAATGATCTTTCTAAAAAAATCTTAGCATGTTAAGATTCGTGAAAATCTTTCCATGGCCCCTTTGGAAGGATCATTTAACTTGATTGTGGGGGGAGGTAGTGGGCCTGGGCAAACAGGCTTGGGTGCCCCGATTGTCAGCGTGGAGCGTGACTGAGCACACGCGGAGGAATAGATGGGTGGGCCTCATCTTGGAGGCGGTAGTACATAAGCGTGGAGTGTGTCAGTGGCCAGGTGAGAGCACATATTCTGAGACTTGAACAAAGAAAGCCATGGGGACAGAAGGGACCAGAGAAGATCAAGGGACCTTAAAGAAGGCATGAGAACACACTGGACACTGAAAGAAGTGCTGTGCAGTTTACATTGATATGTTGTTCAGAAATAATGTGGTTTTCAAATTTTTCTTTATTTAGAATTTTTTAGTGTCATAAGACTTAAATGAAACCTGGCGATTATTTATGAGAATCTGTGTAGTTTGTGGTAGATTATTAATTTCTGAAGAGGAAATGTTTATGGATTGATTTCTTTGATTTTTCTTTCATGTGGACATTATGAACTTTAAGTTTCATTAGGTTTAGTTTTATGAGCTATCTAATGAAAAATGAAAATTTACACATAATTTCTGAATAAAATCTCAAAATTATAGTAAAAATTTCAGTCTTATAACTAAATAAATGGATTAAACATAAATCAAATAGGAGATGAATATGTTTTATTAATGCTCTTTTCCTTTAGGAACATGTCTTCTGGGTGGTGTCTTTAAACACACTGTTCATTCTTGTTTTTGGTAAGTGGCGTTTATGTTTTTATTTATGGTATTGTGGTAGGAGTTCAGTTTTCTAGGAGTCTTGTTACAGGTTTTGTTTTGTTTTTAAACTTAGGAATATATGAAACAGTTTTAGACAGTCATCTGGTATAGGAAGACCTCAGGTATACAGTTACTTTCTCTCCTAAGCAACATTGACTACAGTTATTTACCAACTTTGCTTCTGTTGCGCATTTCTGTCTCTCTTTGTAGAAGCCAATTTTAGACTGACTTGAGAATATATAATATTCCACATCTGGAATTAATTTTGTGCTGATTATCTGTGTGTTCTTCCCTATGGCAGAAGATCTTGTTTTCATCTGTTAAAATCCTGACCAAGGCCTTACCAGAGACCTTGGCTCGGGATCTGTCGCAGAGATGGATATAGGCTTGAGGAAAGTGTAATTCCCCTCAGAAGCAGATTCCAGCAAAGTTTACTTCCAGACACTTTAACAAAAACTGTAGCTATGTGGATTCTGTGACAGCACTAAGAGTCCCTCCCATTGGGAGTCATGAGAGTAAGGAAGGCAGGGTTGAGATGTAGCTGACAGGTTTTTCTGCTTTGGGGAAAGGTAAGGGAAACAGTTGAGTAAACCAAGGTTTTAGAATTCAGTTCCTCAAGGTGTGGAGTCTGATAGAATTAGGTTATTGTTAGACTGAACTATTGCTGTCTCATAGAGAGACCTCAGGCTGCAGATTTCGGTATAGGGAATATCTTTGAGAAATTCTTCCTTAGTGCATATGAATTAGTCCTAAGAAGGAGGAATATTTTCCAAGTTTCTGTCACTAAATTCCAAGTTATTTGCTCTGTGTTAGGGACTAGAAAGCAGTGTTTTCATCAGGAAACAGTTGTCTTCAATAGGAAGCCATATGGTCAAAAAAGACACTGAATAAGTAGATCAGGGATGAGACAAAAAAATTGTTTTCTGAATATTATCTATAAAAGAGCAAAAGAAATTTATCTGTATCTTGTTGAAACACAATATCTTTTAAAAGTTCCATTCATTCTTAATTTTTAGTAGATATTTAAGGTGGTGCAAATTAACAGGAAGCCCATTCTTTGTTGTTTTCCCTTGCATATGGGGGTGAAAATGTGTCTGAGATTATTCTGCATTTATTTCTCATTATGTAAAATGATTGATATATAGAGTGTGAAACTCTTTTGATCCTGACCAAATTTTCTTTGAGAGGAAAAAATAATCTATATAGACTTTAGTCTTTGTTCTTGCAAGAAAAGCTTAGTGCTAAATTAATGTTTAAAGGAATAAGTCACCTTTAAAGCATGAATTACAGAAATAAGAACTCTTGTTTATATAAAGCAAATCTCAACTAAGTAAATTTTTTTCTAATCCAACTTCCTAAGCTTATACTATGAGAAAAATTTTTTTTGTCTTAGTATACACATTATACTTAGGATCTTTTTAAATGAAACAAGAGGTTTTCCTCCTTTTAGGAAAATATGCTTTTCCTTTTAGATGAGCATAGTCATTGGGATGAAGCAACACTCATGTTTCTCTCCTACTTGGCTTGCTTTACTGCAGTTTCCCCTGGCATTTCTGGACCTTTGTGGTCATGTATTATACTTTGCAGAAACAAAACCTTACAGTGCTGCTGTCTCAGTAGAAGAGAACAATCCTAAGAAACTGATCTTAATTTCAGGGTACCTATCTAGTAGTTTCTGCGTAATGGGGTAGAAATTGATTGTTAAAATTGGTGCTTTAGGTTAATATGTATATATATAAATAGAGTTGAAATTTGAAAGTTTGCCTTTCCCAAGGGCCTGCTTGAGTCGTCCTCAGAGTCGGGTGTGAGAATAAAATAGGAAAAATTCTGCATATAGTTATTTCGCATGCTTTAAAATTTTCTTGTGCTTCATAATACATATAATATATTAATAAAATAGTATATGTGTATAATTTAAAAAGAAATTCAAGTGTATTGGGAATACCTGTTAAAAAAAATTTCTACTTATGAATACTTGGTCAAAAAGGTTTGGCAGCCAGATCCCTATAGATTCACTCTGACTTTTGTCTTTATGATTGAGTCTCCCTCTCCCCTTTCCTAATAATCTATACTGTTCAATTATTTTTGCCATAAAAAAAGGTAATTAAATTTTATTACTGAGAATGAATTATAGTTATATTAACATGGCAAGAAAGACTTGAGGAAAAGAGACTATCAAAATTCTAAATATGAAAATTTTAAGGCTATTTTCTTCTTTTTGGAGTATAATTGGTTTACATTGTTGTGTTAGTTTCTGCTTTATAACAAAGTGAATCAGCTATACGCATACATATATCCCCTCCCCCCCTCCTAGGTGGTCACAAAGCACTGAGCTGATCTCCCTGTGCTATGCGGCTGCTTCCCACTAGCTATCTATTTTACATTTGGTAGTGTATAATGTCCATGCCACTCTTTCACTTCATCCCAGCTTACCCTTCCCCCTCCCCGTGTCCTCAAGTCTATTCTCTACATCTGCGTCTTTATTCCTGTCTTAAGGCTATTTTCTTATTTAACCAGAATATCATCACACTTTACAAAATAACCAGAATTTAATATTACCTAATAATAGATCATATTAAAAATTCTAGATTGTCTCCTTAAATATCATTTTATAGTTGCTTTGTTTGAATGAGAATTCAAATAAGGTCTACCTATTACCTTTTTTTTTTCCAGTTTTGGACCAAAAAAATTCATTAAATTGCACTAAAGTTCATCTATTTTAAAAACATAGCTGAGAATAGTCAAGGAGATTTTGAAAGAAGTATATTGAGGGAGGTTTACCTTACCCAGATATTGAAATTTTTTTAAACCTGCAGTAATTAAAAAAATTTTTTTTATTGTTTTACAATTTTTAAAGGTTACTTTCCATTTACAGTTATTACAAAATATTGGCTGTATTCCCCTTGTTGTACAGTACATCCTTGAGCCTATCTTACACCTGGTGGTTTACTGTTACTTTTGGTTGTTAAATCTTAAGTTTTTCTGATCTAGAATATTTTTTATTTGCTCCCCTCATCTACCCCTACCCTATTTTGCCATCCATTGATTTGTTGATGACACTAGGTCAGCTGTCTTCTACGTGTCTCACTCTCTACCTTCTTCCGATGACTTCCTGTTGATTCTGCTACCTTGTTCCTTTGTCTCCACATTTCCTTTAAAGTGGAAGTTAAATCTGAGGCCTGATTAGATTCAGGTTCAGTACTTCTGGGACAAAATTTTCACTGCTCGTGCTTTGCCTATTACTATGACATATCAGGAGGTACATGATGTCTGTTTATCCACCTTTGTGGTTCAGGTGATAGTATCTTGAAGCCTCTATTGTTAGGTTTCATTTTTCCCTTTAAACATCAGAAAGTAATCTGTGGGAGGTGGTATTTTAGTATTATGCAAATATCTAGTGTTCCATCACCATTTCACCGAATATGTTTATTATCTGTTGATACTTGCCTGAATTAATTTAGTTTTATTAGGCATTACAAAATGGTGATTTTCAAATTCTGTCATTTTTATGCATTTATTGGCTGGCTTTTCTGTAAAGAAGAGCTTGATCTTATCAGCTGGAACTATTTAGTTAACCTGAATTTGTTTGTTTGGAAGAAGCAGGACAGATGTGCAGTTCTTTTCCTTTAATTATTAGTTTTCAGGGTAAGGAATTGATGTTCTAACTACTTCCCTTAGTGATAAAAGTGTTTTCTATTATGGTTTTTTTTGTTTTTGTTTTTGTTTTTGTTTTTGCGGTACGCGGGCCTCTCACTGTTGCAGCCTCTCCCGTTGCGGAGCACAGGCTCCGGACGCGCAGGCTCAGCGGCCATGGCTCACGGGCCTAGCCGCTCCGCGACATGTGGGATCTTCCCGGACCGGGGCACAAACCCGTGTCCCCTGCATCGGCAGGCGGACTGTCAACCACTGTGCCACCAGGGAAACCCGTGTTTTCTATTATGTTGCTTTTTTTCTTTTGTGGTTTTTGTTTTTGGCTTTCCCTTTTTTGAGTATTATGAACTCATGAATTTGTATGTATTCAGTGTGTTTTCATCAGTTTTGTTTTTTTTTTGTTTTTTGGATGCTCATATCTTCTTCACTGTATGGATTCAGTGTGTTTTCATCAGTTTTGGGGGTTTTTTTGTTTTTTGTTTTTGGATGCTCATATCTTCTTCTCTTCCCACAGGCCTGTGAGACTGTTTTCACAATAGTTCTTGTGTCCTTTCACCATGAGTTTATTAGGAGCTTGGTAACTTTTTTGTTCTCTGGTTGTAGAGAATGTCACAGACAGTACATTTTTGGTTCTGAGATCTTCCGTTTCTCCAAGAAGCCTTTTGTTCCTTTTAGTGGGGTTGGTACTAGGAGTGTTTGTTGTTTTGATTTTGAAGTTTTCATTGAGTTTTCCCCCCCCTTTTAGCATTTTGCCCTTACCACATTGGCCACTTCTCCCTTGTTGGTTTGGGATTTGAAGAACACGTGAGTATGATACTTTTGCAAACTTAATTTTATGAATTACCCCAAATTTGATATATGTTGACTAAGTAATAATATGGTAAAGAGTTACTTCATTTCTCAGTCTGCCTTATACGAAGGAATAGTTATCCAACACCATCTCGTTCACCTCTTCTAAGCCAGAAGTGGCCTAAGACGTAGTAGGACATGTTGCCAGCTGTGGAAGATGTTCTCTGAGCCCCATGATGCACTGTCTTCCTTCCCGTTGGGCAGGCCAGAGACATACTGTGGGAAAGTTTTCTTACAGGCTGATTTTTGACCTGCTCCGTTAGCCTGCGTGCTCCTTTCTCTCCCTTTTCCCTAGTTGCCCCATAGTGAATTCAGAAAGGTAATGATACATTAATCAATTTTAAAAAATGTTGATCTGTGTTGGAATGATGGACTGTGGTGTTTTCTAAAGAAATTTGCTTTAATTTTGACATTTTATTGCTGTTTTTCAGAATTAGATAAATATTTGGATGGACAACTACTACTATTTTGGGGGGGGATCCCCAGAAAGATTTAGTCTTTTAAGAAAAGCTGACATAGCTGGAATATTTTGGTTAATTTGTATATGTGAATCTTGAGAGATCACATTCTGAAGTTTCTGAAATGGCAAAGAGACATGTTCTGATATTTAATACAGCTCTCCAAATTCTCACTAGTTGAATGCAAGAACTTGGAAAGTTCAGATAAATGCTTTGATAAAATTTGACTTTATAAACTATCACCACTTGCTACCTGAAATTCAGGAACCAAAAGGTGATGGTATCTTGGGCAGTATATGTCAGTATCTAAACTCTTAACTCTTTGTAAGTTGATAATGAAACAGATTTGGTGAGCAAGGGAAACAAACATTGTGGTTAGGAGATAGGGTGGCTAAGATGTACCCTGGCCAGAGGACGGCTTGGACTCTGTGCTGCTGTTTTCAGCACTCAGCCTTTAGCGGGTCTGCTTCAGAATGGACTGGAGTGCAGACGATTACAACTTTTTTCTTATTTTTGTAAAACTTAATTCACTCTACTCTTATTATTTTGTCTGCTTGAGTAAAGTGTTATTCTTTAATTTTTCCTCATCTTTTCGTAATAAATAGCAGTCTGTGGGAGAATCTGGTTTGCAGAGGTGTCATCCAGAGGGGATTTTATAGTTTTTTAGTTACAAATTCCTGAGATAGTTCACATTTAGTCTACTTGGATTGTTTAATAAACATTGTTAAACTGGGGTGTAGGCCATGTGGTGAAATTACATTTCGTTTATTTATTTTCTTATTTTTAGGTCCAGGCATCCCATTTTGAAGGCCTAATCACGACCATAGTTGGGTATATACTTCTAGCAATAACACTGATAATTTGTCATGTATCCTTTAATGAACCAGCTTAGTGTTCAGTAATGTTATTATGCTTACCCAAGGGTTGTTCTTATTAATGACAAAACTATTTCTCTCCACTTGTCCTTTTAGTAGAAGTTGTAGGTATTTGTAGTGAGGATGAGAGCAGAAAAAATATGGAATAAATAAATTCTGTCTGTCAAATAGTATTAACTGTTACGTAAATAGTTACCTGTTTCACTGTACCTTTCTTTTTTTAATTAAAAAATTTTTTTTATTGAAGTATAGTTGATTTACAATGTGTTCATTTCTGCTGTACAGCAAAGTGATTCAGTTATACATATATATACATTCCTTTTTTTAGTATTCTTTTCCATTATGGTTTATCATAGGACATTGAATATGTTCTCTGTGCTATATACAGTAGGACCTTGTTGTTTTTCTGTATCTTTCTTTAAATGTTCAGGTTTTCCTTGACTACATGCTGTAGGGCTTGGCAACTCTTGTTAAATTTCATAGGTCTCGTCGCTTGCTGGGAGTCTGCTATATTGTTGTGAAGGTAATTCCTGTTATAACTTAAGACTGGAAACGATTTCTCCCCATTTGGGTGATATTGATGACCTTTGTTTTTACTTAAGGTCTCTTTGTTAGTGGTGGTAGAAATTGGAGTGTTCCCTCTCATTTGTGGCTGGTGGCTGGATATCTGTTCCCTGGTGAGTTTATTATTCATTGTCATACAATCTAATCATTTAAAGGCTTTTAAAAAAGTGGTCTTTAGGGTGGGTTCCTTTAATGTAAAGTCAATATTTGATCATAGTTTGTTTTTTTTCGGAGAATGTATCATTGTAGAGTCTTAATGTTGCTAATTTTTCCTGTACCTGATTTTTGTGAGGCTCTGTGCACATTTCTGATGTTAGAGTATTTTGACTGGAACCTTCCTGATAACCAGTGGAGAGTTGTCTTCCTTGTTTAACTCTTTTGAGTCTTATGAAGATGCCAAGATGTTGTGTATAAAAAGAGTAATTCGAGGGAGGCGCTGGTGGTCTGTTGGTTACGACTGGGTGCTTTCACTGCTGTGGCCTGAGTTCAGTCCTTGGTCAGGGAACTTCCACAAGCAGCACCATGTGGTGCAAAAAAAAAAAAACTGAAAAAGAGTAATCTGAAAAGAAGACCGCCTTTGTAGTAATTAATTCAGCCTAACCATTTGGTTTAACTAAGGTGTTCAGTCTTGATTAAAATCTTGAATGACTGTCAGTGATCATCAGTTTTTTCCTTTTTTTAAAATTAATTAATTTATTTTGGGCTGCATTGGGTCTTTGTTGCTGTGCGTGGGCTTTCTCTATTTGCAGAGAGCGGTGCTACTCTTGGTTACGGTGCACGGGCTTCTCATTGCAGTGGCTTCTCTTGTTGCGCAGCACGGGCTCTAGGCCCATGGGCTTCAGTAATTGTGGCACGCGGGCTCAGTAGTTGCAGAGCGCAGGCTCTGTCCGTAGTTGTGGCACACGGGTTTAGTTACTCCGTGGCATGTGGGATCATCCCAGACCAGGGATCGAACCCATCCATGTCCCCTGCATTGGCAGGTGGATTCTTAACCACTGTGCCACCAGGGAAGTCCAGTTTTTCACTTTTCAAAAAAATTTAAATGTAGAAAAGCCGCCTTTGGTTCTGCGATAACATTTTCTCCCATACCTTACTATTAAAACTTGTCATGAACTCAGACCTTTAACCAAGAAAGGAAAGTATTATGTTAACCAAAAATGGTTCTTTCACAGTCGCAATATTGGTAAAGTTCTTATTCACCAACTGGTTTATCAGTATTGCCTCTGTAAAATTTCTGAAGTGTCATATACATCTTTGAAATGGTATCCAACCTATATCATTTGTATTTCTGTGATACGATGAAATGGCTTTAAGAGAACGGTAATTCTAGAAACATCAGAACCTACATGCGTAGTGATTCATTCACTTCCTAGAATATGAAGATATTAATTCAGCAGATGTAAGCAGTACAAATCTCTCTCATGTGTACTGTTTTGATTTAGGAAATGTTTGATGCTACTCTGAAAGATCGAGAACTGAGCTTTCAGTCGGCTCCAGGTACTACCATGTTTCTGCATTGGCTGGTGGGAATGGTATATGTGTTCTACTTTGCCTCCTTCATTCTGTTACTGAGAGAGGTAAGTTCTACAGGGAAGTTCCAACACTGTACATTTATGAAAAGGACTTTTGCCTTAACCACAAGTCATGCCTTAAAGGCTATGATGATTTCCTAGCTAAATCATTTTCTCTGTTATTTTATTCTAAGAGGGAACAGCTAATAGCCTAGTTTGGCTCAGTTGCTTTAAACTGTTTTTAGTAATTTGTCTCAAAAATTGACAAGTTTTATTATTTCTGTCTAATTAGTTTTGAGTTTGAAAGATGAATAGACTGAGGGATAAAAATTAAATAAAAACACTTGTTTTACTTGGTATATATTTTAACCATCCTCAAATACATATTCTTGGAACTTTATATGACGTGAGCCTGTCTTGGACTTCATTCAGGGACATTTAATGCTGGAATACCCAAAGGGTATGGTTTTACAGGATCAAATACGTAAAATGGGCTTGAAGCAGACACCTCAAGTATAGAATTATAGTGAGGGTCCTTTATGATGCTGGTTCACTCACCAGACGGGTACTTCTACTAATCCTGTTTTCAGAATACAGTCCTTACTGATTTGGGGGCAGTGAAAACAGGGTCACTATTTGACTAGTATACATCTCTTGCTTAGCCATCTGGTGCAAAATCAAGTATAAAACTTGAGTAATTCTGATACGTGTACTCTCCTCTGTGCATTCTTTCCCCAAATAGTACTGCATGCTCACTCTCTGCCAGACACTGTACTATATGCTGGGGTAGTAGTGAGAAACAGAGACACACTCTCCATTCTCCTTGATTTTTGCATCCTGGGAACGGATACGGCCGTGGAACAAGTCAGCTTACTCTGTTGAGAGTGGTGCTGGAGATGTGCAGGGCCTTAAAGGAGCCGGCTGACGACCAGTCCCGTGTGAATGGAATACAGAAGCACAAAGGCTTAATGCCGTTCTTGGTTACTTTGCTCTTTGAGAGATTTGAGGAGTCGGGGATGAGCCTGGGGGCCAGAATACTCTCCTGAATCATACAGTATAAGTTCAGTAAATTCTGTTTGCAAGCAAAGCTTGTATCCTTGTTTTGAAATTAGTGATTGAGACTACATTAATAATGTGTTTTTAAAATTGTAATTATACCTGACCTCCAAATTGCATTGTTCAAGTGATTAAGTATTTTATACTGAATTTTTTCATTTTATCAATGTGGTGGTCTTTTGTTGATACAGAATCCTAGTATTTTAGAGTTAGATTGAACCTTAAAGGTCACATATAATAACCCCTTTGTTTGGAAGGTGGAGAAATAGAATTTGGGCAGATGAGATGCTTTTTATACAGGGTAGCTCAGTGAGTGTGAGCCACCCAGAGCGAATCCCCAGACCCGTTCATTGCCCATCACCCATAGCCGCTAGGGTTGATGATTCCTGCTGAGCAAGGGGGAAGGATGTAGATGGGAAAATGAAGATACTGAGAAACTGAAGGTTTTTTAATTAATATAACTCTTTTCGGGAAGTGTGAGACTGAAATCACATCTTCCATTTAGGACACTTATAAATTGTAACCTAATCCTTTCCAGATTATACAATATAGTGATAATTTTTATAAAAATACTTATTTTTCGAGACTTCCCTGGCGGTCCAGTGGTTAAGACTGTGCTGCCACTGCAGGAGGCATAGGTTCGATCCCTGATGAGGGAACTAAGATCCTTCTTGCCACGTGGCGAGGCCAAAAAACCAACCAACCAAACAAACAAAACTTATTTTTCATCTTGGAGATCTCGATTTCTTGACAAATTGTACTTAAATTTTTCCACTGAATGATTAAAAGCATCAAAGGACCTAAAACACAGAACAGTTTTTATAAAGATTCTGATTTAGGAACTTCTTTTCCCAGGAAAACTATATGAATTTTCTAGGGCTCATTTTATAAGATGCCAAAATAATTTTAAGAGCTTATTTCTCTGTTATTGTTTTAGCTCATATACAGAGCCTGAAGACATTGGTAAGTATTTATAGCATTTAAAATATATTTGCAGGTACTTCGACCTGGTGTCTTGTGGTTTCTAAGGAATTTAAATGATCCAGATTTTAATCCAGTACAAGAAATGATTCACTTGCCTATTTATAGGCATCTCCGAAGATTTATTTTGTCAGTGGTAAGCATACTTTTTTTTATTGTTTTTGAAGTAGAATGGGCTACCCTTTAGATTTTTTTTTTTTTTTTTTTTTTTTGGTCAGGAGGACTGGTAGAGTGGATTGAATTAAATCTAAACCTGTGGAAGTTGGTTATCAAATAGCTGTTTTATTGGTTACTTTGATAAAAATAAAATGTTAGTAAACAAAAATGCCTTTTGGTTCTTTAGTAATATAATTGATTGCCAAATTATGGGTCTCTGAATTACATTTAATTTGCATTGAAGCAGTGGAGACTTGTTAATAGCTTCTAAATTAAACTCTTAACAGAAGCAACTCAAAGTTTCTTCCCTGCCTGGAAGAAGAAATTACCTAGTTAAATCTAAGTTTTTCCAAGATAAAATTCTAAGAGCAATGATGTGTGTCCTTTGGAAACTTTTGTAGCCATTAGTATGGGTCATGTCTTATTGTTACAGGTGGTTTATTAATATGCAGGCAATTTTGATCCTTCATTATGAGTTTCTAGCTCTCTTTTCACATACCATGCAGTGATTATCCTTTGTGGCTCCTGTTTGAGCCTTCATGTCCTAGAGAGAGAGAGGAGCAGCTGTCCCAGGTACGCAGTCTCCACACAGAGTGAGCCAAGTCTAGGGTGCTGAATGAGGACACTCAGCGGCCTGGGCGCATATACAGACTTGGACTGTGTGTTGGATGAGTACGTTCAGAAGTCTGCCTGTCTCTCAGACTTACAGTGATTACAATGGTGCCCTGCCCTTTTTCTTGCTGCAGATTGTTTTTGGCTCCATTGTACTCCTGATGCTTTGGCTACCTATACGGATAATTAAGAGTCTGCTGCCTAATTTTCTTCCGTACAATGTCATGCTCTATAGGTAAGTTGTTGAAATTCGGAAGCTTTACTAATTTAACTCTGGTAGGGATTTGATATTCAGAGTACATTTATTTAAAACATTCATTTCTTACAGATATTAGAAATCATCTGATAACTAAATTTTGCCATGTTCTAAATCACATAAATGTTAGTTTGGCAGTTACATGTTCCAGAGAAGGACTGACTTTTCTGCAAATGAAGTGTGCCTTTGTTTAGCATTGAAATGTTTAACATTCCTAATGAGAGATACCTAGTAGCATCATTTTTGTATGAAAAGCACATCATAAGTAATGTAGCCATAGATATACATTTAATTGTAGATTAAAATAGGCTACATGGCTTATAAATGGAAAATCTTTTTTTGATTTAAAGACTTAAGTAACCTGGAAACCTAGTCTCCACCATTCCTCCTATAATCCCTTTTTCAGTGATTTGCCTCATCCCTTCCGTCACCTAAATATGCCAGGCAAATTGGATTTCTTCCTCAAATTTACTTGTAATTAGTCTTTAAATCTTGTCAGTTCTAATTCTTTACAGTCTCTTATCTAATTCAATGTGATTTACCACTTAATACCTTAGTTTAGGCCTTCCTGTTTTTTTCCCATTTATAATCCATCCTTAACACACCTTCCTCTTCCTCCATAATGTACACGATAATATCTGGGTCATTTAGAATGACATCCAAGGCTCGGCATCTCACACTGCCTTTCGAGCATCTTGTCCAGCATTGTCTGACTTGAATTCCCCTCTCCAGCCACGCTCAGCCTCCATTGAGTCTCCCCATAAATGCCTAGCTGCTCCTGGTCTTTCCCTCTCTGTTTGGAATGACCTTCTTCCCCGTGTTTGCCTGGCATGCTTCTGCTGTCTTTTGTCAAAATCCAAATCGAGGTTTCATTCTGAGTTTTTCCCTGCCTAGAGAAAGTCGGTTCTCCCTCTTTATGTATTTGGGTCGTCACAGTGAGAACCAGGAAGCACAGTTTCTGGCTTTATATATTGTTGGAGTAGACCCATTTTTTGGTAGCTCTTTATACCTAGAATTTTAGCTAAGTTTTTGTAACAGTGTTTTAGTCTGTTCTTCCATTCAGCAAAATTGAGGGCCCATTATATACCAGGTTCTTTTCTATGTACAAGGGATGTAACAGTGAACAAAACAGAATCAAGAAAAATCTGTGCCCTTGTGGAGCTTATATTTCAGTTGGGGAGACAGCCAATAAAATAGATAAAATACATAATATGTCAAAGGGTCGTAAGTGCTGTGGGAAGAAACGAGGCAAGGAAGTGAGTAGTGAGGACCCGAGGAGGTGACAGGTGAGGAAGGCCCTGAAGGAGGAGGCGATGAGGGAGTGAGCCGGGTAAAGCCCTGAAGGAGGAGGCGATGAGGGAGTGAGCCGGGTAAAGCCCTGAAGGAGGAGGCGATGAGGGAGTGAGCCGGGTAAAGCCCTGAAGGAGGAGGCGATGAGGGAGTGAGCCGGGTAAAGCCCTGAAGGAGGAGGCGATGAGGGAGTGAGCCGGGTAAAGCCCTGAAGGAGGAGGCGATGAGGGAGTGAGCCGGGTAAAGCCCCGAAGGAGGAGGCGATGAGGGAGTGAGCCGGGTAAAGCCCTGAAGGAGGAGGCGATGAGGGAGTGAGCCGGGTAAAGCCCTGAAGGCGGAGTGTCCTGGCAGGGGAGGTGGGCGCAAGCAGTGGCCCCAGGTCTGTTTGAGCAGCAGCAGGGAGACCAGTTTGGCTGCAGTAGAAGGAGAGAAGTAGTTGGCTGTGAGGCCAGAGAGGCCATGGGAAGCCAGGTCCTAGAGAGCCTTGCAGGCCATTGTAAGTGAGCACTGTGGCTTTAACTTGAGTGATATTGGGGGGTTCTTGGAAAGGTTGAGCAGAGGAGTGGTCTGACAGGTTTCACAGGGATCTCTGGAGGCTGTGACGAGGCAGGGTTGGGATGGCCAGGGCCAGAGCGGGAGGGCAGCTGGGGGTAATGCCGATCCCCGGGGGAGGCGAGGGTGGCTGAGAGGGAGAAGTGGCAGTGGAGGTCGTGAGACGTGGTTAGATTCAGGGTATTAGGGAACAGGCAGTAGGATTCTCTGGCTTGTTTGAATGTGGGGTGAAGAAAGGCAGTCAGGGATCTAAGTGTCTGTCCTGAGCACCTGGAAGGTTGGAGTTGCCATTTACTGGGATGAGGAAGATTGTGGAGGAGCAGGATTTAAGGGGAAGAGTGGGAGTTTGACGGTGGACAGGATCAATTTAAGATGTCTCGTGCGCACTGTGGAACGTTGAGTTGGCACTTTGGATGTGTAAGTTAGGGATTAGGGACGATGTCTGAGCGGTGTATAGAAATTTACAGAAAGGTGCTACTCAGAGCCCCAGGAGGTCGCATTCAGCGGTCTTGGAGAGGTGTTCATGGAGAAAGGGTTTTGAGGAGCAGTGAGCGACCAGTTGTGTAATACGCCACTAACACAGCACGTGAGGTGAGGGCCGAGACCTGACCGTCACTGTAACAACACGAAGGTCATTGGCAGCCCTTGTCGGGAGCAGTTTTGGTAATGTGTGAGGGATGTTCGTTGTTCTTCAAGGAAGAATGGATATGAGGTGATAAAGACAGGGAGTTCATTTGACTCGTCAAGGAGTTTTGCTGTCATTCCATTAAATGTCTGATACGATACAGTTATAAGGGAAAATCGAATTCACATTGTAAATTATGGCTTTTCGTAACTCTCAGTGATGCTCCAGTGAGTGAACTGTCCCTTGAGCTGCTTCTGCTTCAAGTTGTCTTACCAGCGTTACTTGAACAGGGACACACGCGGCAGTGGCTGAAGGGACTGGTGCGAGCGTGGACTGTTACTGCTGGATACTTGCTGTAAGTACAGGCAGGTGACTCGTACGTGTGTCATTTGTGTCAGTTTAATAACCTTTCTGAAAAAGTATGCCCCACTCAGGAAAACTTAGTTTTGTGTTTTGTTTTGTTTTGTTTTTTTTGCGGTACGCGGGCCTCCCTCTGCTGTGGCCTCTCCCGCTGCGGAGCACAGGCTCCGGACGCGCAGGCTCGGCGGCCACGGCTCACGGGCCCAGCCGCTCCGCGGCACGTGGGATCCTCCCGGACCGGGGCGCGAACCCGCGTCCCCCGCATCGGCGGGCGGACTCTCAACCACTGTGCCGCCAGGGAAGCCCCGAAAACTTAGTTTTAATAAGAGACCATTTAGTGTTATCTGCAGGTGTATTGTTTAAAGCATATTAAAGTTTTAATTTTTTCTTATTTTTCTAATCATTGTGTATCCTTTTATGGAGAAATGTGTACATGTTTTTACCCTCTCACAGAGGGTTGCTGCTGGCCCAGGTTCTTTCATTTCATTACACAGGGTAAAAATAAAATACTTTTCAGTGCATTAAAAACAAACCAAGTTACCCTTATTTTAGAAGTCTAACCTGGTAAGTGAGCTCTTCTCAGATTTGGTTTCTCAGTCATTTAGTCAGCATGATGCATTTATGTTTTTTCAAGCTTCATATATTATATACTTATTTAGAAGTTTAATCTCGGTAGTTTAAACATTTTTTCAGAAAATATGTGACATCCTGTAGATACCTTATTGTGAAATATAGGCATACTTTTATTGTGCTTCACAGATACTGTATTTTTTTTACAAATTGAAGGTTTGTGGCAACCTTGCATTGTCACATAATTGTTAGCATTTTTTAGCAATAAAGTATTTTTAAATTAAGGCATATACTTTGTTTTTAAAGACATAATGCTCCTGCACACTTAATAGGTGACAGCACAGTATAAACATAACTTCTGTGCATTCGGAAACCCCAAAACTTGATTTCTTTACTGCAATACTTGCTTTATTGCAGTGGTCTGGAAGTAGACCCACGGTATCTCCAAGGGATGCCTATATGCACTTGGTTGTATTGGAACATTTATCCTTCCCTCACTGCTCAGTGCCTACCGTGAGCCCCCTCCTTCCCCCCATCTCATTTGTGCCTCAGCTGATTTGTGGCTTGATGTTTTAGTTGAGCTGCATGTCGCAGCAGACACAGTAGTCATCTACAGAGAAAAAAAGAAGTTGATAGTTTTTTTCCTAAAATTCTGCACATAGAGTATCTTGGGTATTGCACCTTTTTTTTTTTTTTTTCAGTTACTGATTCTTCTCAGATACTGGCTGAAGAAAACATAAAACAGATTGAATGGGTATTCTGTATGTTAATTAACTTTATGTTTGGGAAGGTCTAACTTAAAGCACGCAGCAACATTTAGAGCTGATTGAGATAATAGTGCCGTGCATAGATTCTATTCATACATTTTCTCCCCTAAGTTATAATTATCGACAAAGTAAGTCTCGCGTCTGCTGTTTTATTCTGATCTGAGGTGAGCATTTTCACTGATACAATTTTTACACAGGGATCTTCATTCCTATTTGTTGGGAGACCAGGAAGAAAACGAGAACAGTGCAAACCAACAAGCTAACAATAACCAGCACGCTCGAAATAACAACGCCCTCCCCGTGGTGGGGGAGGGCCTGCATGCAGCCCACCAAGCCATCCTCCAGCAGGGCGGGCCTGTTGGCTTCCAGCCTTACCGCCGGCCCCCACATTTCCCGCTCAGGGTAGGTGCTGCCCCGACTGAGCAGGGGTCGAGCTTTCCAGCTTCCGTTGAGGAGTTTTTCTGCTGTTATCGGCGCTGTTAGTTTATGGTCCTCCGTGTAGACGCATCTTGCAGTCTCCTGACAAGAACCCACATTTCAGGCCTCTCATTCTGCAACACATAATATATGTAAATGTCGGATAAGCTGATGAATTTTAGATGTAAGCCGTGGAGTTGGGAGTCCATGTGCTGTGGGTCCCTGCTGTTGGAAAGGAACAAGATAGAAGACCCTAGATCAAATAAGAAGTTGCCATTCCTGATTCATTTCACCTGTGTGTCAGGAACTGGAGTGGGCATTTTAGTGTTTTCCTCTCTTTAATCCTTGTAGTATTAATCCCAGTGCTGTAAGGTATGAGTAGTAATCTCTTGTTTACATCTGATAAAACTGAAGACCAGGTTAAGGAAGTACCTGGCTCAGCAAGACTTACCCCCAAACTCCACCAAAACTGTTCCTGTCAAGGGTCACTAGTGACCTTCATGGGGTTAAATTCAGTGGTCGGGTGTTAGTCCTCACCTCACTAGCATGTCATATGATTGCTCACTTCTTGCTCCGCAAAACAGTTTTTTGAAAGTTGTTCAGGAAGCTTCGTGGAGGAGTTGATACCTTTAAGTCTTTAAAGTTTGGGGTCAGGCAGATTAAAAAATGGCAGGTGGGAAGGGCATTCCAGGCCCGTGTCAGGACAAGAGGCAGGTTAGCCATGGTAGGTATGGAACTGCGGGGAGGTGAATGTGTGTTGGGGGGGTGGGAGGTGCAGGCGAGCTGCAAGAGCTGGGGAGGGAGCTCTCAGAGATGGGGGTGGAGCTGTGAGACTTGAGGCTTTCGGATTGACAAAAGGTATTTTCTAAGCAGAAGGCACTTCTGGCCTAGATTAGAGAGAGAATCACTAAGGGGTTTCTCAGGCGGTGAAAGCTGACCAAGGCTCCAGCCCCCTCTTGGAGTGTTATTGTCAGTGCTTTCAAGCCTTCCAGCTGGAGCTCTGCCCTTTGGGCTTAGTCAGGTCAAGGCAAGCAGCACTCTGTCTTTCTGTCCAGGGTAGCCACTTCCCTCTTGTCTCAGTGTATTTCCTTTTTTTTTTTTTTTTGCGGTACGCGGGCCTCTCACTGTTGTGGCCTCTCCCGCCGCGGAGCACAGACTCCGGACGCGCAGGCCCAGCGGCCGCGGCTCACGGGCCCAGCCGCTCCGCGGCACGTGGGATCCTCCCGGACCGGGGCACGAGCCCACGTCCCCTGCATCGGCAGGCGGACTCAACCACTGCGCCACCAGGGAAGCCCGCAGTGTATTTCCTTTTTATCTGCTCTTCTCAGTATAGGAGCCACCAGCTATGGCTACAACGGCTGTTTACTTTTAAACTTAATTAAAAATAAATACAGTTTGTAAATATGTGGGCTGATGGATGTGTTAATTACCTTGATGGTGGGAATCCTTCACAGTGTATACATGTATCAGATCACATTGAACACTTTAAATACATTACAATTTTCTTTGTCATTTATACCTCCATGAAACTGAAAAAAGAAAAGAAGGTACATTTCTTGTAGACAACACACACACTCAAAGTAAATAGAGTTTAAAATTCCTTTACTCATTCATGGTGATGCCACGTCAAGTGCTTAGTGGCCACTTGTGCCAGTGGCTCCAGTGTCGGGCAGTGCAGGAGTAGACATGTCCATTATCACAGAAAGTTCTAATTGGATAGCACTGTTAGGGAATGAGCTTTCCTTTCATGAGAAGTTGTTTTTGAGAATTTGATAAAAATAAGCAAATATTGTTAGTTTTAATTAATAGTGAGGGAAAATCTAAGCTGATTATGTTTTATTTTTGTGCTCTCTGATTCAGAATATATTGGTACTTGCTGATGTATCTGGTTATATGAAAGTGGGCACAGTTTCCGTTCGGCCAAAATTATAGTTAATATTACCTAAAATGAAAATTTCCTTTTTATGTGACATGGAAGGAATCCTGGAAATACAAATATAGGCAGATAGTTTTTACTGGGAGAATTGTGTTGATTCTTTGAGGGGTGTCATAAAATGCATTGAGCACAGATGAATCCTGTTTATGCACTGCTGTGTTTTGCCTTGCAGATATTTTTGTTGATTGTCTTCATGTGCATAACCTTACTGATCGCCAGCCTCATCTGCCTTACTCTACCAGGTACGAGGTTATCCTGGCCTGCCGCTAATGACATCACGAAAAGATGCGTTGTTTTAAAAGGGTGTGTCTCGCTGACGTGTGGTCTTTCATCACATATAAACTTGAAGTAGTTATCCCCTCATTTTTATTGAATATGGGGTACTGTTCTAGATAGGGCTCTACATTTCATTGGACTCATTTATTTGTATTGGAGCCGAGGGGGACAGAGTCAATATACAATTTATGATTCATTTTTGGAAGTAAAGTACTTGCGGTCACTCATTTTATATAGACATTTTCTTATTGCAGTGTGGGTTCTCAAGTCATCTGTTGTCTGGGGTTTGCTTCAAAGCGTTCTGGGGGTGGGGAATTAGGCAAAACTATAGAAGATGTTAAGATTGGCTGTGAACGGATAATTTTTGAAACTGGGTGATTGAGTACAAAGGATTTTATTATAGGATTTTCTCTGCTTGGGTACATGTTGAAATTTTTCATGAACTTTTTTTGATAAAAAATTTTTCGGCATTTTAAAATAAAAATGCATAAAAAAAAGTCATCTCTGTGGCTGAAGTCATTTTTTTCAAGCCACTGTTTTAATGTTAATTATGTTTGCCTTCATTATGTAATTATCTTTCCAATCCACTGCATGCTGTGGCTAGAGACCTTTATGAAGCCAGGCTGTTTCCCTTTATCACCTGGTAATCATAAATACTAATCGCTAAATTTCAGCTAAACAGGGTTTCTTCATCTAACAAGTAAGAAGCTGCGATGAATATATAGTAGTTTGTCATCGTCTGCAGACATCAGGGGTAAACAGGGATGGAGTCCAAAGCCAGTGACAAAGTGTCAGAAACAGCTTGCTGCCCGCCCCCGACCTCCTAGTTAGTGTTTATAGCAAGCCAGAATATTCTGAATCATACTGATATGTGTTAGCCACTTAAATAATCATTAAGTGGAAGATAATTTTCAGGTTTTATCAAGCCTGTACATGTTATTGAGTTAGTATCTTGATTATAGCACTAGCTCAGTATAACTTTATAAATCAAATTTGTATTAAATACTTGAGTTTTCGCATGAGGGCTAAGGCTGGGGAAGAGCAGCTAGTTAATTTCAAGTGAGGTTTGTTTGTTTGTTTGTTTGTTTGTTTTGCTTTACGCGGGCCTCTCACTGTTGTGGCCTCTCCGGTTGAGGAACACAGGCTGCGGACGCGCAGGCTCAGCGGCCGCGGCTCACGGGCCCAGCCGCTCTGCGGCATGTGGGATCCTGCCCTACATCGGCAGGCGGACTCTCAACCACTGTGCCACCAGGGAAGCCCCAAGTGAGGTTTCTTGAAAAAAAAGAATATTTTCTAATTTGTAAGAGTTGTGATTCACCTTAAACTGGTAAAAATAAAGTTGTTTTGTTTTGTTTTTCACTGTTTCTGCACAGTGATTTTTGACCGTGAGAACTTCGCTCTTAAGTTCAGTACTCAGACCTCAGCTGTTAAAAAGACAAAGTCTAGTTAACCATTGGGTGCAGTGTAGTGAACACATTGTTGAGAAAACTCAGTTTTTGAACTTCGGACGGCTTTACATTTGTGGTTTTTATGTTCCATTTTCATGTTTTTATCAGAAATATTAAAAAGTTAACAAAAGAAGGAAACCTAGTTTTAGTGCTTAAATTTGGCAATACAAATACGTTAATTTTATTAAGGATTGTTGAGTAAATATTTCCCTGTTAATCCAGTCCCACCATCTAGTGGAAGGAATGCAGTTATGTATAATCATAGAAATGCTTTTGTCAGAGTACACATTTAAGGTGGTGAGGATGCTGTTTTCCTCATAGGTTACTTTCTTGTAGCTGCATTTTAGTTAATGTTAAGTTACTGCAAACTAGAAGCTAACACTGACCTCTCAGAAACACTTTAGAAGTATGGAATGAAAAGCAGCCTTTAAATTTTTTTTTTTCTATTTATATTTGGCTGTGCTGCATCTTCATTGCTGCGCACAGGCTTTTCTCTGGTTGTGGCGAGGGGGGGCTGCTCTTCGTTGCGGTGCGCAGGCTTCTCATTGCAGTGGCCTCTCTTGTTGCGGAGCACGGGTTCCGGTAGTTGTGGCTCACGGGCTCTAGAGCACAGGCTCAGTAGTTGTGGCGCACGGGCTTAGTTGCTCTGCGGCATGTGGGGTCTTCCCGGACCAGGGCTCGAACCCGTGTCCCCTGCATTGGCAGGCGGATTCCCAACCACTGCGCCACCAGGGAAGCCCTAAATTTTTTAAAACCAGCCGAAAACAACAAAAAACCTTGGAGTAGAAATATGTATATATAGAATGCTAGACATTTTCACCGAATTATCAGTGGTATTTTTATATGTTTAACATGCACGTGTGTTTATTTCATGTAGGTAAATACTTACATGCACTTGTCTTCAAAAAATGAGTTATCTTCATGTCCAAGTTGTCAGTGAGATTGCAGAGAAGTGTGTAACGTTATCAGCACTGTGGCCTGTAAACCTGACTGTTGGGGTGGTTTAGCTTGGCTGGAGGCGGTGTGGGTCCGCGGTCAGGAGCATGAGCTGTGTCCTGTGGGCAGGAGTTCACTTTCAGCCTCCGCCCTGTGTGGCCTTGCTTGGGCAGGTTCTGTGGCTGAGCCTCGGTTTCTTAGTCTTCCGAGTGGAGGTCGTTGCTGCTTGCAGGGTTGTTGGGAGGATTAGTGAGAACATGGATGGAGCATGTAGAGCACAGCCACCAGCTCCTTTTAGACACTGAAAGAGACCAGGTAAGTGCTGTATTAAGGAGAAAAAGACACTGGAAATGGGGTCTTCCTCTTTGCTCCAGCCTTACTAAGATAAGTAACCATGGAAAGAAAGTTACTATATAAAATGATCTTGCCTGATAGTTAGATTTTTTGTGGGTGCGTTGCGGAGCTTATTTGTAGTAACTCTTTGTGTGAGGCAGTCCCTTAGACAACTTTCACATGTTTCCTAAATTTCCTTATATTTAGATCTTAATTTTTTTCCTAAGAAAAATTAGTGTGGTATTCTTTGTTAATGTGCCCACTTCTGATTAAAATAAGCTTAGTTTTCTATCTTAATGAATGACCCAATTGAAAGAAAGTTACTCTAAATTATTTGTAATGTTCCTAAATGTTAAAAGTATTGACAGCACAAATAATAGAAAGTAAATTTTCCATTTTTGGCCTGTTATGTGCATAATGATTTCATTTGATGATACAATAAAAATAACACCCCCGTCAAGTCGTTTCAGTCCCCAAAGAACAAGTAATTGGCCTGGCAAGTCAGAATGCATGTCACAGGAGAGCTCATCCCCAGTGACTTACTGTGGTCTGGTTGTATCTTAGTCAAATAATTACATTCTTTTGAACTTGGGGGGTTTTGTTTTTGTTTTGTTTGTTTGCTTTTAGCAAAGACACTGATATATCAAAATGTGATGTCTTTTTAATAATCACTTAAAATGACTGAAATTTTTGAAAATACTAGTAGTACAACATTGACATCAAGATTAGAGTTCTCTTTACATGACTACATGTCTCATATATCAGCTTTTCTATTTTCAGTATTTGCTGGCCGTTGGTTAATGTCATTTTGGACGGGGACTGCCAAAATCCATGAGCTCTACACAGCTGCTTGTGGTCTTTATGTTTGCTGGCTAACCATCAGGGCGGTGACAGTGCTGGTGGCATGGATGCCACAGGGACGCAGAGTGATCTTCCAGAAGGTTAAGGAGTGGTCCCTTATGGTAGGTTTTTCTAATAAAGACTGATCTTGTCTGACAGGAGTAGTGAATATTTTTCTAGTAATTTCTTTTCATCTTTTCACTTTTGTTTCTTCACTGTGTTGATAGAGTCAAGAGAGTTGATTTTTTTGAATTAGAGTGTTCCTTTTAAGACAGTAGTTTTCTGGTTCATTCTGAGAAACATAGTCAGATGTATTTGAGGGTTAAAAGAAAATCATGCTATTAAATGATCCGGTAAGGCCTTTGAGTAATGAGATATTCTGTAGAATTTAAAATCAATTTGTTTAAGTAGAAATTTCCTTTAATGATATTTTTTCTAAAATCTGATTGACAAAAAATTTTTTAATACATAAAATCTTGACTTCAGGATTAAGTCAGTGTTTTTCATATAAATGGGATTGCTTTAATTATAGTCTATTGTTATTCAAGAATGTCCTGGCTAGTGTGAAAGTGTAGTAAGTAATGGGAATTATTACTCTCAATAAAGAACTTAATTGTCACAGAGGGGGAAAAAAATGTCACTGTAAGATGATTGTCCAGGTGTGGTAATTTACTGATTGATCATAATGTTGGCTATGACTGGTAAATGTGTTCAGGTCACTGCTTTATGCCTTTTCATTTGTGTAATCAACTCTGGTTTTGTATCTGAATTTATCTTGATTTCACTGAAAGTTTAGTAGCTGTTTAATACTAGTGTTGAAAGAAAAACTTAGGAGATTCATTGTATATTAAGAATGGAGGGAGTTGATTGCTGTGTAATCCATAAGATGAGACACTTACCTATATTTAAAATACAGAAACTAGCTAGTACCACTTTTCATTTGATATTCTTCCATATCCTATTGCCATGTAAAGAAGTGGGTACTGCGTCTTAATGCACACCATTTTAATCTCTTGCTGTTGAAATGGATGTACTCACTGAGGCTACCTTAAGAAAAGGGGACATCAAGGCCACTTTAAAAACTGATTTCTTTGTCAGGATTTCATAGTGGCTCTTGCATGTTATCTCTTCTCTTTGTGTCTACTTTATTTTCATTTTGCCACTTTGTCTAAATTCTAGAGCTCTGTTAATAGAGTAGCCCTGTGGCTAATGGCCACCATATTGCACAACACAGATACAGGACATTTCTGTCATCATAGTAAGTTCTGTTGGACTGTACTATTCCCAGGGGAGCTAATTGGATCACCTTGGTTAATTATCTTAACTGGGGTTATGCAGAGCCCTTCAACTATACCAGTCCACCTCAGGGGTCACAGGTCAGCCTGTGGGTGGACCACCACTGGATCAGGGGCCTGGGACAACCAGTAGCTTTTGATGGACAAACAAAAGCCTACTCCTGAGACTGAGATTGAGAAAAGCAGCAAAGCCACCTGATTAATATATGTAATAAAACGAATTTCCTATAATTTTGTAGCAACAGTGCATAGTAATTTCATGTTTTTGTTGTAGCTTGAGTTTTTATTATAGTTAGACATTCAAATTTCATTTAAACATGTAACATAAAATGTAAGTTGTTTAAGTTAGGCATCAGGTCAAAGAAGAAGAGTACATTTCCACGTGAGATAAAGAGCTTGGCTTAAACATCATAGAGTCTCTGATGACAAGGCTTTTCACTCCCTGATAGATAATGAAGACCGTGATAGTCGCGGTGCTGCTGGCTGGAGTCGTCCCGCTTCTTCTGGGGCTTCTGTTTGAGCTGGTTATTGTTGCCCCCCTGAGGGTTCCTTTGGATCAGACTCCTCTTTTTTACCCATGGCAGGTAAGTGTGTGTCTTTTGCTCACGATATTTCTTTATGTATTTGGAATCAGAAAAATTCTTAATTGTTTAAAGTGATTTTAAGCAGTTTGTTTAGGAGGACTCCTTAATTTTTTCTATTGTAGGAACTCTTATAAAATCGATTAGATAATGCATTTTAGCTTTTGAAATATGCAGGTCATGCAACACCTTTAAAATCCCTTGCTTTATAGGTTTAAGATGTCACTATAGGCTTCACCAGTGTTAAAGACACAAACTAACGTGTTGAACTTTTCACTTTTAGTTAGGGTGAGATATCTTGCTCCTTTTGGCTTTGAGACTTGAATCAATAAGCCTTTTGAAAAATTACAGCGTTTTTTCTCACAAAGTCACAGGTTTATTAAAAAGAGCATTCTGAGGGAACCTATGCAGGTCACAGCAAAGGCCTTAACATGCTCACATAAAAAGAAATTTAACTTTTCTGTCATACTTAGAGCCTGAAGTTAACGTCATAGACCTCAAGTTTTTAAGAGGTATTAGGGGAAGGAGCTAGGTATTGACTTCAGTCACTCAAAGGCTTTTCAGCCTTGTTTTAAAAATCTCCTTTTAGTAGATTATGATGACTTTTTCAGAAATGAAAATTATCCTCTACTTTCCAGATGAAGAACCCCCATAAACTTCATCTAACAGCAAATATTTACTTGAATGCTTTAATGTACATCCAAACCCTGTACTGTATAACTGAGGTGGAAATGAGGCTAATGCAGGAACTTCTCGGGGACCTTAAAGGCTGGTGGGGAAGATGATAGACTGTGCTGTGATTGGGGCAAGCACGAGGAGCGCAGCATCATGTGGGAGAGGTATTTACCCAGCTTAGCGGGCTTCAGGTACGGCCTTCTGTAGGAGATAATGTCTAGGACAGCATGATAGAGTGCAGAGGAGTGGGTGAGAAAGGAAGACGTGTATTCCAGGAGGGAGGGAGTGGGCAGACCTTGAAGGGAGACAGAGCATACGATATAGGGGACCTCCTCTCATCCGGTGTGCTCACAGGTTAGAACCAGAGTGAAAGGAAGCAGGAAAGGGAAATCGTTAGCGTATATGACGCCTGTCTGTAGGAGCTGCTTTACAGTGTGGTCTAATAGCATCAGTGATTGAAGTAAGGCTATTTTTCACAGAATAATGCCAGCAATAAAGGTAGAAGAATTAACAGAATTAATTAGGAAAGTTACTGTTTTGCAGTAATTAACAAAATAATTGATTCTAAGGATTGTCAGTGGATTCTAAACCCATCAGGTGAAAGTTGATGGGTCTTTAGCTACTGTACTGCGATAGCAAGTTACCTTGCGGCTCCAGCTTACTGGCATAAAACAACCATTTATTTTGTCCACAGAATCTGTGGATCAGATATTAAGACAGGGTATATTGGCTTGTGTCTGTTTCATGTTATCTGGGGTCTCATCTGGGAAGGCTTAGTGGCTGAGTGTGATTTGACAGCCTTATTAGCTGGCATCATTTGGAGACATCATCACTCACGTGTGAGTGTTGGTGCTGGTTATTGGTTGCACCTTATCTGGGCTATTGGCTGGAGCCCCTGGATGTACTTGAGCTTTTTTACAGCTTGGTAGCCTCAAGGCACTGGGGCTTCTTACTAACAAGGTAGACGCTGCATCGCTTTTTATGACCTCTTCTCAGAAGTCGTGCGGCGTTGCTCTTCACTACATTCTGCTGGGTATGAGCAAGTCACAGGTTGGCCTGGATTTAAGGGAAGGGGATGTAGACCCCTAACCACTCCATGGGAGAAGGATTTGCAGTCACGTTTTGATGCCACTACAATGCAGAAGTGGTTTGCACGGTGACAAAGTGTCACCTTACAGATTACTTGCTACCTCAAAGGGCAACACAACTTTATAGGGGAGGGGTCAGGCAGATGCTACCGTAACCCAAGTGATCACTTCAGATGTGGCAAACAGATGGTATATGCCTCCTGAGGTTGTGCAGTACGCGGCACTGAAAAAGAGCAAAACAGCCCCTGAGGTCTAGGAGCCAGGCCTCCTGCTGAATGTGAACAATTGACAGAACATCAGCAGCTCACAAGGCCACTCTGTGACCATGGTGGATCAAGACAAACTCAAGACCCCTCCATAACCGTGTCTGAACGCAGGCAAAACATGAGTATTGTCCAAAGCACAGAAATGCCCCAGCAAGCCAGTACCCTGGCTGACATGATTGGCTGCTCCTTTGTTTCCAACTACAGTTTGATTAGCCTCAGCCTGCCCCTTCTTCTGGATAAGATTTATTAAGATACCCAATTGTAGATTACCTGTACTTTCTAAATAGCATCTGGAATAGAGCAAAGCCCTGCTTCCTTAAATCCTCCCCAGATCACCTCACACAAGCCAGGAAACTGTAATAAGCCTTTTCTAACACTCTTACTAAGGGCTCTGACTTCCCCATACTGTTTGCTCTCCCTCACTGCGTCGAGTAGTGATGCAGCTTGTTCACCTACACTTGTGTTCCTGGTGGCCTTGACAGTGCCCAACGTTGTGACCTTGGAGAACTATTCGAAATTATTCAATTTTAAGAATGCTTATATGTTATGACCCATCACTTTTCACTTTTCAGAATATCCTGCAAAGAAACATTTACATGTGTGCAGGAGACATGAACAGGGTTGTTCTGCCATTATATAATTTTTTACCATGTCAAAAAAAATTAGAAGCAACCCAGATGTCCATCAATAGAGAATGACTAAATAAAATGTGATATATCTTTGCTTTTGAATCCAGTGCCGCAGTTAAAAAGAAGGAAGTAGAGCTGTGTTTCTTTGCTTGTTTGTATTTTTGTTTTGCTATATGTTTTGTTATAGATAGCTCTCAGACGTGTTTTTGAGTAGGGGAAAAACACAGGTTGCAAACAGAATGTGCAGCATGGTATCCTTAATATTCTGGATAAAATCCCAAAGTTTGAGAGAACAGCTTGCTTTTTGTCCATCCCTGACTCTAAGCTGCTTGCCTTTCCTGCATCAAGTGACTACAGACCTATGGGAGGCTGGGCTCTTTTTTAATTCTAGCAGAGGAGCTAGTGTGGTATGTCTTTTTTTGTGGGAAAGGACTGGAAAGCAGTGGATCTTAAAAGAGCTGGAACCTCAGTGATCTGTGGACCTCCTCAGGTGAACATTAACCTCACTTGGGTGCCTTCCGGACTCCCAAAGGCCAAGAGAAAGCTGAGTTGGTGGGTTGAATCTTCCCTGCTTGTGAGCCTGGAAGGATAGAGAAAAAGCAAGGAGGCTTTCTCCATGTTCTTATTTGGGAATTGTTGGCTTGCTATCCCAGAGGTCTAACAGGCTAAAAGATCCTTTTGCAGCCCTTTAGGATATTCTCAATCTGAGCCTCTGAACCACATTGAGCCAACCGAGAAAAATAACACGTTTTATGTAAGGGGGCCCAGCAGCCACAGAAAGGAAGGCCAGGTGGAGCCATCAGAACACATGCCTGGTGACGGAGAACTGCTTGCAGAGCCGTGAGCATCCAAATAGAAGAATAAAAACACAGGGGTATGTGGGCATGCACGCACAATAGCGGCCATAAAACAGAGTGAAATCGTCGTGATGCTACATAGCGTGGATTTCAGACAAATTCAGTAAATGAATTAAAGATGTGGTTAGTCAGATTGGAGGCCTGGAAGACTCACAGAGCAAAACTGAAGAATAGGAAATTGAGGGGAGAGGAAGAGTCTTGGAGGACACACCCAGGAGACTTAATATAGCCATAATAAGGGTTCTACAATGCAAAATTATGAGGCAACATTGAAACAAAAATAGGAGACAACATTGAAACAAAAATAGACATTTTTAACTGAATTGAAGAAAGAACTGATCTGTAGGTTATAGGACCTCATCAGGTTTGGTGAGAAGAAAATTGATGAGAAAAACACATATTTGGGCACATCTTGGTAAAATTTCTGAATTAAATCACAAGCTTCAAAAAAAAAGCATACTGGCAGTGGACTTTGTAGCACTGAAACCATAAGGTAGAAGGGCATTTAGAGACCATTGAGATAAAAAGGACAAAACCCAACCTTTCTGTACCTAGAAAAAATGTCATTCATCCCGTCTGTCAGGATGAAGAGTGATATTTGAGGTTATGCAAGAATTCAGTGCATGCATCAGCCTCCCACCCTATTTGAAGATGTTTTGGAAGACCAACCAACCAAACCAGAAAATGGGAAAAGAACAGTATGAGCAAAATCCATATAAAACTGTACTGCGTGTTTCCTATGGGACATACTTGTTTAGACATAGATCGGTGCATAAGGAAACGAACGTGGAAGGTACATACCAAATGTTAGCAGTGGTTATTGCTGGGGAGGGATCAGGATTTGGACTGGTGGTCACAGAGGACTCCAGCCTTCTCTGGAAAGGTTTCAGTGTAATGTAAGAATAGATTTAAATGTTACTTGATACTTTTAAAACATACATGTATATGTGTTTTTTAAGATAAACAGAACAGGTTGTGAAGGACATTGTGTGCCGTGTTCAGGGTTGTAAGCAGGGAGGCCTCCTTAAATGATGTGACTTGCACTTTAAGAGCTCATCTGGGCAGTGGGAGTGGTGATCCCTTGGCTGCCTGGTGGATAGTGGGGCCTGGTGGAAAGTGGGGCCTGCTGGGTAGTGGGGCCTGCTGGGTAGTGGGGCCTGGTGGATAGTGGGGCCTGGTGGGTAGTGGGGCCTGCTGGGTAGCGGGGCCTGGTGGGTAGCGGGGCCTGCTGGGTAGTGGGGCCTGCTGGGTAGTGGGGCCTGGTGGATAGTGGGGCCTGCTGGATAGTGGGGCCTGCTGGGTAGTGGGGCCTGGTGGATAGTGGGGCCTGGTGGGTAGTGGGGCCTGCTGGGTAGCGGGGCCTGGTGGGTAGCGGGGCCTGCTGGGTAGTGGGGCCTGGTGGATAGTGGGGCCTGGTGGATAGTGGGGCCTGCTGGGTAGTGGGCCCCGCTGGGTAGTGGGGCCTGGTGGATAGTGGGGCGGGCAGGCCGGAGGCGCAGTGAGGAGCTTGGTGTGACTGCGGAGGCCCTAGTAACAGCTCAGCGGAACTGCGAATGCACCCGGCTAGAAGCGCTCTGAGCCTTCAGGAGCCAAGACCAGTAAAGCAGCCCACGGATGGTTTGATGAAGTAAAATCAGGGCACTGTTTTATTTATTTGCTTGTTGAGATCTCCATTAAACACTTTTCTTAGTTCTCTTGGGAAAATAATGTAGTTTTTTTTTTTTTTTTTTTTTTTTTGAAAGACACAAGAATGAGTTTTGATAGAAACATTGAACTTGAGCTGTTGGGGGAAAAATTCCCTGGATTTTCCAGCGTATTTATTCTTCTGTAAAATTGTTACTAATCCAACAATTTTTGTTTTGAAGTTAATAATGCAAGAAAATTGTATAGCCTCTGTGCTGGGTTTATTGCTAAAAACAAACAAAAATCTGTTAAATGATTTTTATAATCCTAGGACTGGGCACTTGGAGTCCTGCATGCCAAAATCATTGCAGCTATAACATTGATGGGTCCTCAGTGGTGGCTGAAAACTGTAATTGAGCAGGTAAGCAAGTTCAGCTCATGGGACTCTTACTTTCCACGTTCCCACTTTTCTAAGTTTTATACATTTTCTTTAATGAGCATATGTAACTTTTTTTTTTTTAAAGAGAAAGGCAGTTTTACTCATCACCATGAATTTTCATCAGCTACTCTTCACACTTCCCTTATCTGAAAGTTAACCAGTAGCTTAAAGTACCTAGAACCCTGACTAAAGTAAAGGCAAAATTTAGCATATATGCTTTTTTTTAGAGCAGGAGTTCTGATGAAGGCTTGGTAGTCAGTTTTGTAAGCCTGTAGTAAGGAAAAGAGGTTATTGTTCAAGGCAATAAATAAAGAAAATGGCAGGAAAAAATAGATTTAAAAAAACAGAGCTCTTTGGGAATATTTTAGCTACGTAACACCGAAGACAGTTTTGTGTTATGGAGCTATCACATAATTTGGTCATTGAGGTGATAACCTTGAAAAAGATAGATGGTACTTCTGTACTCTGATAATAAGGCTAGGAAGTAGGATAATTCATTTTAGGAAGATTTCTTCCAAAGTAACCAACATAGTAGATTTTGGTACTTATTTCTTTTAAGTTTTAGTTACCTAAAGAATGGACTTATGGACAACCCTCTTGTCCTTAGGGCAGCATCAAATTAATAAGGTGTTACGGTTTTGTAGCACTGAAGGTATACCTCCTTTTGATGTACCGGAAATAAAGACAGTAGTTCTCAGCCCAGTATGCACAAGAGACTCATCCAAAAATTTCTGTACCTGGAGATTTGTGAGGGTGGGGAGAGCCAGGGAATTGGTGTGTGTTTGCATGCATCTCTCAAGTGCGGGCTGATTCTGAAGTGAGATGGATTGAAGGCTGTGTGACAGCATGTCCATTCACGATAGGAGTACAGACCAGTCCGCTCTAGAGTTTCCAGGTGAGACTCTGACCCTTGTGGAGAATAAGCATCTAGTTACAGCTCGGGGCTGTGAAACACTGTTGATCTCTATAATATTTTGCTCTCTGATGCATTCTTTCTCATGCACGTGTCTAAGTTTAAGTAAAATGATTGAGAAACACCGGGATGCCTTGCTGCATTAATTTAAATACATTTGGGTTAAAAGGATTTTGGGGGGGGTCAGAAGGGGACCTGTGGAGCAGTAAGCCTGTTTGTCATTCACCTTGAAATGCTCTGGCCCACTTCCGAGGGACCCGGGGATTGGAGTTGCACCACACTGTGTGACTGTGGGCCAGGAGAGGTTGAAGTGCTGGGGGAAAAAACACAAACAACGCTCTGCTGTTTTGTCCCTTTCTGTATACCACCTTTATTTTCCATTATTCCCAAGATTTCCCCACTTCCATCCATTCTTTCCTCTGCAATACTATCCCGTAGAACTTTTCTAGATGAGATGAAATATTTTAGAAATTCTTGAATTAGAAAAAAAAATTCACTGTAGAATTCTTTCATACTAAATTGTTCCATAAAATACCTTTCGATTTGTTGAAATCTGATTTATACAGGCTTTTTAGAAACATGCTTCCTATTTATAATGTTTTCTTATATTCAGATAAAATGAATGCAATCTTGAGTAGTAACACAGGTCACTCTTACACAATTTATGTATGAAGTTACTTCAAGTTATGTAGTCTTCAACTAATATTATTGGATGCCCTCTGGTATCATATAGCACAAGGCTAGTGTAATTATTATTCTAGATTAGCATCTTATTATTTTATCTCCTAGCAGAGTTAACTGCAAAGTGTAAGGAAGTAAATGCATTTCTTTAAAAACTTGTGGACGCCATACTTATGTTTGTGTTCCAGAATTTGCCTTGACTTCTGAAAAAATAACAAGTTTGAATCTTTTGGGCTGGTAGATCCAGCTCCCTGTGCTTGAATTCAGCAGAGATTGCTCTGTTAACCTGGAGGAATTTGTCTGTATCCTTATTCTCGTTTTTTAACCCTATGTTTCAGGTTTACGCAAATGGCATCCGGAACATTGACCTTCAGTATATCATTCGGAAACTGGCAGCGCCAGTGATCTCTGTGCTCTTGCTTTCCCTGTGTGTACCTTATGTCATCGCGTCCGGCGTCGTTCCTTTACTTGGTGGGTACTGCTGGCTGAGAGCTTGAGAGAGCACCTTTATTCACATCATTACATTCTTGTCACTTACGGTATCAAAGGTTGCCTGGCTCCAAATGCTTTATTGTAAATATAAATCCAGCTAAAACAATGATTTTAAAAGACTGTTTTTCTTAGATTTCACTAGTTAGGGCAAGATGAGGATCATAAAACGCTTTGGTACAGTTTTTTTCCCTAGGCAGGTAAGAAAGTATTGACATTTAAAAAGTGTCCTTTAGCGTAAAAGAAAAACCGAAGAGGAGATGCTAATTTGTGACACTTTAACATCTAGACATTATCAGTTATGCACTGAAGAATCATCCCACGACCTTAAAGCCAGCGATATGTTCAAAATTATAAGCACAAAGTTTTCCCCTACAAATCTTTTGCTTCTATTGAATTCCCTCTATCAGTTACTAGCATTATCATCCAACAAGTTGTATAAGTCAGAAACCTTGAAGGTCATCCGTGTCACCTGAGGCTCCCTGCTCTTCATACTCAGCTGGGTTCCAAGTCCCTCTGATCTGACCTCTGGAACCCATTCTCTCATCTTTGGAGCCCTTGCCCGCAGCTCACGTTGAGACGAACATCAGCTCTCACCTTAACCTCAACCTCAGCAGCCTCTTGTCTGGTTTCCTTGTTTTGAACTCTCCATCGCTAATTCATTCTCCACACTGCCACCACGATGACCTTTCAGAAGAATAAATCTCGTTGTTCAAACGTTTTTGGTGAACATCCTTTTGTTGGTTCCTCTGTGCCTTTAGAACACAGTCCAGCTCCGCCGGGTAGTTCACAAGGCTCCTCCTCTAGCTGGGACTGGCTCCAGCGTGACGGCACTCTTTGCCTCACTCCATTTCATACAGGATGAGTTTCAGTTAAGCGCCCCTCCCCTCTTCTTAGGAAAAGGACATACTTTCGTTTCACTGTCATCCTTTATACACTGAGAGTTTTTCTTTTTTGGTTTTCCAGGTGTTACTGCGGAAATGCAAAATTTGGTCCACCGGCGGATTTATCCATTTTTACTGATGGTTGTGGTGTTGATGGGAATCTTGTCCTTCCAGGTCCGCCAGTTTAAGCGCCTTTATGAACATATTAAAAATGACAAGTAAGTCTAGACTTCATTTGTCTAGCTGCTTTTTGTTAAGATGTCTCATTTCTTAATTATTGTGTCTAATGTGATAAATCACAGGAGGGAAAAGTGCTCAGATTCTGGATGTATTTTGAGGTAGAATTGACAAGATTTGCTAACACATTGGATGTAGAATGTGAAAAAGGGGGTTATCAGGACTTGGTTGGGTCAAGCAGCTGGAAATATGGAGTTGTCATTTACGGAGATGAAAAAGACTGGGAGAAACCGGTTTGGGGAGGAAGAGTTTTTAATGTCCATTTGCAATAATTTTCAGTCTGTTTTCAAATGTTTTGGTCTGACAATATATTAAATAGTTTTAGATAAAAATAAGAAGCCTGCTTTAGGAATTAGCAGTGCCTGCCTAAGCCCTTCTTGCAGCCAAGGGCCATTGGGTTACTCTGACCATTGCTGAGAGAAGCTGTGAGGTTACTGCAGAAGCGTTGTGGCGCCCTCTGTTTTGAGGAAACTCTGCGACCTGACCTCTGAGAAATTGAGAACAGCCAAGGAAAACACCTTCTGGGGTAGCAGCCATTTGACCCTCCATGTCCTAATGGAAGGCTGAGTCCTCTTCTGCTTTAATGGCGCCTCACAGAGGAAGTAAGTTTGTAACTACCCATCCTGGTTTGCCCGGGAGAGTCCCAGTTTACACAGGCTGCCTGCGTGTCATTACTAACAGCGCCCCCTTTTACTCGTGAGTGCCGGCTTTGGGCGACAGATTATACGGTCACCTCGTTTACTCTGAGGGCTCTTTAAGAGTCATATGGTTAAGAATGAAATTTAGAGAGTGTTCAGGGCTTCTCCAAAACACTTACTGATGGTAATAAACACTAGAACGCTTAGGCAGGCAGAGTATTAAGTTCCGTCAACCACGAAAGAATGGGGAGGGACTTTCAGCGGTGACAGTCAGTTTTCCTCACTTCGCTTGTTTTGGCGGCGCAGTCAGTCCGGCACCAGCTCAAAAGAGACACCCGCCGCGGGAGCTGCCTGCAGCCCAGTGCGCGCTGTTGTCTCCCCCCACGGTTGCTCCGTGCAGGAGACCGTCGAACTCGGGCTCGACAGAGGGCATGTCTCGTTCACCATTATACATCCACAGTGTGTCTGCCACAGGGCTTGATCCCGAGGAGGTGCCGAGTGTGCGTGTGCGCTGGGGGCACGAGAGGCTGCTGGGGTAATAGAACTGGCTATGGGTTCAGAGTCTCGTTTTTCTGCCCCTGAGTTACTTTTCGGTCTGGGGCAAGTTTACCTGGCTTTTCTCTCTGTGCTTGCTATCTTGGTTTGTGATCACATGTGTGTCAGGTAGTGCCATGTGGATTATCATGTCAGATATTGCTCAGTTGTCATTGTTCAAAGCGTTTACAAAATCCTCACAAGTTGGAAAAACACCGGTTGGTTGGGGGACAGTGGGGTAAGGAATGATTAACTTCAGGAAGAGAATCAGGAAGACAAAAAGAAAAGGGATGAAACAGTGAGCTCGTGATGAAGCAGTAGGATTAGTGGAATGTTTTAAAAAGTGAGATGTTAAGCTACTTGGCTCTAACTGCCAGGGTACCTCGTGAGACCTGTATGTCGACAGAAAAGTGGTAGATGAAAGTCAGGGTGGAGGAAGTCACGGTGAAGAATAAAAGTTGCCACACGGAGCCCTCCACACATGCCAGGCCTTTGTTACCGAGGCTTTTGCCTGCTTTCTGTTTCTTACAGCAATCATAGGACTGTTGTTCTCATTTTATTGAAGAGCAAACTGAGCCTCAGAGACCCCAGCTCCCTGGCAGCCCTGTCACGTGCTGGCCTCACTCTCCTCCTCTTACACAGATGTGTAAAGTCCTGCGGGCACGTCTTGGTCTGCACTGCTGCCTCCACGTGGGTCCCCGTGCCCGCTTGAAACCATCACCCACACTGCCCCCGCCCCCGCCGCTTGTTGCCGTCAGCGTTGTCACCCAGTGTTCTCCCGGTCAGCGTCCGGGCCCTTCCCGCACCGTCGGTGCGGCCCATCACTACGGCTCCCCCCAGCTCCTGCTGGCATCGTGGGGACGCCGCGGCCTGGTGGAGGGCCTCCAGCCCTGTCATCCCATCCACAGGCACTTCTGTCTCCGTTTCTGCACTCCTGCTCCCTTTGCCGTCTCCTCTCACAGGCTAGGGACACTTAATACTCTTTCTTGGACCGCAGCCTCCTACTTTCTGTCAGTCACTTGCATACAGTCATTTCTGTGCCATCTTCCTTTGACCTCCTTGAAATCTTTGTCCTTTGATTTCTCCTTTTCTTTAGAACTAGAGCTTTTCAGGTTTTACTCTCCTCCCTACCCAGCTTTCACTCTCCTCCCTACCCAGCTTTCTGATTATCATATTTCCAGTCCGTTTCTTCAGATCTGCCCACTTACCTGTTTTGTAAAATATGATCCATAACAGATAAATCCCCTGAATAAGTTTACTCTACCTTACCTACCTCTGGCCTCCGAGAGTCAGTTCGTGAGGGCCCCTCATCTATGGACCAGAGCCTGTACTCCACTGCACAGCATCTGAGGCCTTCTGACCTGTGCTGCTCTCATGTCTTCCCATAAATCCATACCTTTGCTATGAGATGCCTGCTTTTGTGCTGTTTGCTGGTATTCATTCTAGACTCCCCTTCTACCTACCTAACTATTGAAGGGTTTTAAGTGGGAGTGAAGTGATCTGATTTACATTTTTAAAAATGTATCACTGGCTGCTCTAAGGAAGAATGTTTTAGTAAGGAAGATCACATAAGAGAGTAACCACCCTGTTTTTAACAACCTAGGTACCTTGTGGGCCAACGCCTCGTGAACTATGAACGGAAATCTGGCAAACAAGGCACATCTCCTCCGCCTCCACAGTCGTCCCAAGAATAAAGTGGTTGTCTCAACTACCTTGACCTTCGCCTGCCTTTACGTGTCCTTTTTTGTGGACTTCTCTCTTTGGAGATTCTCCCCAGTGATCTCTCAGCGTTGTTTTTAAGTTAAGGGTATTTGACTTGGGTTTTCAGCATTCAGCAAGCAGCAGTGTGAGGCTCTGCTGCCCTTCCTGCATCTTATGACATCATTGCTGTCTGAGGTCTGTATATGTGTAAATAGAAGTTCCTGGATACCCTAAAACCTTGGATCAAACAGAATGTGCATTGTACATCTTTAAACAAAATGTATATTAATTTATTAAATCTAGTTGTCACTTTATTTTGGACCTGCTGTGATCTTGACAGGAAACGTGCCACAGAGCCGTAGTGCAGAGGCAAGACTTTCTAATGACGTCTTTTGGAATGCAGCGTCCTGGTGTTCCTGGCAGTTCTTACTAAGTGAACTGTACATTCTTTCTTGGCGGTTCAGAGCTTACCAAGAACGTAAAAGGAAACAAGTAGGAATCAACAGTGGAGTGTCTGTGGTACGAAAACATGAACTTGTGCTTCACTGTCAGTCGTTTTTGGAAGCTATTTTGTATAACACCAAAGCTGTTGTACATTTTCCACTGCCTGATTTTTTTCCATGTGTCTTTGTTTGTAATATTGTATAGTATCTTGTGCTAGGCGAGGAAATCATTTTTAATTTTGATAATTTAATATTCCTAGTGATCAGCACTCTGGGAGCCGGGTTTTGTGCTTGTTAGGGGCGCGCCTGTGCTAGAGAGAAGAAAGGCCCCAGGAAGCGCTTCCTGAGGCCCTCCAGCCCCTCCCCACACAGCCGTCTTTTCGTCAGCAGTGGCCAAAAGTCATGCAAGATCATAAATCTTATAGAATAACATCGCCAGTGATACTGCGTCTTCCTGGAGTAAGGACATACTGCAGTGTTTGTCAAATGTAGGTGGGGTTTGTGGTCTTAGATTGACAGCATTAGGGGAAGACGAGTTAGAACCCCTGGTCCTGCTGGTCAGTGCGTCCTTGGGTGAGGATTAGGGGCAGTGCATTTCTCCAAAGTTTCCAAAGCTTTTTGTTTACAGAATAAAACTATAAATAAAACCAACTTGATTTTATTTGACCAGAAGGAAGCTGGCTGAGCTGGCCTTTTAACATAGGAGTACAGAATGTATTTCATTGGAAACGTGCTGTGAAATCTCAGAAAGCAGAACTCTTAGAAACTTGGTTTTCCTTTATAACCAAAGCTTCAAGTTAGAAGTTTAGAGACATAGAATGGTTGGGCACGTGATCCAAGTGTTTAATGGTGATGGTATATTGTAAGGGTAGTGTTTGTTTTTGAATGATAACTTAGTTCTCAGAGAAAATGGACAGCATAGATCTTAAGAAACCGTAAAAGAATTTCCATATAGTATTAAAACCCATAGGCTTAAATCTGAGGATTTTTAAAATATGAGAGTGAGCCAAACATAAGTTACCAAAATCAAAAGCAACATGTTCTGGTTGTTTTATATTTCAATAATTTTTCCTGAAGTGGTAAGTGATTACTTTAAAACATCAGTATCAAAAAAAAAAAAAAAAAACTCGACGTAGGAGTCAGTGTTACAGTTTTTGGCACTTTGTAGTAGCCCTTTCTCATATTTGAAATAAGGTCTTTGCCAGCCCTACCTTTACTTAGAAATTTAGTCCTACTGTAAAAATTAGGAGCATTTTAAACATAATGCCACCTGTCATGGTGTATGTCTATATCAGTTCTCTTTGGGAGAAAAATATTATCAAATTGGGCATATAACTTGATCGTGTTAATTTAAGTTTCTTTTTTAATTTTTCAGAGAATTTGTAGATCTTGATATAAAGTTATTGGAACACATTTATCTGTTTTACCAGAAAGAGATCTAGGCAGATATCACAAAAGATTAAAAATTGTTACTCTACGAAATTTCAAGTGAATCTTATCAGATATTTTGTAAAAAATTTGAAAAAACCCAAAAAACATATAATATACGTGTGTGTGTGTGTGTGTGTGTGTGTGTGTGTGTGTGTGTGTGTGTATGAATGGCCAAAAAGTTGCCCTCCATTTCACTGGCAGATAACTTTATCTTGTCTTACTTAAGGATTTCCCCTGGTTTTTCAGTTGTGCTTTGTCCTGTTTTTTTCAATAAGGTGAATACTTTCATAAGGAAAGCATTTGCTGGCATACTATTTACTTGGGTAGCATCAAGATTTTATTATTAACCAATAGTCTTATAAATATTTAAAACTTCTAGTTCAGAAAGTGCTAGTATTGCTGCCCTTCTTCATGTAGAATTAAAAAAAAATAATAGTGTAGTTTTGCTTCATTTTACATTGGGCTAAGATTGTCTTCAAGGAAGTTAATTAGGAAAGAAGACCTTTTTGCTTTATTTTTACTATTTATACATTGAACACAAATCAACATTTGGGGTTAGTTTTACGTGACCAGTTATCAGATGGTCATAGTATGAAGTATGCAGTTGCCCATTAGCAAATTCTGTTTGATTTTTAAACTAGTAAGTACTAATAGTTGAGATGAAAACTGAAGAAAAATGCCAATGTGAAGTCTGTGTATAGCTAGCCTTAAAAAAACTCCATGTTTTTAGGTGATTTTTTTTCCTGTTCTCTGGAGAAACAGTGGAGATTGGACATCTCAATTCCAGATGTAAATGAAAAGTAATTTTTATTTCAACATTTAATATAACTGTTATCACTGTGGATTCTTGTCTTGTGTTTTTTTCTTTCCCTTATTCAAGTAATAGAGAAGAACTTTTTCTCATATGATTTGATCTTAGATGATACGTCCTTTCTGTATTGGCAAAATGCTACTATTAAAGTGTAATTCTTAAATTTAGGTTGAATTGATGACTTTTTAAAACAAAACAGTGAAGCACTGGACATTTCTACATTGTATTGCGTTTGCAAACACACACACACACACACACACACACACACACTCACTCACTCACCCGCTCACTCTGAAGAATGTTGCGCCAGTATAAGAACACTGGCACTTTTTTAAACGTTGCAAGTGAGCTACTTTCATTTTCAGGATTGAGTATTTTAAGCTCTCTACTTAACTGTGATAAGTTTTTTATATTGTAAAATTAAATGATTATGTTTAAAATACTCCTTTAGAATGTTAACTATTCAGTTGCCATCAAGAAGAAAACAAATGTCTTACCACAAAGGTATGACTGGAAGCCTCACTTGTGGAGATTCTCTAACTTCCTTGTATCTACTTAATTAACGTGCCCCTCAGTCAGATGTTTTCCTTTCGGTCCATTACTGCCCCGTGTCATTTTTTTAATCAATAAAACAGCCATCACGAGTAAGGGCTTCTTTCAGGTAATCCCCAACAATATCTTTGGCATTTAATACAACATAAAGATAAGACAGGATACATCTGTTTTCATTCCCATCTATTTTGTATGAGTGCCTCATTTTGTAGTCATGAAATTAATATAGTACCTTAAATGAAAACGTAATGACCATAAGGCCTAGAAATGACTGTTGTAGAAGCTCAGTGAATAGAACATTCACTTAGTTGGGATGTTAGTTTTCTATTAAACACCTTAGATACCCAGACCAACTTTATGTGTATATATTCTAAAGTGCTCCCTTTTTTATGTGGTTGTTTGTTGCCTTCTGAGTTGAGAGAAAAATTGAATAAAAACGTTAGTTGTAGCCTAGTTCCTTTGGTTTGTTTATTTTTGCTTTGTTGCAAGATTGCTTCAGAATTATGAAATGTGCATTATTAGTTGGCAAAGGCAGATAAATCCAGATTGTTAAAAGTATAATAATTATGGAAGAAAGAACTCAAGTTAGATACGATTATAGCCCCTCCGTTCTAAGTAGGAACTTGAAAGTATAGTTGCAGAACACGCACCTTCCCCCTCTCTGCCTCCACTGTGGTTACAGCCCATCCTCACTGGGAAGAGCAGAGCCCTTCTTCTTGTGCCACAGGCAAGATGCCACCCAGCTCTGTGCCTCCACTGCAAGATCGGAGCGTAAAGTTTCACCAGGTTGTCTTTTAGGTGGAGATTTGGATAGAGTAAAAGTCCGCTTCACATACTTATCATATGTATCAGAGAAAAAGGAAAGGATTGCTTGAGGTTTTTAAAGTGCCCTTTGTGAAGAGATCCTTTTGTTTCTAATTTTTGTTTCTAGGTTCAAAACTTTTTCTATGATTTTTTTAAAAATCAAGTGCATTTTTATTTATTTCAAATGCAGTGGTGGTAGGTGAAATGCTGTTTGATCCGTAGGGCATGTGTAACCTGTGAAGTTGAACTTTATCGCAAAGTAAATTGTACGTGACTCTCAGAAAGTGGCCATGAATTCCCTCCCCCCACCGTGCAGTGTGCAGCCACTCTTGTTGCGAACAGAGCCAACATGACGAGTGAAATGAGGGTCTGAGGAGGCGAATTCCCCCCAGCCCCACCCTCAATTTCTTTGGTGTCTCATTTGTTTCCAGCACTGTACTTAGTACTGTAGTAGAATGAGATATGGGGTCTGCCTTCAAGGAGCCCAGTTAGAATGGAAAAGAACAGAAAAATGAGCAAAAGTTTCCATTGCCACAAGGAGCACACAGAAAGGACCCACCTTGGGCGAGTCTGTGATAACCGGGTGGTGCTCCAGTCCTGTTTCGTGTATACAGGCACCCCTCCCACACACCCGCACCACAGTTCCCCTTTCACCCTCTTGCAGTCTACTTCTGCTCAGTCCCACGTGGCACTACAACTGTCCGTATGTCAACAGCAGTAACCCACTTTACGTTGTCTAATCATCTTTTTGAAATTTCTTCCTTTACATATTAACAGTGCCATGTCTTTCTGCTTCTCCATGTTTGTTCAGTAACTTTTCTTTAGGACGAGAAGCTTCATACCGAGAACCCCACTCATTCACTCCTTTCTTTGCTTAAATGGAGCAGTCCCTTCTGCTAGCTGCACAAATCCAAAGGTGTGATGGAGCAGAACAGAGAGTCCAGAAATAGACCTACGCGTATACGGATAGCTGCTTTTTGACAAAGGTGCAGAAGTCAAACAAATAGTGCTGGAGTAATTTGGACCTCCAGATACAAGATTAAAAACTGCTCCGTATCTCAACAGTTGTAAAAATTAACTCATGGATTACAGTCCTAAATGTTAAAACCCCAAACTATATAACTTCTAGAAGAAGACAAAGGGGAACATATTCAACCTTGGGTTATAACCCCAAAAGCACAATCCATAGAAGAAAAATTTGATGAATTGGGCTTTATCAAAATTGAGACCGTTTGCTCTTTGAAATACAATGTTTAGAAAACAAAAAAGACAAGCCATAGAGTGGCAGAAAATATTTACAAAACATTTCTGATAAAATGCATTCGGAATAAAGAAGTCTCTAAACTCAATAGTAAGAACACCTATTTGCCCATTTTAAAAATGGGCAAGATATTTAACACCACTGAAGATAGATATATATATATATATATATATATATGGCAAATTACATGAGAAGATGTTCAACAGAATTAGCCATAAGTAAAACGCAAATTAAAACCACAATGAGATACCCGTTCATACCCATTAGAATGGCTAAAACTAAAAATACCATACCACGTGGTGGTGAGGATGTGGAGGAACTGGAACTCGCATACCCCGCTGGAGGGAATGTAAAGTGGTACAACTACTTTGGGAAACAGCTGGGCAGTTCTTAAAAGGTTAAAATCTGTTTACTTACCACTACTAGTTCTTTACCGAAGACTCAACCACGTGCGTGTTCCTAGTAGCTTGATTTGTACTAACCCAAAGCTGGAAACAGTCCTCGTGCCCGTCAGCTGATGAGGGGATAAATGATTATCCATATAGTGAGGTACTGCTCAGCAACAGAAGGCAATTCACTGTCCGTATATACAGGTTGGACAAATCTCAAAATGATGCTGAGTGGAAGTAGACTAAAAGTACCGTGTGCTTTTCATTTATATAGAAATACAGAGTAACCGACAGCAATCCAGAAAGCAGATCAGCGCGGGTAGGGGTTGGCAAGGAGGGACGTGGGGGGATTTCACAGGCACGTGAAGAGACGGGGTGGGGAGGACGCATGTGTGTGACGGATGTGTTTCACTATCTTGATGGAGTTCTGGTTTGACATGTCATGGTTTACCAAACTGTACAGTTTAAATTTGTGCAATTTACTGAATGTTAATGACACCTCAATTTTAAAAAGTATTATGTTCATACATTGTCTTTAATTGACCATTTCACACCTTCTCCTCCTCAAAGTGCCACCTTCTCCACCCTCCTGACTGATGATTTTTATTCCTATTTCACTTAGAAGATAGAAGCAATCAGAACAGAACTTTTCACAAGTTCACACCCTCTGCCCCATCACCCCCTGTGTTGATTGTGCTCCAGGCAGCCTCCCCTTTTCCACAACAGGTCAAACCTCAGGGCCTTTGCATTTGCTGTTCGCCATGCCTTAATATTCTTCCTCCAGGCTCTCCCCAACCTCCCCGTTTCTTTACTAAAATGTCTTTCTTAGGGAGGCTTATCTGAGATTGTAGCTACTTGGGCATTCCTGTCTCCTGCTATATTTTTCTCTTTCATATTAACGTACTGTACAATTTACCTATCTTGTTTATATTTGCATGTTTTCTCCTCACTTGATTGTAAGCTCCAGAGATTGAAAAAAAAAAAAAACAAAAAAACTATTTGGGGATTACTACTGTATTCCAAGACAGCCCTGGGACATATTGGGTGTTCTATAAATATTGTTGGGTAAGTAAATAAATGAATGAATCAGAATCAAAATAATGTATATATGGTTAAAATAAAACCTGAAAGCCATCCTCCAGAGGTGAGCACTGTCGGTAGCTTGGTGTTTGCTTCCAGACTGTGCTCTGCATAAGCATTCGTTCACTGATGCTCTTACCAACACGGGTGGTACGTGCCCTGGGCTGCTCTGCAGGGAGCTTCTTTCGGTTTATATTTCTGAGCATCTTTTTATGTCAGTACATAAGTAGCTATCCCATTTAAAACTTGTAGCTGTATTGTATTCCATTGTGTGGATAAGATTATGATTAAAGTTTTCTGAAAGGCAGTTGGTTAACCCATTTTATTACAAGCTATAGTAAACATTTTTGTCCATATTACTTGTATTTCTGTAGCATAAATTCCTAGAAGACTGCTAAATCATCAAACATATTTAAAGTGCCAAATTGCCCCCAAATTCGTTATCAACATTAAATAGTGCCTATTTCCAGTGTTGCTAATGCTGTTAATTTGGAAACGTGTGTGTCTCATTTGGTAGGTGAGTTGCCCAGTAGAGAAGTTGCGTTTGGGGCTTGATACCTACCAGTAGGGGAGGAAGGAGGGCTTGTCACTGGCCCCTCCTGGAGACAGCTCATTCTAGCTCTTCACCTTCGTGTCTAGAGGTGAGCAAGGGGAGCTGGGTCTCAGGGCCTGTTTCATTCAGTGTGGGTGTTAAGGGCAGCTGCAGCAGCCAGCCAGGAGACCCTTAAACTAGGTAGGATTCACACCTTGTACACTGCCCTGGCCAGCCTCCACCAGAATGGAAGTTTCTCCTACCCTTGGACCCCAAACTATCGTATCGGAAAAGGTAGCTTATTTTCTCCTAGCCCTGATTAGATTGGCTCAACCGTCCTATCTTACTTAAGAAAACAAGTTAAATAGAATCTTTTAGCTGGAAACTGCCCACTGTCTGAACTCTTAAATGGCTTTTTTTTTCTTTTGGTAGTACGCGGGCCTCTCACTGTTGTGGCCTCTCCCGTTGCGGGGCACAGGCTCCGGATGCGCAGGCTCAGCGGCCGTAGCTCACGGGCCCAGCCGCTCTGTGGCATGTGGGATCTTCCCGGACCGGGGCACGAACCCGTGTCCCCTGCATCGGCAGGCGGACTCCCAACCACTGCGCCACCAGGGAAGCCCTCTTAAGTGGCTTTTGAACTGCCAGTGAGTTCACTAAGTGGTGGCGATTGGGCCACGGGAACAGCGCGTGCGAAGGCGTCGAGGTCAGACACGTCTAGGACAGACACGTCTAGGACAGACGGATAGGGGCGCGTGCAGGATGAACGAAGCAGTCTGGGAAGGCAGGGGCCAGATTCCTTCAGGGAGGCCCGTGCTGCGTGCACAGACCAGACTCCAGGACTTTAACGTCTTCCTACCTTGGAGGACACGAGGCATCTCGTTCCAGAGCTTCACGGAGGCAGTGCAAAGGAAAGGGGGGGGGGATGTCCTTTGTGAATTCGCCGCTCACGTTTGGCAGTGGGAAATCGATCAAAAGGTCCTTTCCTAAGGGAAATGTTCCGCTTGTGCAGCTGTGAGCTATCTGTTAATGCAGAGGGGGCGCCGAAGCCACACTGCTCAGGCGCGTTCCGCCCCCGCCTCCAGCACCGGCCTGAGGCCTGTTTCGGCTCGGGGCCTGTGCGCGTGCGCGACGCCAGAGGGGCAGGGCCGGCGCGTGTCTCGGTTGCCTGGATACCGCTGCGAAGCAGTAGCGGCGGCTTGCGCTCCAGTTGCCGGGTAGCGGCCGTTGCTAGAGCTGGCGGTCGGTCCTCATTTTCCGAGCAGCCCGAGGAGGAGCGGGTAAGAGCCCTCGTCGGCCGTCCGCGCCTCACGAAACCGGCCTCTCGGCCCGCCCCCAAACCTAAGATTCCAGCCGGGCCCTGGCCCCGGCCCCACCCCAAACCCGGGGAAAGGCGGGCGGCCAGGCCTGGCCCCGTTTAAACCCGGAACCCCGACCTGGTTCGGGATCCCGGACCTCTGTCCCGTCCCAGACCCCCGTCCCCCGCCAGGCTCCAAACTCCGGACCCGGGACCCGGCCCCTGAGCCCCGTGGCCGTCGCGTCTCCCCCGCGCCCCAGGCTGACCAACCCGCCCTTTCTCGCTCCGCAGCACACCTTGATTCTTCCCAGCTTGGTCCTGGTCTGCGGAGAGCGATGCCGCTTCCCGACACCATGTTCTGCGCGCAGCAGATCCGCATTCCCCCGGAACTGCCGGACATCCTGAAGCAGTTCACCAAGGCTGCGATCCGCACCCAGCCCGCCGACGTGCTGCAGTGGTCCGCGGGGTAAGCGCCCCAGGGCCAGCGCCTGGGAGAGCCGGCCCGTCCCCGTGGCCCAGTCGTGCCTAGTGAATCCTCCTTCCTGGACCAGTGGTCCAGCGCTCGGGACACTTAGGGTACCGGCAAAACTTTCACTTTAGCATTGGTGGTATCTACACCGAAGTATCTATCTAGGAAACATCATGGTTTATTGACCACGAGACCAGAAATTACTGCAAAATTGCTCCTTTATCTACAAAGCAATGACAGCTCCATTGTTAGTGGTATTTATGCAGGTAGACTAAAATTTATAAAGCAGTTACACTGGGTAAAAAGTTTCTGCATTGTGTTATAAAGTCAAACTATCACAGTTTCTTTATTTGTGAAATGATTTTTACAAGGAGGAATCTTATGATTATGTTCCTTGTCTTCAGAGAATCCTCCAGGATTAGGTACCTGTTGAGTTTATTGGAACCAGAAGGACTGGTTCATGTTGGGGTAACCATCCCAAGGCTGCTGTAAGGTTAAACTCTGCCCGGCTTAGTTCACAACACATGAGCCTTCGCAGTTTCTTGCAGCAAACATTCTAACAATTTCCAGGAACAGATATTAATACTTTAAAAGTCACAACTCAACAGATCTTAGAACCATTAAAATAAACCCTGTTGATTTTATAGGAAGGCTTTTGTCCTTTTTCAGTAAACAAATTCAGACTCGGAAACTCAATTTTGTGGTCCCAAGAATCAGTATAAATTTAACTTAATATTTTTTAGTAACTAGCGTGTCAAATTTTGCTGACCTTCCCTAAACCGTATGACCAAAGTGAATTAGTTTCCTATGACTGCTGTTAACAGATAACCACCAAACATGTTGGCTTAAAACAAGAAACGTTTATTGTCTTACAGTCTGGAAGCCAGAAGTCCAAAATCAGTTTCCCCAGGCTACAGTCAAGATATTGGTGGGACTTTGCTCTCTCTGGAGGCGCTCTAAGGAGAGTCTGATCCCTCCCCTTGCCTTTTCCAGCTTCTAGAGCTGCATTCCTTGCATTGTTTGGCTCCTGGCATACCTCCATCGCCAGTACTGTGGTGGCATCCTCACATCTACCTCTGCCTTCCTCTTCTAGGGACGCTTGTGGTTGCATTTAGGAACCATCCAGATAATCCGGGATGATTTTCCCATCTCAAAATCCTCACTCACATCTGCCAACTCCCTGTTACCGTGTAAAAGAAGATCCACAGCTTCCAGGATTAGGACCAGGATATCTGTGGGGCCCTTATTGCACCTACCACAAGAGGCTACTGGTTAATCCAGCACTTTGCCTTCTGACAAATGCTTCTGTCTATTGCTTCTGAAAGACTCTCTCAAGGTTCTTGCCCCAAATTGTGGCCTCTAGTATTAACCATTATTCAAGCGTAAATAAGAGATACAACTGATTCATAAGAGTTTATTTGTTCTCTACCAAACATTCCAAGATTTAATCTTTTTTTTTTTCTTGGAACATTATATTTGGTAACACTTTAGAGACAACTATTTTAAGATTCACTTTAATTTAAAAGGCTTAATCAAGAAATTTCTGAACGTTTCGTGCAGCTAATTTCTCTAAAGAGCAGTTTTGGAGTTTAGGAGAAAAAGCAAGCATTAGTCATGTGTCCCAACTCTCTCAGAACAGAATCTGTTAGGGAGAGATGTCATTCAGAAGAGGGTGAATTGGTCTTTGAAAGATTTCGTAGCAATTGGGGTTAAGACAAGGCGGAAGAGGAAACAGCATATAACACGAGGGCCCCGACAGGAAGGGAAAAGCAGCGGAAAGCAAAGCAGAAAGCCAGGGTGCGTCTGGAAGTGCCTGCTGTGGAAGGTTCCAGCAGGCATTCGGGGGAGGGTTCTTCTCAGACGAGCCTCACCCCCAGCCTCTGCCACGACGCAGCGGCTAATTGGCTGTACATGATTATGTCATTGAGTTCTGAAGGCTTGTGCTCACGTGCGCCTTATACTCGAGGGCATGTGACACAAGTTGGCCTGGCCACTCAGACAGGCTTCCTCCGCCTCGGCTCTATTGCTGCTTTGGAGCGACAGCTCTTTGTGGGGGATGTGGGGCTCTCCTGTGGATTACAGGGTCCTTAGCGGCCTGCTGACCTCCACCCAGCAGGTGCCAGAAGCACCATCGACCCCAACTTGTGGCAACCAGAAATGCCTCCAGACGCTGCCAGTGCCTTCCTGGGGAAGGGGTGCTGCTCTAGAGGCTGGGCCGAGCCTGGTGATTGGTTTGACGGGTGATGAAGAGTAAAGTCTGCGAAATCGTTGAAAACCCTAATTAGGAACAACATGGCAAAGCGAAGCACCCCCCTCAACCTGGCCCTTTAGGTCTTCAGGTCCACGTTTGTCTAACTGCCTGCCTTTTAGCTTTCTCTCAGACTATTAAGTTCACGAAATATGACTGGACTTGTCCTAAAAGCATAAAAACTTATCCTAAAAGCATGAAAACAAAAGTCGAATTTGAGGGGTGGAGAGAGAGAAGGGGATGAGATATAAAATTTCTGTTAGCCTAACAAATACCTATTTATCTACATTTTGTTACATCAGAGATGTCTCTGTTTACTCATATCTTTTTAAAAAATTGTATTGGAGTAGAACTGATTTACAGTGTTGTGTTAGTTTCTGCTGTGCAGCAAAGTGATTCAGTTCTACATATACATCTCTCCATTCTTTTTCAGATTCTTTACCCGTATAGGTTATTACAGAATATTGAGCAGAGTTCCCTGTGCTCTACATTAGGTCCTTGTTGGTTATCTGTTTTACATAGAGTAGTGTGTATGTTAATCCCAAGCTCCTAGTTTATCTCCCCCCCGCCATTTCCCCTTTGGTAACCATCATTACTCATATCTTTTAAATTATTACCTGTGGCCCTGGATGATTTATGTTTTGTTTTCCTGGATACATCATTTCTTTGATGGAGGTAAAGTCATGGGGGCAGCAAATGATGTGGCTTCAGCCGCTGGCCCCGGCTGACACGTGCCCAAGGGGGGCGTGAGTTTTGCAGAAGGACCCTGCCTGGCACCCTGCCCCCCTCCAGCCAGAGCCCAGGTGTACACCCCCTCCTGACTTGTTGCCCCAAACTGTCTCTGTGCCCCAGCTTATTCCCAATTTAAGCAGTAATATCCGTGTCCCAGAAAGGAACAATTAAGGGAAAAAATACTAAAAAATACAAACAAAAAAAACCAGGCAGGAAAAGTGAAGGGTTGAGGGAGGTCCGCACCTGACTTAGCCAAACAGTGATTTCCCTGCTCCGGGTGCCTTAGAGCTGAACAGGCGCAGAGATGCTTGAAATCAAGCCCCTCAAAAAGCAGGGCCAAGCCCCCCAACAGTCCAAGTGGCATGACGGACCATGACCTTGCACTCGGGTCATGCAGGGCCCCGACCTCCACCTCCTCTGGCAGTCTCAGGACTCTGATGGCGTTCGCTGGGTAAGTGTAGCACCTGTTAGGGGGGCCCTGAGACCGGGGCTGCCATCGTCCACGCTGTGCAGACACAGAAACTGAGGCACGGGTGGAGGTGAAGTCGGAGAGCTGAGTGGAGGAGCCGGGACAGGAGCTGGGCCAGGGGACCCAGCACTGTCCTCCCTCATCACTGTCGCCCTCTGGGTTCATTGACAGCAGTGCATGAATTCAGGGGCTGGTTGTGTGCTGATAAGCCTTCCGAGATGTCTGTCGTTGTTAGGTATTTTTCAGCTTTGTCAAGAGGAGATCCACTTCCTGTAAAAGACAGAATCGAAATGCCCATGGCCACTCAGAAAACAGACACAGGCCTGACTCAAGGACTCCTTAAAGTTTTGCACAAGCAGGTATAAGAGTTTGCTATCAGTCAGCTGAACTTGAGATAAAGCCCCGCAGAAAGCTCCACGATCATCCATACAAGCCCCGCCTTCCCTGCAGTAAACCTTCAAGGTTTATTCAAAGAAGGAATCTTGGATTCAGGGCCTTTCTCTGGTTTAAAGAACCCAAGATAGCTATTCATGATTATATAGAAATATGATTTCTTTGAAATACCGAATTAAGATGCAAGAGGCTGCTGGACTAAAAAAAAGATCTGAAAATACGAAATTTTAGACATGGGAGTTGCAAGATCCTTCTTGAAATATGTGTTTATAAAAACTATGCTAACATGATAATCCGCCACCTTCTTCATCTGACAGACAGATTGCCCTCGGGCGTCTGGCTTCCAGCCCTCCTGAGAGCCCTCCAGACCCACCATCTCACTTGGAAAGTTCATAGAAAGTGTATTTTATCTGAATGATGGGGCTGTGTTGCCAAAAACTACATCAGTGGTATAACCCTGAGTTTTAAAGCGACTCGTCCCCATTATACATCTCGAAGTCCTGTGTTCCTGTTTGGGGTGCGGTGACTTCTGGAAACGAGATTTTCCCATTTCTAGATTTTCCCATGTCTAGTTTAAGGGAAAACGAATAACCACTGCAAGGGGTAGTTTGGGAAAAGACATGCTAAAGTTGTTTAAACCTCCTTCACGCAGAATATTGCTAGCAGATCACAGGAGTTACCAATTTTCATAAAGTTGTCTAAAAGAGTAGAAGGAATAAATTTATTTTCAGTGTTGAGATTTACCCCATTTAACTGTTAGCATGTTTCGGGGTTGGATTTTATTTGATTTATTGAAGTTTTATTTGTATTGTGAAGTATTTCAGGCAGACAGTAGAGAATCATGTACGCCATATCTGTGTGCCCATTTTATTAAGTCATAACATTATGCCACGTTTGTTTCCCAGTCCTTTTTTCTCTTGAGAAGTAACTTGTTGCCAGTCTCTAGTTCCCAGCCCCCTTCTCTGCCTGTGCACCCCCTGTCCTCAGACACACACATTCCCCCCCCCTCCCCAGGGCTAATGGTGCAGTGAATTCAGAGTTCATCTTTGAAAGGGGATGGGTGCTCTGTACTTCTTGGGGCTTTTAAACTTACGTAGATTGTGTCATGCTGTGTTTTCTGAACAGTGTAGCCACAAGGAATATGTGGAATTAGCAGATCTTGAGCAGAAATGGAAAAATCTGTGCCTGCCAGTAGAAAAATTCAGAGCTCTCTTGCAGTTGGATCCTTGCAAAGACAAAATCGAGGGGATAAGATTTTTAGCGCTTGGATGCAGCATGCTTGGTGGGGTACGTACCTATAAATAGCATATTAATAATTCTGTGTGATCATAGGCCTGGCTTAAAAGTAATTTAGGTGTTTCAGTAACTGAAGGAACACTTTCACTACTTTAGTAATCTTGTCTTAGAAAGGCAGTTTTTTTCAGATGTTTATTGTATTTTAGGCTTATAGTTACTTTAGTTTACAGAAGTACTTATGAATGCCTCAATTTAAAAGATGTTAACAGTAGACAAACCATATAGATACTGTTAAAATGTGTTTAGTTTTTAGAAGAGAATGCATCAGTGAGTTGTATTAAACAACATGTCGCTTGGTAAATGATAATATCTGTTTCTCTCATCTGTGCAAAGAGGCATAAAATTATTTTCTATTTTAGTTAAAATCTGTTATTAGTAACTAATACTGTAGATACCTTGCTGATGTAAAAAAGTATAACTCATACAACTTAGGAATGAAGACACAGGGAATTCCCTGGTGGTCCAGTGGTTAAGACTTCACACTTCCACTGCAGGGTGCATGGGTTTGATCCCTGGTTGGGGAGCTATGATAATCTCACAAGCCAGGTGGCTCGGCCAAAAAAAAAAAAGAAGACGAAGAAGAAAAAGGAATGAAGACACAGACGTTCCTTAAGGGAGGCGGGTGTGGTAAGGAGGGGGTGGAAGTCTAGAATCTCTCTTTAGCTTTAGTATTTGAGTCACCCTGTGAGACACAGGGGTCAAGTGCAGGGAAAGTTACCACTTTAAGTTTGTGAAGAAAGGGGTTGAGAAAAGAGAGCTAGCTCCCTTTACTGCAGAGATGAGCAAAGTTTGATACCCTCTCCCTTCAGTCTTTGGACCCCAGAGCACGTAACTGGCTAACTCTTAGTCCTCACTTCACGGGGTGCCCTCATCTCGGGTCCACGCATCAGCCTCCTTAATTCTGTTTTAAGAATTACTTTATGTAACACTAGCTCGCATGACCACTAATACAACTAACCGCCTGCAACTAACCTCCAGCCCGTCCCCCTGCCGCCCACACCTGAAGCATCAGCTCCCCTGATCTCTCGCTTCCCATTGATCCCGTATGGACCCCAAGAAATACATCGTTTAATTTTAGTTGGTTTTAACTTATGTTGTTACTCATCTTCTGGAACTTTTTTTCATTCCCAAGTAGATTTCTCTTTATTCATCTGTATCATTACAGACGCTGTGGTTCATTCATCTCCTCTGCTGTGTGAATATAGTGCAATTTACTGGTTCTGTTAATGGTCCCAGCGAGAACCTCCGAACCCCCAGTAAGGTCGGGTGTTAGGCTGGTCACTCCCTTTTGCTGTGTACCTGCCTACAGGCGGTGTTTCCAGTCAGCCATAGAGAGAGTGGTCAGCCCTGGGCTGGACACCTCAGACCAAGTTCCCTCCTCTAGGCTCAGAAGCCACCAGGGAGAATCCCAGCAGGGTTTTATTGGAGGAAATTTTTTTTTAAATAAATTTATTTATTTTTAATTTTATTTTTGGCTGCGTTGGGTTTTCGTTGCTGTGCGCGGGCTTTCTCTAGTTGCAGCGATTGGGGGCTATTCTTCGTTGTGGTGCACGGGCTTCTCATGGCGGTGGCTTCTCTTGTTGCGGAGCACGGGCTCTAGGTGCGTGGGCTTCAGTAGTTGTGGCACGCAGACTCAGCAGTTATGGCTCATGGGCTCAGTAGTTGTGACGCATGGGCTTAGTTGCTCTGCGGCATGTGGGACATCCCCGGACCAGGGCTCGAACCTGTGTCCCCTGCACTGGCAGGCAGATTCTCAACCACTGTGCCACCAGGGAAGCCCTATTGGAGGAAATTTTATGTTGCTTTGTTCATCTGGAACTCTGGAAGCAAGATGTTAATAATATAAAATTAATAACTAATATTTGATTTTATGGTTTGCTCCTCTAAACTTAGTTGTGAAATTTAGATTTTTATAATGATGAGAAATTAGACTATGTCATATTTGGGGATCCATCTTTGTAATTTCTACCTCCCTAATCAGGAGAACCAGCCACTAGATTTCAAACCAAACCAAGCCTGTTTTGCAAGATAAGACCTCTTACCGTGTGTGGGGTGTGACACTAGATGGAGACATTTGTTAAGGATGGAGCTTCCTTTCTGAAGTGACTGCTGTGGAAGGGAGAGGGAAACAGCACACACGCTTCTCTCTTCTTCCTATAACGCGTCACTTACCCCGTCAGCCAGCGTGGGACCCTGCCCCGTCCCCTGAGTAAGCCACCTCCGCCAGGAGTCTTTGCTGTTGGCCTTTGACTCTCTCCTGGTGCCAGTGGCCCCCTTCTCACTGTGGAAAGCGGGGAACCTTTCATACTTTCATATCCAGGCGAAGTGCACAGCCTGAGGTGCCAGCTCTGCCCTGGCCTGCCCACCCCCCGTACCCCAAGTGCAGGGCTAACGGCCGTGCTCTGGGTCCACGGGGGCCAGGAGGAGCCAGGCCCAAGGCGACACTTGTTTTGTTGATGCACCGAGTGCCTGCATTGGCGGGGTAGCTTGGAGATGCCCCCGGAGCACAGTGCCGTGACTTCTGGGAGACGCTTCTTCATCTAGTTTGGCATCTTAGCATTTGTCTTTATGCTTAAAAAAGGAAACCTTCAAAAAGGAACAGGTGAAGAAGTGAAGCGAGATGAGGAGGAGGAATTTCTCGTGGATCACTGCTGCCCACCTCGTCGCACGTAGGATTGCTGTGAAATTGGACGCCGGTCGCTCTGCCTGGACGTGTCGTAGCGACTCCTGCTGCCCCGTCCGCTCCACGGCGTCTCACGGCGTGTGGCTCTTCAGTCGCTCTTCGGAGCCACTCTAGTCGGATGAACTGAGTTCTCTGCAAAGACTGGAACCTCAGATGTCTGAGCCACACGCGTTGTTCACGCGTCGTTCCTTCCACGGACGTTGTCAGCGTGGCTTTGCGTGGGCCTCGCCCCGAGGGCTGAGCATCTTGGCATCCCCTGCCCGTGGAGGGACGTCTGGTACCTCCTCGAAGCCCGAGCGCTCCTCTGGTTCTCACATCGAAGCTTCAGATGGGGTGGGGGAGCGTCGGGGGCTGGCCGTGTCTGTGGGCACCCTCTCCCTTGCCGGGCGAAGCGAAAACAAGTCTGTGTTGTGACCTTCACCTTAGGTTTCTGCAGCCCCATCAGTGATCCTAAGCGTTAGAGGTGGATCAGCATTGTTCATCTGTTTTTTTCAGTATGGAGATCTTTTTTGTAATGCAAAAACGTTGTGGCCCAAGTCCCCATGGCACCCGCCCACGACTGGCAAAGCCCGTAATGACGAGCTACCCACCTGCCTCTAGTTCGGGTTTGAGAAGCCTTTGCACTTCATTCGCGAGAGCGTCCCTCCGTGTGTACAGCTGCAGACACACGCGCGTGTCACGTAATTTCCCATCAGAACGTACTGCTTACGAACGGCCAGCGTTTCCAGGGTTCTCACCGGGTGCGGGAATGTTCGGAGCCCTTTGTCTGTTTTCTCTTCAGTCCTCCCAGCAGCCCTTGGAGGAGAGTCCTGGTCTCCGAAGCGCAGGGTGGCGAGCTGTGGGGAGAGGCTCGGCGCCGCAGGCGGAGGTGGTCGGGCAGGATTCGGACTCAGACCAGGGGCTCCGGAGATGCCGCCACCGGTAGACGCGGGGGACGGAGGGGCCCCTGAGGATGGCGCTGTGGCCCGGGGAGTGCGCCGCCCTCAGCCTGGGACACCATGTCAGAGAGTAACAGCTCCTAGGCCTTCCCACTGAGACCGTTTTATATCCTCACGTAATCCGCACCCCAGAAATCTTCGTGTCGGCCTCCCAACAGCTCTGGCCCTGGAGACCTCAGCCCCGCACCCGCGCCCAGCTGGAGTCTGGTCGCTCCGCCTGCACGTGCCGCAAGCACTCCTGCTGCCCCGGCCGCTCCACGGCGTCCACTCGGCCCGTTGGGTCCGCTGTCTGTGACCCGTCGAGATGCCCTGTGCGCTGCAGGCAGCACCTAGCTCGCTCCGGCCGCTCTCCCCGGGGCCCCCGTCCAGGTTCCCGCTGGGCCTCTCGAGCCCGTTCTGGGACGCCCACCCCTGCGGCCAGTGCAGAGATGTGGCCCTCACGTGAGTGCAGGCGTCCAGCCGCAGGCATGTTGAGTAACTGCCTCTGCTGACCAGGCAGCTGATCGGGGGCCCCGGGCTCACTGCCCCCCAGGCTGAGCGTCTCCTCTGTGGGGAAGGCGGGGTGGGGTCGGTGGATGCCGGGCCTGGTAGCCCCTCCGTCCCTTCAGCCTGATGGGCTGGCTTCACCCCAGCACCATGTCCGGCCAAGCGGAGAACGTGTGTCTCCCTCTGGCACCGGCCATAAGCCCCGGGACCGCGTTGTAGATTAGGAAAGCTGCGAGGATAAGGAAACGAAAAGGGTCGCAGGCTTTTTAGTTTGGGGATTTTTTAACATCTTGATTGGAGTATAATTGCTTTGCATTGTTGTGTTAGTTTCTGCTTTATAACAAAGTGAATCAGCTATACGTATACATACATCCCCACGTCCCCTCCCTCTTGTGTCTCCCTCCCACCCTCCCTACCCTACCCCTCTAGGTGGTCACAAAGCACCGAGCTGACCTCCCTGTGCTCTAGTAGGTCTGTGTTTTATTCCTGTCCTACCACTAATCTCTTCATGACATTTTTTTTTCTTAGATTCCATATATATGTGTTAGCATACGGTATTTGTTTTTCTCCTTCTGACTTACTTCACTCTGTATGACAGACTCCAGGTCTATCCACCTCATTACAAATAACTCAGTTTCATTTCTTTTTATGGCTGAGTAATATTCCATTGTATATATGTGCCACATCTTCTTTATCCATTCATCTGTTGATGGACACTTAGGTTGCTTCCATGTCCTGGCTATTGTAAATAGAGCTGCAATGAACATTTTGGTACATGACTCTTTTTGAATTATGGTTTTCTCAGGGTATATGCCCAGTAGTGGGATTGCGGGGTCGTATGGTAGTTCTATTTTTAGATTTGTAAGGAACCTCCATACCGTTCTCCATAGTGGCTGTGTCAATTTACATTCCCACGAACAGTGCAAGAGGGTTCCCTTTTCTCCAAACCCTCTCCAGCATTTATTGTTTATAGATTTGTTGATGATAGCCATTCTGACCAGTGTGAGGTGATATCTCACTGTAGTTTTTTCTTTTTTAACATCTTTATTGGAGTATAACTGTTTTACAATAGCGTGTTAGTTTCTCCTTTACAACAAAGTGAATCAGTTATACATATACATATGTTCCCGTATCTCTTCCCTCTTGCGTCT
>NC_041221.1:24514178-24514736 GCF_002837175.3 Physeter macrocephalus
GTTGTCTTTTCGTCTTGTTTATGGTTTCCTTTGCTGTGCAAAAGCTTTTTAAGTTTCCTTAGGTCCCATTTGTTTATTTTTGTTTTTATTTCCATTTCTCTAGGAGGTGGGTCAAAAAGGATCTTGCTGTGTCATAGTGTCACAGTGTTCTGCCTATGTTTTCCTCCGAGAGCTTTATAGTGTCTGGCCTTACATTTAGGTGTTTAATCCATTTTGAGTTTAATTTTGTGTATGGTGTTAGGGAGTGTTCTAATTTCATTCTTTTACATGTAGCTGTCCAGTTTTCCCAGCACCACTTATTCAAGAGGCTGTCTTTTCTCCATTGTATATTCTTGCCTCCTTTATCAAAGGTAAGGTGACCATATGTGCATGGGTTTATCTCTGGGCTTTCTATCCTGTTCCATCGATCTATATTTCTGTTTTTGTGCCAGTACCATATTGTCTTGATTACTGTAGCTTTGTAGCATAGTTTGAAGTCAGGGAGCCTGATTCCTCCAGCTCTGTTTTTCTTTCTCAAGATTGCTTTGGCTATTTGGTGTCTTTTGTGTTTCGATACAA
>NC_041221.1:24515067-24540838 GCF_002837175.3 Physeter macrocephalus
TTAGCTCTAGCAGTTTTCTGGTAGCATCTTTAGGGTTCTCTATATATAGCATCATGTCATCTGCAAACAGTGACAGCTTTACTTCTTCTTTTCTGATTTGGATTCCTTTTATTTCTTTTTCTTCTCTGATTGCCATGGCTAAAACTTCCAAAACTATGTTGAATAAGAGTGGTGAGAGTGGGAAACCTTGTCTTGTTCCCAATCTTAGTGGAAATGGTTTCAGTTTTTCACCACAGAGAACGATATTGGCCCTGGGTTTGTCATAAAAGGCCTTTATTATGTTGAGGTAAGTTCCCTGTATGCCTCCTTTCTGGAGAGTTTTTATCATAAATGGGTGTTGAATTTTGTTGAAAGCTTTTTCTGCATCTATTGAGATGATCATATGGTTTTTCTCCTTCAATTTGTTTATATGGTGTATCACATTGATTGATTTGCGTATATTAAAGAATCCTTGCATTCCTGGGATAAACCCCACTTGATCATGGTGTATGATCGTTTTAATGTGCTGTTGGATTCTGTTTGCTAGTATTTTGTTGAGGATTTTTGCATCTATGTTCATCAGTGATATTGGCCTGCAGTTTTCTTTCTTTGTGACGCCTTTGTCTGGTTTTGGTATCAGGGTGATGGTGGCCTCGTAGAATGAGTTTGGGAGTGCTTCTCCCTCTGCTATATTTTGGAAGAGTTTGAGAAGGATAGGTGTTAGCTCTTCTTTAAATGTTTGATAGAAATTGCCTGTGAAGCCATCTGGTCCTGGGCTTTTGTTTGTTGGAAGGTTTGTAATCACAGTCTCCACTTCAGTGCTTGTGATTAGTCTGTTTATATTTTCTATTTCTTCGTGGTTCAGTCTTGGAAGGTTGTGCATTTCTAAGAATTTGTCCATTTCTTCCAGGTTGTCCATTTTATTGGCATAGAGTTGCTTTTGGTAATCTCTCATGATCCTTTGTATTTCTGCAGTTTCAGTTGTTACTTCTCCTTTTTCATTTTAATTCTGTGTCACAGGCTTTTTAAAACTGAGATTTGGAGTCAGTGCCGCTGTGTGACCCTGAGCTCAGGCCACAGGGCGGGAGAGAGACCCCCGTGGTCCTGACTCTGTTCAAAGGGTCAGTCAGGATATTGTTCTCATTGCTATTTTCCTGCAGCTAAAAGGGACGTGGTGGGAGCTGTGAGGTGGCTCTTGGTATCGTCACGAGAGCAGCTGTAATTCTGGAACTGGAAAAACCCACGGAACTGGCACTGGAGATGCTCAGGAGGCCACAGTACCCGTGTTTCTCACGCGTCTCCACTTGGATTTGAGATCTGGCTCAGGCGTGCACGCTGGGCTGCAGACAGTGCAGCCACCTCCTCCTGGACAAATTTCCAACCAGAGAATAATGGGCAGGCGGTTGGAGAAGGGGGCGCTGGCCAGGGAGGGGACCGTCCTTGTGGCTGATGAGCAAGTAGCCTGACAGCCCACAACCCTTGGAAGTGAGAAATCTGTTGTAGGAAACAAAGTCTCCAAACCAGGCAAGGTGCCTCATGAATCCTTTTGGGTGTAAAAATTGCTGCAAATCTTTTTTGTCAGAAACGTCAACACTGGTAATGTCATCTCGCCTTTGCAGAGGGAAGTGATGCCAGAACACTTTGATGTGTTTTTTTCCTTAAATAGCTCTTCCTCGGAAGTGCTGGAACATCAGTCACCCAGCGCTCCTGTGCAGGCTCCTCGCCAGCTACCTCCCCCCACCGCCCCAGGCCCCGCAGTCCCACCCTCGCGACGACTGCCCTCCACTGTGTGGGCTAAAACAGCAGCATCTAATGTAGCAATGCGTCCCTGAGACGTTTCAAGCAAGGAGCCAGTAAAATACACAATTTCGTTTTCACCAAGTCCTCCCTCAGGACAGCCTTTCGGGGGCCTGGCGTGGGCAGTGGTCCTTGGAGAAATGAATGCCATCATTTTTCTAACTAGAGCATTGTTCTGCCCGCAGTGTTGGGCTAATGTCAGGACTGCGCCATTGCCCCAACCCCTCCCCGGTGCATTCTGTCTCAGCAGGGCCGTTGGTCGGGGTGGGGCATGGCTGGTAGCTTTGCAGACGTCCCGAGTCCCAGCTGATGGCGATGGGGGAGATATGCTCCTATGGTCCAGCCGAATGCCTGGAATCCAGGCACGTGTAAGCCCTGTCACTTGCTCCCCGAGCCAGCCCAGGGACTGTTGGCGGTGGTGGAATGTGGTGGTCACGGCCGAGCTCAGGAGGTCGGCTGCCTGCGTCCCGTCCCAGTTGGCTTACCTGGGACAAGTTACTCAGCCTCTCTGGGCCCCCTTGGCCTCATCTCATGAGGTTACCGTAACGAGTAAATGAGATACCAAGTCAGGCTCTCAGAGGGTCCCTGGGACTTGGAGGGTGCCAGCCATTCGCAACTTCTGTGCAAGAACCTATTTCAGTCCCCGTCTTTCCCCTCCTGCTGCCGGAAGCACAGGTGACTTTTTCTCTGATATTGACCATGAGAACCTGGTCCAGCTCCTGGCGCTCGAAGAAGCAAGCTGCCGTGTTGTAAGAGGACCTCAGGGAGACCCCCGTGTCGGGAACTGCAGGCAGCCTTTCACAGCTCAGGGGGATCTCCGGCCAACAGCCGGCAGAAGGCCAGCCCCCTTCCAGTCCTACAGCCCCAGGGAGTGAGTTCTGCCCTTCCCTAAGGGCGGCTGCAAGTGGATCCCTCACCAGTCGAGCCTCTGGATGAGAACCAAACCCTGGCTGCCACCTGATTGGAGCCTCACAGAGGGCCCGGGGAAGCAGTGCCGAGGCTCCTGGCCCGCCGAGGCTCCTGGCCCGCCGAGGCTGAGAGAGAATGAATGTGTTGTTTACAGTTTACATAGAGCGGCTCCAGCCCTTTGCGCGTCCCTGAGGCCATGGGATGTACTTCCCCCGCAGTCGCTGTTCTGGTCAAGCAGGTCTGCGAGCGACTTTCCCTAAGCCTGCACCTTTACCCGGGGGACTGTCCTCTGTAGCCATCCCCCTGGTTTTTTCTTGCCGTTTCTCCTTGTGAGTGCAGCCCAGATTCATTCCCACGGGAGCTTCTCTGGAGGGTTCTAGTCTGTCTCCTAGGCTTGCTGTCTGAGCTCTGTCCTCCCTACAGTGGCGGCCGCTCGATGTTAGCGCCACCAGGGACGTCCCAAGTCATTCCCATTAAAAAAAAAATTTTTTTAATTCTCTTACTTTCTTTCCCATTAGATTTTTTTCTATTAAGGTAGAGTTGATTTACAGTGTTGTGTTAATTTCTGCTGTAACAGTCATTGCCATTTAACATAAAATAAAATCTGGGGGCTTCCCTGGTGGCGCAGTGGTTGAGAATCCACCTGCCAATGCAGGAGACACGGGTTCAATCACTGGTCCGGGAAGATCCCACATGCCGCAGAGCAACTAAGCCCGTGCACCACAGTACTGAGCCTGCACTCTAGAGCCCATGAGCCACAACTACTGAGCCCACGTGCCGCAACTACTGAAGCCCATGTGCCAAGAGCCCATGCTCCGCAATGAGAGAAGCCACTGCAATGAGAAGCCCGCGCACTGCAATGAAGAGTAGCCCCGGCTCGCCACAGCTAGAGAAGGCCTGCGTGCAGCAACGAAGACCCAATGCAGCCAAAAATAAATAAAATAAATAACTCTATTTTTTAAATAAATAAATAAATAAAATCTGGGAATCAAATTTTTTTCAGGCCAATTACAATACATCCCGATCAACCCTTTTCTTTTTCTTTCTTAAGGCAATTATAAATTCCCCTAGTTCTTAATTCAGACCGAGAACGTACTTTTGAGAGACCTTCTGTAAAATGTACTCAGGTGTTTATTCTGCTGCTGTCTTTCCTTTCAGTTTAGTGAATACCGGTAGTAACCGTTTCTCCACCTGGTTTGTGGTGTTTCTAGTCATTGAACACTGCGATGAAGCACCTGTGTGAGATCCTGACCGCTGACCCCGAGGGGGGGCCTGCGCGCATCCCCTTTGAGACTTTCTCCTACGTCTACCGTTACCTGTCGGGACTCGACTCGGATATACCTGCGTCGGACACGGAGTCCTACCTCTCCTCTCTGAAGGACAGCGTGTAAGTGCTCGCGGGCTCAGGAACGCTGGTGTCTCGGTGGTGGGACGACTTCCTTCTTCCCGTTCTTCTCTGCTCTCAGATAACGTGGTACCCGCGAATCCGGCCTTCTGTAGCAGGGGAGGCGGCACACGCTGTGCCCCGAGGTGTCACTTAGTGATGCTGAGGATGCCCGGGCCTCGGGAGGCTGTGCCGGGCTCTGCAGACTTCAGAGGGAGACAACTTATCCCGTCCTTGAGAAACATGTCTGCAAAACGCATCTTGATTCTTAAACACGGGATGTCACATGGTTTAAAACCGGGGCATGTTCAAAAGTACGAATTCATTTCTCAGCACTGAAACACCGAATGGGTCCCTGCAGGTGGAGGGCGTGAGTGAGGAGCGACCCCGTGCCCCCTGCCCTCCCCCGCCCCGTGCTGTGCTGCCTGGGGGGCGACGCGGGGGGAGGGCCGCCCCTCTAAGGGGGGCGACGCGGGGGGAGGGCCGCCCCTCTAAGTGGGGCGACGCGGGGGGAGGGCCGCCCCTCTAATGGGGGCGACGCGGGGGGAGGGCCGCCCCTCTAAGGGGGGGGACGGTGCTGCTCCGGGCACGCCCAGCCGGAGGAGGAGGCCCCGTGCTGAGAGCGCAGCTCCCCAGGCTGCCCGGCCTCCCAGTGCCGCCCCTGTGCCGGGATGTAGTCGGGGGTTCAGATCACGAGAGAGCCAGGGCTGGGAGCTGGCGGTGGTGACGGTGACAGCCCCGCCGCCGGGCCCCTGAGAGCCCACGCCCGGCAGGCCCGTCACCACCTCCCAGGCTCGGGCCCCTCCACCGTCCCCAACCGCCCACGTCTGGGGTGCCCCGGAGCCGACCTCTCAGCCCTCCCTGTCCCTCCCGGAGCCTCCTCTTTCCTGAGCGCCCCCCGCCGTGCCGCCCGCTCATGCCGCCCGCTCACCGATGACAGGCCCGGGGAGGGGGCCTGGCGTCCTGCTGGAGCCGTCTGACCTGGGGACCGTCCTGCTTCCTTCCCCGATCAGGCCCCGGAGCGGCTCCCACTCACACACTGACCAGGGCCCTCCTGTGCCCCGCCCTCTGGCCAGCCTCCGAGCCCGGGCCTCCGGGCCCCTCTCCTGTCCCCTTCCCGCGGGGACCCCAGCCCCCCCGGCACGCGGCCTCTGTCTGGCCTCTGACCTCCACACCCGGATGTCGCAGCGCCCGCTCGCCCTCTCCTCGGTCGTGTAGGTGGGTCCGCTGCGCACACGTCAGGCTTATTAACACGTCCCAACAGAACTCCACGTCCCCCGGACCTTCCCTCCGCAGTTCCGCTCCCCCGCTTGTGGACCGCGTCTCCGTCCCCCCACTAGGTCAGGACAAGACGCGGGTGACCCTCCACGGAAGCCCCTTCCCCCCGACCCCTCCCCCCGGGACCCGCTGCTGCCCCTGGTCTGGCCCCACCGGCTCTCCCGCCTGCACCTCCCCAGCTCGGCCGTTCCCCAGACGGCGGCCACCGTCCCGGGAATGATGACTCGAGTCACGTCCCCGCCACGCCTTCCCGGCCTCCCGCCCGCAGGGGCTGATCCCTGCCCGCCCCGCCGCGCTTTGCCTGGTGAGCGCTGCCTGCGTCTCTCCGGCCCGCGGCACTTCAGCCACACGCCGCCCGGGGTTTGGAGAAGACAGAGCTCGCGCCGACTCCAGGCCTTTGCCCTGGTCTCAGACACCGCGCCCATCTGCACGGCTGCCGAGGGCCCTCAGCTCCGCGAGGCCTCCCCTAAGGGGCTCTGCCCATGAGGCAGCCCCTTCCGCCCTCGGTCCCTCCGTGAAGCCGTCTTCCGTGCTGTGTGTGGAGCACAGCCATGCGGCGGGTTCAGCAGCCTGGGGTGACGTCTGCACGCGGAGACGTGCTGGGGGGACATGGGTGGATGCACCCCACGCGTGGTGGAGATGGAGGGACACGGGAGCCTCTAAGGAGTTCGGGTTATGTCTGGTGGCACTAGGGAGCCATAGAAGGTCTTAGGGAGCGTGGTGGTGAATTTTGCTTAGAAGACCCCTTGAGCAGCAGATGTAAGGAGACTAGCTAGGAGGCTTCTGCGAAGGCCTGGAAAAGAGCTGACCAAGGAGGGAGAGGCTTTGTAGTGCTGCTTGGATTTGGGTGGCGGACTGGAGGTGAGGAGTGAGGGGAGAGGGCCTTCCAGGACTGCCCAAGTGGTTCCCGCCCGAGTGGATGTTTGTGTCTCTCCCAGGAAGGACCTGCGGGCGGCAGGACTTGTGAGCTGATGGGCCTGTGGCGGGGGCGGGGCGGGGGGCTGCAGGGCGTGTCAGGGACGGGCTGGGCTCCTCCCAGGGGGACGCCGGGCGGGCGTCCCAGTGTGAGGAGAGCACCAAGGGTGGGGCAGCGGAAGTCCAGCCTTTTTGAGGGGGGGGGGCAGTGAGTAAGGAGGACCTGAAGCAGGAAGAGTGAAGCCGGGGAAGGGACGCCAGGAAAGGCTTGGGGGAGGGGGCGGGCGGTGAGGGGCCTTGTCCAGAGCGGCAGACCCCAAAGCTGTCCCTTACGCTGGCCACAGAGGTCACTGTGCCCCTGGCACAGGTGATTTCCGAGGAGTGATGGGGACAGAGGAGGTGAAGTGTGGCCTCCAGCTACCCACGTGGGTGCAGCTCACACTCCCAGGAAACGGGGAGGTAGGCTCGACCTCCACAGGGAGGGGCTGAAGGTAAAAAGAAGGGCATTTAACTGCCGACTGGGAGGTCGGGGTTTATAACCTGGTGTTTGAAAGTACAAAGACAGTAACGGGATTCCCCTGCTCCGGAGCAGAGGATGGTCCGCTCCCCGTCCGCCCTGTCGCCAAGCGGCCACAGTGGGAGGCTCTCCCACAGGTGTGGTGCCCCTGGGCCCGTGAGAGGTGGTTCCTTTTTACGGTAAAATATATTTTAGAACCACTAACTTGTGTTCCTTTTACTTTTAAATATGAGCCCTCAAGACAGCTCTCATTTTCCCACTGACCTGGGAAATCAACATTGTTACAGTTCAGTGTTTTTACATCTACTAAGTTGCTAGTAGAAATTTACTAATGTTCACCATCTTTTATCTATAGATAAAAAGTCAAAAGTTATACTGTTATCAGTGCCAAAGTTTCACAGACTTAAGACAGTCCTTTGAGTTTTACAGGACCAACGCTTAAAATAGAAAGATACTTTTGTTATACTAGTGACTAAAATTTGAGTTGTCAATAAAGAAAAAACTGCAAACATAGTACTGAGTTTTTCACCTAGAAAGATATGTGCGTTTTTTGTAAAAGAGAATAGAAGTGCTTTATTTTTAGAGGTAAGAATTACTGATTTGAGACCATAAATGATCAATTTTTTAAGGTAAAACTTATAAATTATACTGTATTCCATAAAAATTGTATTGTGTGCAGTAAGAAATTACTAATAAGTGTCTTTATCTGTTTCCAATTTAGAGACTCTAGAAAGAATGGCATGATAGGACTTTCAGATTTTCTTCATTCTAAAGAGGAAAATTTAGAAAACCTCGAAAAGAAAACTCAGAAGACATAGGCCATTAATACAGAGAAGAACACATTTTAATGTCAAAATAGTGCTTTTTAAAACCTTGGCATCAAATACAACTTGTCGTTAACCACATGCATATGTAGTGTGAGTTTTTCTTGTAATGGAATGTGACCAGTGCATCGTGGGGCCCTATTTAATGATTATTCTTCACCGTGTTCTCCTAAGAACCTTAAATGCAAAATATTCATGGCAGTGAAATGATCTGAGTGAAACAATGTTTGGATGCTGCAGAGCAGGAAGGGGAATGGGCAGTTTAAAATCAGCTGTACCTCTTCTTCTTTCAAAACTCCTGGGCATCAGGAAGGCAGACGCTCTCTGCTCCCTGGCAGCCACACCTAAGGCTCCTGGGAGGAGCGTCTTCCACTGAAGCTGGGTCTTCTCTGTGACAGGAGGGCCTGGAGGACTCACTGGCTGGAAGAGCATCCATGGCTGGGAAGCAAACTAGACCAGCCACTTGGACCAGCACTTGGTCCACTGGACAGAGATAAGCATTGAGATCCTTTCTTTGCTTTCTTGATATAAAGTCTTCAAAATGACAGTGTCAATGAATACATCTCAGATTATTTTTCTGAGAACTTGGGAATGGTTTGGCTTGTTGGCTCTGCAGATTTGTTACCATGCTAGTAAATTTTATCGGTGTTCAAAGACTTGTGAAAACCCCAAGTTAGGAGATGCAGTTGTTATCTAAAGAAGTGTGTCATTTTTTGCACTGAAAGGTGTGAAGTATATTTTTCATCTGGACACTAAGCTACTGTATTTGAGATGATCTTTTTCCTGGACTTACAGTCACCCTCGCAGTGAACAGACGATATAGAGAGACTATTCGTAAAATTACAAGAAACTTTTCAGAGTTGGAGTTTTAAGAGCTTTTGCAATTTTTGAGTTGCTTTAAACCTTCTCAAAGTTTGATTTCCCCAAAGAATTTAAGTATTTTTCTCCTTCTAATCATAAAGCCTCCATGCACGGGGATAAGTGGAAAGACACCTTAGGTTTTGTATGAGTGCAGTGGTAAGTCGTGTGGAGTGACCAGATGTGTGCAGGGGAAGCACTGCAGTAGGAAGGGGCGTGCAAAGGAAGGGGTGTGCAAAGGACGACACACAAACGGTGCTTGGACATCCCGTGCACCTGACACAGACCCGACAAAGGCGCAGAGGGTTTTGTGGGGGTATTTTGTTGTTTATTTTTGCGGCACGCGGGCCTCTCACTGTTGTGGCCTCTCCCGTTGCGGAGCACAGGCTCCGGACGTGCAGGCTCAGCGGCCATGGCTCACGTGCCCAGCCGCTCCGCGGCACGTGAGATCCTCCCGGACCGGGGCACGAACCCGCGTCCCCTGCATCGGCGGGCGGACTCTCAACCACTGCGCCACCAGGGAAGCCCAGCTTTTGTGTTTTTTAAAGCCAGACAATCAGCCACCTCAGGAGGCACACGTGAGGCAGAGAGCATAGGACATTTGCATGTGACAAAGAGAAGAGACGTTGGCCGGCTATCGGGACAGAAAAGGGACAACTTAATATGATGGATTCATAGCCGCTCCTCCGAGGGCACCACGAACGGATGGAGGACTTGGGAGAGGCTCCCCACCCGAGCTGGGGCCGGGGGGCAGCTCTGGAGAGTGACCTGCCTGCAGGGTTTGCAGGGACTGAGCTGCCTGGAGTGTCACTGGACCCATTGGAGGTCGGCAGGGTACCTGGGTGAACAAACTGCTAGACTGCCGTCCAAGTTGGGCGTGGAACTGACAAGGAACGTTGAGGTATGAAGGCCACAAAGTAGCATCCTCAGGGAATATTGTTCCAATGAACCCTTCCTGAGGAAGCTGCTAGAGAGGTTCAGACAAAGAGATTGGAGAGGTCAACGTAAGGACCAGTGTATACGGAATGTATATTTCTCCATAGAACTGAGACTAAATGATGGTGATAAAGGATGTGCTATCGTGTATAATGGCTGTGCGTGCTGACAACACAGGGACGTAACATCGATCGAATATCGGAGACTGGGGGGTCTATATGAAAAGAATCAGCTGATTGTCTGATTGTCATATAATTATTAACCAGAAGTAAACCAGCATTCATATCAGATATCTGGGGGATGGAGAGGGAAGAAGAGTTTTCTAGCCAATTTCGATACTGATCATTGTAGAGCAGCAAACACACATAGCCTGAAAAGAAAAGATTAAGGATATTATCTAGAGATACATACGGTAATCATTACAGCAGAAATACAAACCTTCCGAAATACCAATATAAATAGACAGGTAGGTAGGTAAAAAGAGAGAACCTCTGAAAGCTGAACCAAAAAATAAAAAAATGTTTACGTATAGGAGGGAGGCCAGGAGGGAACAGATGGAGGAGGCTTGAAGCTGGTCTTCTCTGAAAGTCCCTTTTTGTTGATTTTGGAATCCTGTAAGTATTTTACATAATTATAAAACAAAATTACATTTTTTAAAAAATCCCTGAAAATTTAAAGTAAAATGAAACCAGTGAACTTGACTGTGTGTCAAGTCGGTGGTGTAACCACAGGAACAATTCCAAGCGACTTTACAGCAAGTCACTTGAACATTCCTAGTGGAATATGCAGTAACAAACAAAAGTTACGAAACAGTTAAAAACCCCAAACTGTTTTCAGTGATCGGTGTTGGTAGTAATGAGATAAGTGAGTACCTCGGTGTCAGTAAGAACCTGGATTTTTGTCCCGGAATGGAGGAATGAAGAAAGAAAGATAAGCTTAAGTCAAAACCCTGTGTACCTGAGTTAGAACTGGAGCATCTGTATGAAATCGCCCTCCCTGCCCCCTGGAAAGGCCTAGAAGCAGCGCTGCATCCAGTCATCGGGGAGTACACCTAACAGCCGGGGGTGGTCCTTAAATCCCTCTATCCACGGAAAGGAGCTGGGGCTCCTTGAAGCAGAACTGATCCGGGTCTTGGGTAGGGAATGTTCGAGGTGAGGCCCAGAACAAAGTGTCGTACTAGCAACAGGCTGTAATGGACTTTCGGGCTCGTGTCAAAAGTCAAGTTGAAGGAACTTCCGCTTGCCCTGCTCTTCAGGGATCCACCCCTATGACCGTCCTCCAGCAAAACAGAAGATTCCTTGCCACTCTGGCTGGCTCCCCGGGGTTACACCATTTTCTCCACTTCCCTCTAAAAATGTGCTCTCTGCAGTGGGCCACGAGTCTCTAAACAGACTCCACGTCAGAGAGGACAGGGCCCCTCCTGGGCGGTCGCTCCCCAGGGGCCAGGCCTGCTGCTCCCCGGAGGCCCCTGCCGCCTGGCCCAGCGGGAAGGCAGGCGCTCAGCCATCGGAATGTCACCAAGTTGGCCGCAGAGCTGCTTCAACGAGGTGCCCTTCTAGGGGCCTGAGGGCCAAGAGTGGGCCCCTCCCAAGCTTACAGGGGCAGGGCCCGTGACCACTTTGGGGGCTGTTTGCTAGCAAGTGTCTGTCCATTGGGCAGAATTTGGGGTGAGACTTGCTTTCACTGTAACTGTCTAGTGGGGGGGGGCCACGGGGGGACATAGAGCCCGCACCTCCTCTTGTCGGTGGAGGCCACCCCCTTTCACCAAGAGAGCCTCATCAGATTTCTGACCAGCCAAACTGGCTTAGGTCAAGAAGATACATTTGGGTGGAATTTTATAAGACAGAATAGATGAATATTGCCGTAAATAAACTTGCTAATGGGGACATCCGAACTCAAAACACATAAGTCAGGGGATACCGTTTCACTTTACCAAAAAATCGTGTGTTAACTCAACACTGTAAAGCAATTATACTCCAATAAAGATGTTAAAAAAAAATCATGTGTTTCAGCAATGAAAGAGAATGAAGTGGGTAAATGAATAAACTATGGTACATCCAGACCATGGAATATTATTCAACTCTAAAAAGAAATGAGCTATTAAGCCATGAAAAGACATGAAGGAACATTAAGTGCATATCACTAAGTGAAAGAAGCCTATCTGCAAAGGCTACATGCTGTATGGGGGGCATTCTGGAAAAGGCAAACTATGGAGACACTAAAAACATGAGTGGCTGCCGGCAGGGCGGGGAGGAGGGGTGCGGCGATGAATCGGTGGAGCACAGAGGATTTTTAGGACAGTGAGAATCCTCTGTATGACACTATAATGACGGCTACACGTCCAAACCCATAGACGGTACACCACCAGGACTGACTCTAAGGCAAGCTGTAGCCTCTGGGTGATAAGGCTGTGTCAGCGGAACAAACGGACCTTGGGGGGACGTCAGTGGTGGAGGAGGCTCTGCGTGCGTCTGTGCAGGGGGCACGCGGAATGAAGTGCTGACTCCTGCTGCAGCGTGGGTGCCCGTAAACCATCCTGCTGGCGAACAGCCTCTGGGGTTCGTCCCTGGTCTTAAAAAGCAGATCTTTCTTAAGAATGACTTTGTCGTGGAACTGGAAATGGCGTCCCCTCAAAAAATTTTCAGTCCCCGAAATCGTTTTGGTCAGAGTTAAGGCTCTGTCAGGGCCCTAAAGTTCAAACAAAAAGAACTTGACCCGGAAATATGAACTTGCCTTTGTCTAGTTGATGCCACCTGAACACATAGGTCATCTGCTGGGGGCGTGGGGGGGGGCAAAAGGGGGTGCCGGGAGGGGAGTTTTGCGACCAAAATGCAAGTTCTGTTTCTGAGGGTAAAGGCACATCTCAATAGCCAGACCCAAGCTGGGTTTCCAGAATGTTCTTTAGAGTTTACTCTGGATCAGCAGAGTTGAAGGTGGATATCCCTCTAATGATGGTCCATAGGATGTCCCAGCAAAGGATACTGAAGCCGATCCCACACCCGGACGATGGTGCTGTGTCCCTGTCCCTCCGCCATCAGGCTGTAGGGTCTTCCTCTGGGTCACTCTCAGCTCGGCTCCAGCCCCTCAGAGGCTGGGCCCCTCCGTTGCCTGCCGCCGCTGGGGTCCCAAGTGCCCAGAAAGGCTGGGCCCCATCAAGGTGGAGGGTGAACTAACTTTGCAATTAACAAAGCATAAGGGGACGCCACTTTTCTGTCCCATTTTTGCCGAGAGCCTCAAGTATCATGTTCCAGCACCTAATCCAGCCACTGGATTAGTGGCCGCTGGGCATCCACTCCGGATGGTCTTGTCCTCGGCGCCCAGCTTCCTGGCGTCCAGACAGCAGGCCTCAGCTCGTTTCCTGTCCTCGGGCTGATGTGGACTCTTAACTATGACACAGCTGAATCATCGTTATTCTCCTTCATGCCCTGCAGTTTTTTCTTTTTTAAAACAGCCGTAGGAAGGTTAGCTTTCAATCAGATTGTTAACGGTCTTTGGAGGGCACACTCAGGTGGTTTAATGAATAACTACAAGCTTTGTTGCAAGTACCGTTCCGTGTTGGATAACATAAACTCTTCAAGCGACTGGAATTTTTGAGCTAAGGAGCTCTAGGCAGAGAAGGAGGCTGGGCTGGGCTCCAGGAGGGCCCGGGCCGTGAGGGCCTGAGGGATGAGGAGGCAGCCGGCCCCGTCTGGATTCAGACCCTCGAGAGACAGAGAAGATGTTTCCGATGAAAGCCACTTAGAAAAGAGCCTTTGACAAAATGATGGGGACACAGCATTCAGAAAAAAACAACAATCCCTGGCATTTGGGAGCTGTGGGTTTGCAAAAAATCTGCTCTCCCTTGATTTCAAGGGAGTGGCTTGGGCGAAAACAGGATTGGAAAAGCCTCAGATTCAAATCAGCCAAAGGGGACTCTGCCCTTAGGACCTCCAAACTGTCTGTCCCACTGAAACTCATGGCCCTGTAGTGCAAACGGCGAACTACTTGGTTTTCAACCTATTTGTCGGCTTCTGTATTTTTTTTTTACCTTTAAAGAAACTGGGTTTGCTTTGGTTTGGTTTTCTTTCGGGTGGTATTCATGATGTATAAGAAAGAGAAAAGGTGGAAGTAGAGATGATTCTGGAAATAGGCCGTCACCTGGCAGGATGGAGTTCCCAGGCCGTTGGGCAGGACCAGTGATTTTGTTCTTAAAATGATTTAGCTTCAGGAGTTCCCTGGTGGCCAAGTGGTTAGGACTCTGGGCTTTCACTGCCATGGCCTGGGTTCAATCAATCCCTGGTCTCAGAACTGAGATTCTGCAAGCTGCGCAGCGTGGCCAACCAAACATAAAAGATTTAACTACAAATCACTCATTTAACTTACGATTAGCTAGCTATTCACTTCCTGGCAGTCACTGACATACTTGTGAATTCTTGTAACGTGAGATAATCTAGCTTTACAGATGCTTTTCAAATGTAGCGAGAATTTGATGTATACTCAATTTAACAATTAATGAAGAGTGAATATATAAATTAATCATTTGTTGAGTTCGATTTTTCTATTTCCATAATTGCAGCCTCTAACTTTTTTCAAGACTTAAACGTTTTCAAAGGTCCTTGAAACCCTGGTTACCTGAGGCTCTGTGCCCCAGCGTCTGCAATGAAAGCGGTTCAGACACTCCCTAAGGAAAATCCCAACTCCATTTTGTCACTCTGCAGAATTCATTCTCCTTGGTTATCAAAGTGGATTCTCTCCAGAAGCCCATGAGGTGGGCTGCAAAAATATGATTAACCCCTTTTCTAGGGGACTGAACCCTAGAACTAAGAGGCCAGGGTCATCCCAGGTCCTTCTCCTGCCCCCCTCTCTCAGGCCCCTGTCTCTCTCAACTTTTCCCACATCAACCAGCATTTCTAATATCTGCCCCATTTCCCTGGTGCTGGCTTTCCATGAGGTCAGAAGACCCAACAGGAAAAGTAAACTGAAAAGTTTTCCCCAGAATGGCTGGGTCCTTCCAGAAGCCTCGTGGACGGCTGGTATGGAACCCCATTGAGATGGGGCAGGGGTCCCTTACTTTCCTGCGCTGAGATGGAGGCCCTGACCCGGGATGGAGAATGTCTCCCCTCTGGGCACACGTTCCACTCAGTTACCATCCCAAACCCAACCCGAGTTTCAATCAACGTGACCAGGATGGCCAGACAGGACATGAAGAACCCTGGCAAAGGCTGTCCAGTGGGGCCTCAGGGACATTTGGGTTGGGGTAAAACCTGGCTTAGATGAGAAAGCATTTAACCAGCACCTACTAAGTGCTGGACCCTGTGCTAACGGGTTTTTTCACAGCTCAGTGAATTCTCACACCAACTGCAGGAAGTGAGTACTTACCATTGCCCGTGTTTTACAGATGAGGACAGTACCTTGCCCCGGGTGACTCGGGTAGAAAGTGGCAGAGCTGTGACTAAACCCTGGCAGTCTGACTTCAGAGTCTGGGGAGCCCCTACTCTAAATAAAAGGTGAAGGGGAATGTGGCTCTTGGGGAGGGGACAGTAATGGGGGGAGAATTCGTTTCTTGATTTTCTTTTGGAAAAGTGTGTAGAGTGCGCCATCTGATAGGGACACGCAAAGAGGGTTGGAGAGGAAGGCTTCACAGAAGACTGTTTACCAGTGCGGGGAGGGTTTAGGGGAACCCACAGGGGAGGGTGCAGGGTCCTGGGCCAGCCATGGTGGCGGCTTTATGTGGTAGAGGAGCAGCTGCCTCTGGGGCTCAGAGAGACGGCTGGAGCTGGGGAGAGGGCTCTCCGGGCAGGAGCTGTGGATTTAGTAGAGGGGTAGCCATGCCTCGGGACCCCACAGGGTGGCAGCTGGGGGAATAAATATCCCCTTCTCTATTTGCCTCCCACCCTCTGATCTTCTGCCAGGGCCTTAAGTTGGCCAAGCACAACCAGAAGCAGGGGCAAGGAAGGCCCCAGGCCACAGAAATCAGTGTCCCTGGCTCCGGAAAAGGGCAAAGCGAGGAGAGGAATGCTCAGGGTCAAAGAAGTGGAAAACATCCAGCACACAATCATTCGTGTGAAAAACAGATGCGAGAGATTTGTATCTGGATCTCTATGCGTTCCTATGCTTGCTTATAGATGCATGAATTATTTTTGGAATGTTAACACACACAAAAGGCATTGGTAGAAACTTCTGAGAAGAAGTGGCCTACTTTCCATGGTGTAACTTTATCTACTGTTTGGTTTTTATCCTGTGTATTTATTATATATTCAATCCATCCATCCACCAATCATTAACAAGAATTGATGTTTTGGGGCTTGGGATGCAGCCAATAGGGGCATGCCTGTGACCTATGCTAGACCAATCATAACACCCCACCAGGCCACGGTGATTCAGGGAAGGAGTTGGCACATGACCCAAGCTCAGCCACTCAGAGCCTCCCATGAGCTTTTCATCCTGGAGCTGGGCGGGAGAGGTCCTTTTCCTTTCCTGTGGTTGCAGAGTCATCAGGAGGTGGGTCTAGAGCTGTAGGTGGTAATAGTAGCTAACAGTTAACATGATACTTACACTCCGTTGAAACCTGCAAGTTACAGATGATAGACTCCATTTTTCATCCCCCAATGGCAGTTTCAGCTAGTTTAACCTAGTACACACCAGGCCCTCCAGGAGAGGGGGCTCTGCAGGGCAGGTTCACCAGCATAGTGGGAATTTTGGAGCCGATTAGAATTCTGCCTACTTTACCTACACTGACTCATTTAATCTTCATAACAACACCCCCATAAAGTGGGTGTTACCGTTATTAACCTCATCCTATGGGTGTGACGGCTGAGGAGGAGAGAGGCTGGACATTTCATGTGAGGCTGCAGAGGACTCTGGTGCTTCCCTGCCTTCCCTCTGCCGGGGCTCCAGTGTGGAGGAGCCTCTCTGCACTGGGGGCTGGGGTGCAGAGGACAGGCAGAGCGGCAGCGTCCCAAGGGGTTAGGATCCTGGCCCTATGCCTCTCCAGGGGCACACCACCTCGGCTAGGCTCTCAGTTCCATTAAACTCACCAATCAAGGCACCTGCCATGCTCCAGCGAGACCAAGGGGGATATCTGGTCTTTGCAACTGACATAGCCGGACTTCTAAATCAGTTTCCCCATGCAATCGGTTGAATAGTGGCCCTCCAAAAAGGTATGTCCCTGTCTTAACCCTGGAAGGTGTGAATGTGGCCTTGTTTGGCAAAAGGGCCTTTGCACATGTAGCTAAGAATCTTGAGATGAGGTCATCCCTGGTTTAGGGTGGGCCCTAAATCCAATGACTGGGGTTTTTATAAGAGAAAGACAGAGAGAGATTTGAGACACAGGAGAGAAAGACCCGTGAAGGCGGAGGCAGAGACTCGAGTGATGCAGCCACAAGCCAGGAACACCTGGGGCCATCAGGAGCTGGGAGAGGTGAGGAAGGAACCCTCCCAGAGGCTTTAGAGGGAGCACAGTCCTGCCAGCACTTTGATTTTAGACCTCCAGCTCCCAGAACTGTGAGAAAATAAATTATTGTTGTTTTAAGCCCCCCAGGGTATGGTTATTTGATACGACAGCCTTGGGAAGCTAATATGCCCCATGACCTCTTTTCTTGCCAACTGTGTCCAGAGAGGGTGTCAGAAATGGAGCAGAGCTCTGGGATGGTCCAAAGCGAGATCTGGATTTGGTTTTCTACTGACCCCTGAAGAAAGTGGTCAGTAGACCCCTTTTTTTCTGCTGAAGAAAGCCCTTCAAGGATTCCAGAGGTGGGGCAGGGTTGAGGATAGGGGAAGTAGAAGAGTAGTGAGGGAACCTTGGCTCCTTAAGAAGATCAGAGAGGTTTCTAGAATGGGGAGAAGCTAGACTTGCTCTAGATAATTTTCTGATTTTCTCAGACTTTCTATGAGTCTCCATGGCAGGCAGAATTCTGAGACGGCTTCCAAGATTCCCACACCCACCCCCGTATGTACTCGCCGTATAATCTCTAATCTCTGTATAGTCTCATGTCCTTGAGTGTGGGTAGACCTGTGAATACAATCGGATAGTTATTCCCTTGGTTCTCTTACATTATATAAGACTCAGAGGTAGCTGACTAGAGAGAGATTCCCCTGCTGGCTTTCAGAGGTTAGCTGTCATTACGAGAGGGCCAGGTGTTCAGGACCTGTGGGTGGCCTCTGGGAGTTGCGAGCAGCCTCCTGCTGACAGCCAGTAAAGAACTGGGGACCTCAGCCCTATGACCGCAAGGAACTGAATTCTGTCAATGACCCTGATGGTTTGGAGGTGAGCCCCGAAGTGAGCCCCACGCGTCAGACGAGACAGCGGCCTCAGCCCACACCTCGACGAGGTGTCTCTGCCAGGTGAGCAGAGACTCAGCCAGCCTGTGCTGGGACTCCCAACCCTCGAAACCGGCACGATAATGAACGTGGGCCGTTTGAAGCCACTGACTTTGCGACCATGGGTTATGCGCAATAGAAAACGAACTGCGGTTTCTGACCAAAGTTCCTCCCAAGCTGTAAATGAATGAACGCTGCTGAGCCTTGATTTTGTGGGTTTTTAAAATGATCCCATATTAAAAATGGATGTATATTTTTAAGCTGTATTTTTAGATGAATCACACGTTCGTTTAAAAAAAACTGAAAGTCTCTAAAGAAAATAGAAAAAAGATGAGCAAAAGATGATCATTGCTTACTCATAAATGCGCTGTAAACGTCCATGGCAGTTGCCTGCTCGCCATCCTCTGTGTGGCCAGCAGCTTCCCCCAAAGCCCCTCGGGCGGGTTCAGAGCAGGGAGATGTCTCCCACGAACAGCTTTCCCCGATCGCCCAGAGGGCTCGTTTCTGGCAGGTTCTTCCAGCACAGAACCGCAGCCACTTTTCTGCCATTCCGTCAGCCCCAGCCGACGAGACGTGGGTCCCAGCCCTGGCGGTGGGAAGGGGACGCTTTTCCTTGAGCGCCCCGTCCCGGTCCTGGGGGTCATGAATGCTCCTTCTTCACTTGCTATTCATACATTCTTTAGCGTTCTCTTTACTTCTTTCCAGCCAGTTCCTCATACCCAACCCTGTCATGGTGCCTGATTCTTACATTGCACTTTACCTGCAGTTTGTAGATTCCTACATGGACTGACCCTGTCCTTTCTCTCTCTTGATTGGACCCAGGCTGACGCACCGTTCCCCAGCAGCACGTGGGCACCATGTGCCAACAACTGGGTGGATTAATTCAGAGGCCTGAGGTGACACGGTCCTGTCTCCAAAGAGCAAACATAATGCCCGTGTTAAGTGGACAGAGCACAGGACTACAAACTAAGAGATTGGTTCCAGACCTGGTTCTGCAGCTAAGTGTGGGGTTGGAGAAGGTGGGGGGGGGGTCATCCAATCTCTCAGTTTCCTCCTCTGTCTCTGTAGCCTGAAGGTAGTGGGCTGCAGGGCCTCTGTGTTAGGGTAAAAGCTAAGCTGCTGTGACAAAGTGACTTAAAGAACACAGACATTTATTCTCTCTCAAATCAGTCCTTCCACGAGGGGTCCAAGGTGACAGGGCCGCTCTGCTCTATGCGATCACTCAGGGGCCTGGGTTCTGTCCCTCTTGTTGCTTCATCGTCACTTAGGGAACCATCCTCCTCTGCGTGTGTGCAGGGCTTGGGATGGTGGAGAGCGTGGAGGAGCAGACTCAGAAGTGTGCCGTCACCTCCATTTGCATCCCAGTGGGGTGCGCTTGGTCACATGACCATGCTGACCTGGCACAGGAGGTTGGGAAATGGAGCTTCCAATGGAGCGGCCGTGGGTCCAGCCACAGCCCGATTACGTGGAAGATGGGGGGTGACCATCAATGCCCACCTCCTCTGTTCCAGCTGTCCCAGACTCCTCCACGTGTCACCCAGCCACTGACAGTGAAAGAGGGAAAACATCCTGTCCACACGGGAAATCCATGCCTCATCGTTCTGTGTTGCTCATTAAGTCAAGATTTGTAGAGCTTGCAAGAATGTCCTTTATTGCTGAAGAGTAAGGAAGTGGCAGGTGTGCCTAACAAAGCACTCCCGTGCATCTGCTGGGCAATACTGAGTGTTTTCCTCCAATGTAACAAATTAGAACCCAGCTGGTACTGAGAAGTCTGAGCTAAGGTTTCCTGGATCTGTTTGCATATGGAGCAGCAATGAAAAGCGAAGCAAATGAAGAAAAGGGAAGAAAATGAGGAGTTTAAAGAACCCCCGTGCGTCAAGTAAAACGAAGGCTTGGGAATTTTTATTCATTTTACTCTGGTGTAGGATGGTATAGGATTTAGGGAGACTGAGGGTGAAAATGGAGACCTGAAAGTAACTTAACCCGTCTACAGCACTTCTCTGTGCCAGGCACTGTTCTAAGACCTTAGAGTGGTAGTTCATCTAATCCTCACAATAACATTTTGAAATACGAGCTTGTTGCCCATTTTAGAGACGTGGAAATGAGAGCAGAGAGAGGAGAAATAACTTGCCCGAATCACACAGCCAGGAGACAGTGGAGCTAGGATTTAAAGTTAGGTAATTTGGCTCCAGAGTCCACGCCAGGGACCAGCAAACTTCTTCTGTAAAGCATCAGCTAGTAAATATCGTAAGCCCTGCCACTCACGCGGTCTCTGTCACAACTACTCAAGTCTGCTGCTGAATGAGGAGTGAAGGCGGCCCCAGACGCGTAGAGACAAATGAGCGTGGCCGTGTTCCGATAAGACTTCACCTATGGACACTGCTGAATTTCATGTAATTTTCACATGTCACGAAATATTCCTCTTCTTTAATTTGCCTTCAGCTATTTATAAATGTAACAACGATTCTTAGCTCAGGCGCTGTTTTGCTTCCCTCTCATCCCCTCGTGTTCCGATAAGACTTCACCTATGGACACTGCTGAATTTCATGTAATTTTCACATGTCACGAAATATTCCTCTTCTTTAATTTGCCTTCAGCTATTTATAAATGTAACAACGATTCTTAGCTCAGGCGCTGTTTTGCCCCCCCCCCCCCCCCCCGCTGGCCTGTGCAATTGACCTTGACCTATTGAATCTGAAAGACGTGAAGCATTTCCCGAGGGCTGGCAGCACCAGTCACTGTGCAAAGGGCTTTCTGTGCCCTGTTCCCTGTTCCACGAACTTGCCGCCTTCAAGGCAGCAGTGAGGAAGGACCCATTACCGCCTTTCATCCTTTATACATGAAGAGAGCGAGGAGTCCCTAGATAAGGCGGAGGAGGCTGCGCAGCCGCTGAGGACCAGTGTGGAGACCTGACCACGGGGCGGCGGGAGGGCTGGGACTGGCAGTCAGGGCACCCAAGGACCTGAAAACAATGGTGCAAAGTTCTCTTGCTCAGTCTCGCTGGAATGAGAGGGAAGGGAGAGCAGACATGCAGAAGAGCGGCGGAAGGGACACGTGTCTAATCGTCTCGCTCATCTCCCGTGGGAAGAAGGCACCGCCGAAGGAGGCGGTGCTCTGCAGTGAGCGCTGGAGAACACAGGGGCCTTTCACTGATTGGTCAGATGAAGCTCCTCCCCCCACAGGTACAAGCAGAGATGTGTGCGCGAGGGTGGGCCGGCCGAGAGGACCCGCATCAGGCTGGCTCCGTGGCTGCATTTCCTTGGTCCCCATAGCATTTGTTTCCTGGATGGATCCGCGGGGACCAGGGGGGCCCTGAGCCTCCTCCAGGTGCCTGAGTGGCAGCCCCAGAGCATCCTCGAAGCCTCCATGAGCTCCCTTCTGGGCTTTCTGGCTCCCAGGTCCTGGTCCCCCTTCCTTGTTAGTTTCCTAGGGCTGACGTAACGCAGTACCACAGTCTGGAGGGCTCAAACGAATACAAGCGAATGCACAAATACAAACGAAATGTGTTTTCTCACAGTTCTGGAGGCAGCAAGTTCTCATCAAGGTATTTGCAGGGCTGTGCTCCCGAGACTCTAGGGAAGACTCTTTCTTTGTCTCTTCCAGGGTCTGGTGGCTGCTGGCAGTGCTTAGGGTTCACTGGCTTTGCGGCTGCCTCACTCCAGCCTCGGCTTCCCTCTGCGCGTGGCCTTCTCCTCTGCGTGTGTTAGCGTGTCTCCTTCTGTTCTCGTTAGGACACCAGTCATTGGTCACTCTACTCAAGGATGACCTCATCTTAACTAATCATCTCTGCAAAGACCCTAGTTCCAAATAAGGTCACATTCAGAGGTTCTGGCTGGACATGCATTTTGGGAGGGGACATTATTCAATTCACTACATTTCCTTACCCCAATATTGCTGGATTCTCATGTCTAAAAAAAGTATTAATTGGAGAAAATAAGAATAGTTTTTCCCCTTCTCGCAGGAGTGAGGAAGGATGGTAAAATGACTGTCAGTTTTGGAAAGAATATGCAGTGCATTGGAAAGAAGTGTGGTGATGACAGTTACGATGTTTTCATATATTAGCAGCCTCCCGTCCTCACAGAGGCATTAGGAAGATTAATGCCTTGGAAATCTCCTATGTTCTAGTGCTGTATTATTACTCTTATTATTAGGATTATCCCACTGTTCCCATTTTTGAGGCGGCTGCTGTAATTATGGTAACCGGTTTGGATATTTTAGAAAGCTATCACGAATGATTAAGCTATACATTAGTCACTTGGACTATGCATAGCTCTTCCAAGTTCCAGGAGTATAAGTGGGTGGTGGTGAGGGATCTATAATTGTTATTCCCATGGCATTCACAGAGAAATTGAGACCCACTGAGTTCAAAGACTTGCCCAAGTCCTTGGCGTGGTCAGCGTTAGACAACCCTGGAGCCCAGCACCCCCGTTGCAATGACCATCCTCTTTCAAATATTTTTACAGGCTTAGAATGGGGGTTCAGGGACTTCCCTGGTGGTCCGGTGGTTAAGACTCCACGCTCCCAATGCAGGGGGCATTGGTCGGGGAACTAAGGTCCCGCATGCTGCATGGCGTGGCCAAAAATATAAATAAATAGAAGAAAATAAACAGGAGAAAAGTTTTTAAAAAAAAAAAAGGAATTAAAAAAGTATTAGAAAAAGAATGGGGGTTCATCGCGGCTCACACGCCCCAAATTTTTCAGTGAGTGGCTTATAAACAGCCATTTGGTCCAGTGCGCTTGGCAGAGATGCAAATGCAGGGAGGAGGCTCCAGAATTAACACCTTCTCTCTGGAAGTGGAAAGAGAACAGGCGGGGCGGAGGAGGGCCCTTCATACCTGACTCCCTGGAAGCTTCAGAGAGCAGAGAGTCCGCAAAGGCGGAGGAGCTGGCACTTTTGCTGGAAGGCTGCTTTGGGGACAGCCCTGTGACGCTTCCTGGCCACTTTTGTCCGCCTTTCTTGCCTTGTGAATGTTTAAAAAAATTTTTTTTAATTGAATGAAAGCTTCTTTAAATTCTACAGTGCTTTACAATTTTCAGATGCCTTGTGAATATTTCCTGGGGGCTGGGGTGGACCTCCTCCTGAGCTGCTGCCCCTCTGTTTCCCCCTGTTGAATGCAGGCCATGACTCTGCAGTTTACAGGCTGAGAGCTGTCAACTTTTTAAGAGAGCTCTAGGGAAAAAGAAAAATCCACGCTTGTGCCCGGGAGGTGCTAAAAATAGGAAATTCCTAGCTTCCTGAAGAGCAGATCAATGAATAAATAGGCCATAAACAAATGTGGTTATTTCTGCCGGAATTTTTCTTTTCTTTCATTTGTTCCCTGGAGCTACGCAAACACAGATTGATAGGTTTGTTTGCATTAATTCAAAAAATATTTCTTGGGCCCCACCTACGTGCAGGGTGATGCAGCAGCCGGATTTCTGAGAGGTTGGAGGTTGCCTGAGGCGGATCCTTCTGGGGATGTCAGGAGAGGATGGAGGTCAGGGCCATGCTGAGAACCCCCTCTTCTGTTCCGGAAGATTCCTAAGATCCTCCGGGGGTCCCAGCCTCCAGCGCCCCACTGAGGTTGCTGAATTAATCCGCGCTTTGGAATTGAGGCTGTGCGTGCTGGGGTGGGCTGGGGGATAGCAGGATTCAACATGGGACGGGGGGGTGCAGGCGGTGGGCCTGAGCAAGTCCTCCGCGCCACATCCTCCAGGCGCACCCGTAAACGCGGTCTTCGTGTTGGGTGTGTCCGCACAGCCCTGCCTCCAAGTGTGGTGCCAGCATTGGCATACCTGGGAGCTTGCAGAATCTCACGCCCTTGCCCAGACCTCTGGGACCACAGCTGCGTTGTCACAAGCCCCCTGGGGGACTAAAGCCTGAGAGGACTTGCTCTGGAACTCCACAGCTGGGACTGGCAAATCCCCTCTGGCCTCAAACCTCCTTCCACCTTCTGGAGGAGCCGGAGAAGCCGTCTCCTTTGCCTCCAGATCTTCTAGTTCTTCCTCCTGACACCACAGCTCTTAGGCAACCCATCGCACGCAGTGCAGGCCTGGGTCTTGTCGGGACTGTGAAGGGTCTGAGGTTTTGCCTACTTCCAGGCTCACAAGGCAGCCTGTCAGTTTCATGGAGGCTGCCAGATGACCGATGCCAGATGACACAAGACTCCTGGGTCAGGGACAGAGGGCTTGATTACTCGTAGCATAGCAAAGAGCACGAGATTGTAAAATATAGGGTATTAACAGAATATCTGAGACAGAGCAAGGCCCACAGATCGGGAAACCACGGCCATTGAAAAGACAGTTTGTTACTCAGAGTTCGCAAGAGGAGGGGGCACACACCACACCTTGGGGGCCACAGGGGGAGGCACCAGGGTGGATCGGAGCAGAGAGAGTGAGGGGAACATGGCAGAAGACTTTCCTCCACAAGGCAGGAATGAGTGAGGCAAGGCAGCACCTTAGGATTGGCTGGTTTGAATAACTTCCATGGGCTCTGGGTGTCGGGGTGACCCTAGTGGTCTGGTACCTGGCCCTGGGTGATCAGGGCAGGGGACAGTGGCCTGGTGCGTGAGGGCCCCATAAAAGAGGTGGTCAGGGTGTGGATTCTGGATTGGTTGGCTTGTATTTGAAAACCACACTCACGGGACAGTCACTTACCACATCTAGGAATTGGCTCTGCCTGGGAGGGCACAGTCCCTCCGGGGTCAGCAAGGCCCCAGATGTCAAAGCATCAGAATCCTGAAAATATAAGACACCGTTAGTACCCGCGTAGTGTTGGCACTGGTTCTTCGTGGGTCCCACAGGGGCGACATGGAGGGCTCGGGGAGGTGCTGCCGTGCAGTGGGTCTGCACCACAGCTGGGGGCCCTGTGCTCAGGGAACATGCATGTTTTCTAATCGGCAGTAAAGAAACACACCCAGCCTGTGCCCCAGGGGTGACATTATTTTACTGGACAATAACCAAACCACCCTTTCCTCTGCAGGGAGACGCCTCCTCCTCCTCCCCCTCCTCCAAGGCCGTTTGCTGCACAAACATCCTTGACAGAGAGCCTACGGCAAAAAGGCAGTTCATGCCTCTGCCACGGGATGCAGGTACGTGAGAAATACCCTCTATCAGCTTATGCTCTCGCCCTCCTTCAGTTCATTTCTTGTCAGGAAGTACCCACTAAGCACCTACGGTATGCGGTGCACTTTCTGACTGTTGGAAAGGCTGTTGTTAACAAGACAGATGAGGTCTCTGCTCTCAGGGGTTTACGTGAAGGAAGTGAAGGAGGATGAGGAGGGAAACACGTGAACAGGAGACACAGAGCATTCGGAGAGTGATGTGTGCTGTGAAGGAAATGTGACAGGTGATGTGACGGAGTGGTAGGGGGTACAATCTAGATTGGGTGGTGGGGAAGGCCTCGCTGGTGACTGCGAGCTTCCCTGAAGTCCAGTGATTCTCAGAGAGGGGTCCCTGGACCCGCATCGGCATCACCTGGAAGTACTCTCAAAAGGTACATTCCTGGGCTGCCCCAGGCCTACTGAATCAGAGGCTCTGGGGGTGAGGCCAGCGCTCTGTGTTTACATGCCCTGCAGGCATTCTGGTTCACACTCAAGCTGAGAACCACTGCTCTAAGCCTTTCTCCACACAGTGGCCTGGTGATGGTTTAAAGGCCTCATGAAGCCCGCGGCCAGGCCTGAGCCGCTCTGGCTCCTGCCCACCCTTCAGGCCTCTTTCCTGCTGGGCTGGCCCTTCCTGTGCTCCAGGAAGTATGCCTCAGCCTCTGCCGTCACTCTCCCCGCAGGGATGCGCCCTCTCTGCAGCCAGATCTCTCCGACCCTTTGGGCTTCAGCTCAAAAGTCTCTCCCAGAGAGGCCCACCCCGACCCCATCTACCTTGGACCCCACCACCCCCCAGGCACTGTCCGCGTCACTGTCCGTCCTGTTCCCTGTGCATCAGTTGCCAGGCCTCACGCTTGCCTTGTTTACTTCCCAAGTACTGTCTTATTGGCCATCTTCGACAGGGTGTGTCAGATGTCTCCAGCACGGAAGTCAGCCCCTGAGATTTTTTTTTTTTTTTTTTTTTTTTTTTTTTTTTTTTTTTGCGGTACGCGGG